>NC_134539.1:15789500-16143500 GCF_050624435.1 Tenrec ecaudatus
TCAGTGTAAACAAGATGGATTGACACATGACCTCAACTTGAACACAGTGAACTCTTAAACATGCCAACAAGCACGACGACAATGACGTAGGTCTGGGCAATATCTTGTTCTGTGCCACACGGGGTCAACTCAACAGGCTCTAACAATAATCCTCACGATCACTGCTCCCACTCACAGCCTACGTCCCTAACTGCATCGTTTCCTATCTCTGCGAGACCTGGGTCTGTGACCTGGAACAGCCTCCCCTCTCTAAGCGTTGTGCATGCGTGTCAGCTATGGAATGGGTGATGAATATGTGTCATCTTCCATATCTCAGGGACAATTCTGCGAGGCTAGAGGTTGAGCTGAAGGAAAGCTCCTTGACTCACGGTGGTGACTGAGGGCGGAATGCAGTGACTGGAAGTATCACGTCGAGGATTATACATGTCCCTACGTTACCAGGTATCTCAAGTGATTCTCCCCCAAACGGTCTACTAACTAATGTACAGAAGGGGTTTTTAAGATAAAATAATTTATGCTATTTTTTAGACTTTGTACCAACTATAGACTTTGAAGGAACCCTGGAAAATATACTTAAATTTTTCCAAGTAGGCTGCAAGATGATGGGCCTCAAGTACTGCCGGGGAGCATCTGATCTCACCAAGCAGGTAGCCCTCTGATTTGTTTCTTCACTCCAAAGCGCTTTCACAACATCTCTGGGTGGTGCTGTATTGGACTAGTAACCGAAAACCTAACAGTTCAAATCCCCGATGGGGGCGAAATGAGGCTCTAAAGTCCTGTAAAGATGTACAGCCTCAGAATCCCTCTGTCACTGTGAGATGGAATTGACTCGATGGCAATGGGTTAGGCTTATTGGTTGGTTGGTTGGTTGGTTGGTTGGTTGGTTGGTTGGTTGGTTGGTTGGTTGGTTGGTTTTGGAGGGCAGGTTTGTCAAGAGGCAGGCAGAAGAGAAGACTGAGATTAGGCAATAACAGGTGGCTTGTCCAAAGCCACTACTGAGTGAACAGAAACACCACCTCCTGGGATCTTTATGAAGAATATAGCCATGGCCTGACCGTGGGTGTTTGAGGACTCTGGGGAAAGGACGCCCACGGAACTGTGCCCCGCCACACAGCTTTCATGGGCTGCTTTTCCAGAAGTAGCCCGACAGACCTTCTTTCCAAATCCCTCTGCACGGACCCACTGGATCAGCAGCTGAGTGCAGCCACTGCTCCGACTGCCCGAGGACTGGCGGAAACACTGACATTCCAGGGACTTCAAAAGTCCCTGTAAAAATTCCCTTGTCTTTCAGTTCCCGTTTCTTACAAGCCTTCTGAAGCCCCTCATAGAGGCTGCTTCCATACACCAAGGACACCCAGAAACTTGTGAGCTCTCCCCTTTTTCCCTTGCCACACCTCGCTGGGCTTTTGCTTTGTCATTGTGTGGCAATTTCCAGGCCTTTGGAGACAAGAGTTTTGGTGGGCTAGGTATGTAATTTTTTAAAAACATTTTATTAGGGGCTCATACAACTCTTATCACAATCCATACATATACATACATCAATTGTATAAAGCACATCTGTACATCCTTTGCCCTCATCATTTTCTTTTTTTTCTTTTTCTTCTTTTTACATTTTATTAGGGGCTCATACAACTCTTATCACAATCCACACATATACGTACATCAATAGTATAAAGCACATCCGTACATTCTTTGCCCTAATCACTCTGAAAGCATTTGCTCTCCATTTAAGCCCTCTGCATCAGGTCCTCTTTTTTTTCCCCTCCCTCCCCGCTCCCCCCTCCCTCATGAGCCTTTGATAATCCACAGATTGTTATTTTGTCATATCTTGTCCTATCCGGAGTCTCCCTTCCCCCCCTTCTCTGCTGTCCATCTCCCAGGGAGGAGGTCACATGTGGATCCTTGTAATCAGTTCCCCCTTTCCAACCCACTCACCCTCCACTCTCCCAGCATCGCCCCTCACACCCCTGGTCCTGAAGGTATCGTCCACCCTGGATTCCCTGTTCCTTCAGCTTCCATATGCACCAGTGTACAACCTCTGCCCTATCCAGTCCTGCAAGGTAGAATTCGGATCATGGTAGTTGGGGGGAGGAAGCATCCAGGATCTGGGGGAAAGCTGTGTTCTTCATCGGTACTACCTCGCACCCTGACTGACCCATCTCCTCTCCTAAACCCCTCTATGAGGGGATCTCCAGTGGTCGACACTTGGGCCTCAGGTCTCCACTCTGCACTTCCACCTTCATTCACTATGGTATATATATATATATATATGGTATATATATACACACACACATACATATATATATTCTTTTTTTGCATGATGCCTTATACCTGGTCCCTTTGGCACCTCGTGAAGGTATGTAATTTTTAACACTCAGATGAAACATGGTGGTGCAGTGGCTTAGACAGTAGGCTGCTAACCAAGAGGTTGAGCGTTCAAGCTCATCAGCGACACTTCAAGAAAAAGATGAGGCTGTCTGCTCCCCTCACCCAATTTTTTTAATAAAAATTTAGAGGCACCTATATAGAGGCACCATGAGATAGATTCAACTCAATGGCAGTGAGTTTGATTTTTTTTAATTCATGTCTAAGGGGTCTATACAAATCATAATTGTCAGACTATGAAGAATCTTGAATCGTTCCAGAAGCATTCATTGAAGGCCAAAGAGTTTTTTGGAAGAAAAAGATCATGAATGTTTGTTCTGTGTAAACAGGTTAGAGTTGATTCTGTTTTGCAAGAAGACAGCTGTGTTTTTCTTCCAATGAAAAGAACAGTGTGGCTCACGACACCTCTGTGCCTTCCAACCACCCTTGCCTACAAAATGACTCACCCACTGTCCAGGGCTCATCTTCCGCTCAAACTGACAGTGAGAGATTTTACCAGTTGATTCCAACTCATGGGACCCCAGTGATGACTAATTAGAACGGTGTGCTCCATCGAGTTTTCTTTTCGTTGTTGTAAAAACGCACAAATACAGCAATTTGCCTATTTGCATGCAGTTTGCAGTGGCCAATTTTCTGGAAGCAATCACTACACCTTTCTTCCAAGACGCCTTGGGGTGGGCTCAAGCCTCTAACCTTCTGGCTAGCAGTTGAGTATGTTGATCTTGTGTACCACTCAGGGACTCTGGAGTGAAGAGCCCTACGAATTATTCTTGAGGGTTCACAGGATAATGGAACGTGACTGGTCTTCTAGGCTTGCCTGTCCCACACCAAAAGTCATCTTCTTATCCTCATGTCCCCGCACAGGTGGTTCGTTTGCTTCAACACCCTGTCATACTCCACGCTGCCTCTCCCACACGCTTGAGTTTTCGGTAACTCATGAGTCACTCTTCCACCTTCATTCAAGAAACGTCTGTAGCCTGCTGTGAGCAAGCCTAAGACACCCTAGGGTCACAGTGATTACATTCAGCTACAAACTGAACCGGTCCCCAATCAGCTTATTGGAGGGACATAGATGTGTAGGCGGCTTCCTTAAAAATTACAACCTTAGAAACTCCATGGAGCTGTTCTGTTCTCTTCTGTCCTGTGAGTCAGAATCAACTTGATGGTAATGGGTTTAAGTTTGGATGGGTTGGGGCTTTGGGGTGTGTGTACAAAAAACAGTGTAAAACTAGGTAAGAGCAGGCCTTAGACTAAGACAATTTGCTTTCTAGTGACCAGTGATCAATAATGGCATCTACACGTGAGTTTTGTGGGCTTGCAACATAGTAAGACTTAGGAGATCTCTTTAGGCAAAAGAGGAATCGTGGGTACAGCATTGGGAATATAAAAAATTAAGTTTTTAAAATTAGGATCTCTTGAGGAAGGAAAAAAGCAATAGTTATGAATCACCAGAGCCTGGGAAATTCAGATCCCTTTCTTCTGAGATCTCTTTAGGCAACTGATCAGAAATGCCTTCTTGGAAATGCGTGCTGAGGCAAACTGGCTTCCCCTCCCCAGCCCCTCCCAGCACCTGCAGCAGCCTGAGCGGGGCAGGTCTGGCATTTCACCCTTGCTTCCTTCGTGGTAACAACGTCTGCCTCTGGGCACACTCCACCTCATGCGTTCTCTCATAAGTAGGTGCATGTTTCAACCAGAGGCAGGCGAGGTTCACCTTCGACACTAACCTGGCACACCTAGCCAGGGTGCATGTTAAAAACACGTAGTCGGGAAAGGATCTTTATGAGGGAGACACACCCGCGGACACGATAAGAACCTGCCGCGCTGGCCTGACTTTGAAAGAACGACCTTCTCTCCAGGGGCAGTGCAAGATTTGCTTTCAAACTCGCTCAGCTGGGCACCCCTGCTCTACCCACGTGCCCATCTTGAGTAGGTTTATGATAGTGGGGGTGCGGGGTGGGGGGCTTCAAAAAGTACATGGAAAAGCCTGTTCTCTTTTCATTCCATTTTTGCATGAGTGTTTTGAAGCCCCCTTTCATTATACTAGAAAATCACTTTAAGGATCAAGGTGGAGTGGAGTGGTGTTGAAGCAAACTGCTCAAGGCTACTGTGAATTTAGCTTGTTTTTAGGTTACTTGTCTTACCAAGCGGGGATGACATCTTTAAAAAAATTAAAAAGCAACCAAGATGTCTATCTGGTTTTCTTTCCTCTTCTGCTGTAGGGTGTGTGTGTCTGGTTGGGTAGTTTGTGTGTGTGTGTGTGTGTGTGTGTGTGTGTGTATTTTTTGTTGGGTTTCCTATATCAAAGCCTTGGAGACTTGCTATCTTCTGAGAATGGCTGAAATGCCTCATCAGCCACTTAACCCTCTCTGTCTCTTCCCCAGCGGGGCCCTTCCTCAGGAGAGTTCCGGGCTCCAGCGCCTCCCAGGAAGCTGTAACAGGCACCAAGCTAACATGTGCCTCTTTCCATGAGAGATGAACACCAGGAGAACTTGAAATGAGACCCTGAGCGTTGGCTCCTCCGCAGTTTGTGAATCATAAAAAGCCAAACCCACTGCCATGAGGCCAATTTCAACTCCCAACAAACCTATGCAAAGTTTCTGAGACAGTTGACTGCTTCTTCTTTTTCCCATGGAGCAGCAGGGGGCTGGGAACTGCCTATTTTGTCTGGAGCAGTCCAAGGCCCCACAGCCTCACAGCTTCTGTGAAAAACAAAGGCGCTATTAAGACCATTTCTTCCCACCCCACCCCTACAGGTTTGCGCACTCTTCCGGGACCTCGTATGCATTTTATTGATGTTGGTCTCCACAGCACCTGGTACTCAGAGGACGCCATATACAGGTCTCTGTCCCCAGGGAGTCGAGCAGCGATCTAAAACAGGTATGTGAAGAACTGTCTTCTGGCCGTCTGCTCCTGTAAAGATCACAGCCCAGGAAACCCTATGAGGCCGCTCTGTCCTGCAGGATCCAGAGCCAGAATCAACTGCAGGAGATAAATCAACAACGACGTAAGGGAGGATGAGCTATCACGAAACACTGACAAGGAAATTTGGAATTCCAGAAGAGGAAGCAGCCACATGCAGCTGAGGGATCAGGAATCTTAAGCAAGGGGCAGCTTCCAGGATGCTAAGTAAGGATGGTCAGATGCCACTCAAGGCAGCAGGGAATACCAGGCAGACGATCCACTGGCCAAAGTAACACCAAAGAGTAAAATGTGTATCGTAGTCACTGGCAACAGAACCGGAGAGGACGTTCTTTGTGTGGGAAAATACTTTGGTCAGCTACTAGAATAAGGACGGACACCTTCAGGTTTATGGAGTCAAGCAAAAACCGTGTTCCTCACACGGTTCTAGGTGAGACACAGAAGGGACTTGGGTATCTAGGCAGACTTGGGGACCAGTGCCCTGAACTCTTCCCATATTACCTGGGATACCCTTACCCATTTCCAGGACCTGCAAACAGGAAGGGGCTGCTCTGCTGGGACTACACAGTGATAACATGTTGGGTCATGTCACCAAATACATGAAGTTTGGGGTGAATGGCGAGATGGGCGCCTCCGAGCACCGCTCTTTTCACTCCTGTCTGAAATCTCCCTCAACTTTGACTTCTTCTAACGGATTACACACACACTGGACCCATTTCCCCCCAATGGGCCATTTTGCCAAACGAGCGTATAAAATCACACTCAGGATGTGTTCGTCTGGGTGGACTAGAGAAACAAACTCATAGACACTCATATGTGTATAAGAAAGAGCTTTATATCAAAGAGTAATTGTATATTAAGAAAACCTCCCAGTCCAGTCCAGATCAAGTCCATAAGTCTGATATTAGCCCATATGTCTGAAATTCCTCTTCACATTCCTGCAACACATGCAACGACACTGAATGCAGGAAGATCACAGGCCAGTGGGTGGAAAGTCTTGTGGATCCAGTGGCAGTGTAAACATCTCAGCACTGGCGTGGGTCTCCACATGGCTCCTCCAGCTCCAGGGCTCTGGTTTCATTAGTAGCTCCATCTGGCTTGTCAACAGGAATGTCTCCCAGGGAGACAAAGCAGTGAGTGTGAGTCATGCCTCCAGTGAGCTATTAATCTCCATAGTGTCTCTAAATGAGGTCATCGAGCTGTGACCGATTGACAGGCTAAAACTCTACCCCTTTACTCTTCATCCTCTCAAATTGACACCAGATTCTGTAACTACCACACAGGATATTGATATTGATAGAATCCACCAGCTCATTCAGATTTCCCTAGTTGGTCGTGTTCAGTTGTGTGCACCTGTGTGTAATCGTTCTAAACAATTTTGTGAAATTTATAGGTTTGTGTATCCACCATCAGAGTCAAGATACTCTCCCAAGAAGAAAGTTAACTTCTGTCCCCGCCCCTCCCCCCGCCCCCAGTTGGAGGAACAGGGCCCAGATATTCCCATCTACTTGAAACAAACAAACAAAAAATAGTGCTTGTAAAAATAGTGTGTGTGTGTGTGTGTGTGTGTGTGTGTGTGTGTGTGTGAACAATGGTCTTCAGACGTTGGACATCAGGCAAGGCAAGAGTGATCCCTGAGACCTGGACAACAGACTAAAATCCGCTGACTACCCCAGCTTCCTGCCCGGAGAGAGTCTTGGCTGGAATTTGAGTCGAGATGAAGCTCCGTCGTCTCCCTGAATTAAGTTGAAAGTCCCTGGAGACCAAGGCAGCTAGAGGTCACCGACAGGGAGCCAGAGAGGAGCGAGTTGCAGAGTGAAATCTGGAGCTGTGCAGATGGTTCTGGCAAGTCTTCGGCTAATTACTCAGTAACACCTAAGTATGAGTATGGACTGAGGTCAGGAAAGAGAGTGATCTGAAAGGATTAGAGGGGGAAAATTGTTGGAAATTTCATGACTTGTTATGGATTAAATTGCGTCCTTCCCAAAATATGTGCTGTCAGTCCGAACCTCTGTGCCTGTGGTTATAATGCCATTTGGGAATGGCCTGTCTTTGTTATGACCAAGATACAGGGATTACTGTAGAATGTGTCTTAAGCCAAACTCTTTTGAGATATAAAGGAGATTAAACATGCTGGCGTGGAGCAGAGATGGAGGATCATAGATGCCACACTGCCTGATGACAACCAAACAGCCAAGGAGCAGTGGCCGTCCTCCAGAGTCAAGAAACAGAACGGCTTCCCCTAGAGCCAGCACCCTGAATTTGGGCATAAATGTCTTTCCTATTCTCATGGCAACCCAGCCCATGATGGCCCTGAGACGTCCTGTGTGTCCTGCGGAACCCATAATGTCGTGATTATTTTTAAGCTCTTTAAAAATGGAATGCTCCTTTAAATACGCGAGTCGATTGCTAGACTTTGTTGTTGTAAGAGTTCCACATGGATTTGTGAGGGGGCTTTGGAATGTTGGGAGGGAAAAGCCCTGTTCTGAGCAGTCTCTTTTTTAAAAGGGGGCGGGAGGAGGAGTTTGGCTGTTGACTCAGACCTAGTTGCCCTTTCTAAGCGCAGGGCTCTGTGCACTTTATAAACTGGAAGGCAGTAAGTAGTCTTTGTGCTGGGTGAACCAAAGCCCCGGGTACAATCACAATGGAAGTAATTATCACTCTTGTTCACATGGTTTGAGCCAGGTGTGGTGGCAGATGGTAAAAAGAGTGAGGCTCAGCCCCTAACAGAAACGCTCTTAAGCACAACTGAGAATGCAAGAGGAAGAATAGGAAATTCTGGAGGGTTTCCAATAATGGGTAAAGATGGAGCCTATTAATCATTTGATTTATAGGAGTTGAAGTAGCAAAAACTATAACAGAAAAGATTTCACTTTAACGATAAGGACAACCGAACCCATGTGGAAGTTCCTCACAAGCTGCGATGAGTTTCCAGGTGAAATAGTACAATTATACCCAATAACTTGCTTAAAATAAGATCACTACCTAATTAGGTTAAGGGGAGGGGCACTAGGTTGACATCATTCAGGAGGCATGTGTTCTCGAATTCTCTGGTCTTCTAGGGGTGAAGTGTGACTGATGCGCTCCATCTTGCTATAAGTGTATCCCTGAGAGGAGGAACTGTCCCCGACCCCAGAAGGAAATAAAGACGGTGGGCACTTCTCCTGTTGTCTTCTCCGTTTCCTGGCTCCTGCACATGTAAGGGGCTTCACCGTTTTTGTGGAAAAAATTGAAATAGAAAGATAATGGACTGTTTCCATAAAGGAACCCTGGTGATGCTGTGGGTTGGGCTTCTGACCACAAGGTTAGTGGTTCAAAGCTACCAGATTCCTTGCGGAGAAGGATAGCTACTGGGAAGACTGGCTTCCTTGGGAGAAAGATGAAGCTTTGTCCCATGGTAAAGCTTTACAGGCTCAGAAAGTCTCAGGAGCAGTTCTCCTGTTTTCTCTAGAGTCTGCGAGTCAGAGTCCATCGGGGCTAGGGAGCCGAGTTGTAGCTGATGCGTTCATTCAGACAATACTAGCCGGCACTCATTGAGACTTAGCTTGAGCCAGACATTGTGTTAAATGCTCTCCCTGCAGTTGTCACACTTCATTCTTACAACCGCACTTCTCGTGCGAGAGATCTACCTCGCTTCTCGGCTGCATGCAAGAAAGAAGTCACGCCAAAGCCTGGTTTGTGACCCAAGTGAGTTTTAGGGAAGTTAGAAGCAGTTTCAGGTTTGACAGCAAATGGACCACCAGCCAGCCAGAGTCCACAGCACCAGCACAGTTGTGGGACCGAGCCGCATTGCACAGCAGCTGCTGGGAGAGGGCGCCATAGCAAAACCTCTGGCTTTCGGGGGCTTTGTTGGGAGGCATGGTCGATGATACGGGTCGACTCCATTGGCTGAACCAAATTCACCTGGCCTAAATGGGCCAATCCAGGTATAACGCCCACCTAGGTGTACCACCCCTTCCTGGCCAGGAGCTCGAACCTAACATTTCTTCAACCCCCCCTCCCCTATTTTTATCTTTTAAGTCTAGTACTACAACCTGACTCAAATCATTTATAGAAAACAGAAAGGAATAAAAATTTTAAAAATTCAAAGTCCAAGTCACTTGAAGGAAACTCGCAGGTGATCTAGCTCAGTGGTGTGCTCTTTCTCATACACGTGCACATTCTGACTCATCCGTTTCCTGCTTCTTGACCTCCAGAGATGGTTCTGAGAGCCAGGATTGTGAACCATCTATTCCAATAATCTCATTCTGGAAGGGGCTGCGAGGAGACAGATGGTACTCACACTTCCTGAGGAGCGACCGCATTGTTGCTGGACCTATTGTACTTCACAAGGGCTGGGAACCGAAATCTAGGGTGACACTGGGACTTGGTCCAAGCGGCGACAGCCCAAAGGACCCAGCCTTGCACTTGGTCCAAACAGCCCAGAGGACCCAGCCTTGGACTTGGTCCAAGCAGCCCAGAGGACCCAGCCTTAGCTTCTGTGTTTTGTAAAACCAAGCTCCAAATCCACTCCTCTCCCTAACCAAAAAGAAATTCTTTAACTCCCATAAGCCTTTCACATACACGATCATATTTAGCTTTTACACCAGAAAGGGAAAGAGGTACTGTTATTATTTTTACTAAGGAGTCTGGCAGCACAGTGGCTCAATGTTTGACTGCCAACTAAAAAGCCAGTAGCTCAAACCCACAGACATGGCTGTCGGCTTCCATAAAGGTTTGCAGACTTAGGAACTGAGGCCCACCTGGTTGCTATGAGTCAGACCCAACTCAATGTCAATGAGTTATTGTTATTAATTGGTGCAGATGAGGAAGTGGAGGTCACTGGACATGAAAGGTAACCTGAATCAGTTAGTAAACAGATGGCGAAGACTGGGCTTGAGTCCTGATGTTTTGTTCCCATCTGTTCCCACCACACAGGTCTGCTCTCACTCAATATGAAGATACAGCTCTGTTGGTCCAGCCTCTGACCCTGTTTGGCACTTCATTATGCATTGCATCTAATGCAACTTTGTACTTTACACTGCACTGTTGTTGTTGCCAAGTGCCGTCCAGTAGGTTCCAACTCATACTGACCCTGTGTACAACAGAACTAAACATTGCCCCATCCTGTGCCGTCCCCACATTTGTTCCTTTTTAAAAAAATTATTTCATTGGGGGCTCATACAACTCTTACCACACTCCATGCATGCATCCATTGTGTCAAGCACATTTGTATATTTGTTGCCATCGTCATTCTCAAAACATTTTCTTTCTACTTGAGCCCTTGGTATCAGCTTCTCAGTTTTACCTCTCCCTCTCTCATGATCCCTTGATAATTTTTCTTTCATGTCTTAGGCTTCACCCACTTTTCTCTTGTCCCAGTGTTATGTTACAGCCCCGGTGTCAATTGTCTTGTCAAAGGACTTCCCCCACCCCAAATAAATAAATAAATACAAGGTCTTCCTCATTTTTGCTGCTCCTCTACTCAACCACTTACTGCCATCAAGTCCAGGCTGACTCACAGCGACCCCTTCTGGTTTTCTGAGACTGACGCTGTTTATCGGGGTAGAAAACCCAGTCTTTCTCTGGAGGAGCTGCTGGTGATTTTGCACTGCCAACCTTGTGGGTCACAGCCCAATGCATAACCACCACACCACCAGGACTCCTGACTCGATGGCAGTGAGTTTTGAGTTTTCTGCTTTACTGGTCTCTCCAGACAACATGTCCAAAGTATGCCATCCTCGCCTCCGAGGGGCATTCTGACTGTCCTTCCAAAATAGATCTGTCTGTTCTTTTTAGAAGCCAGGATACTTTCCTCATTCTTCTCCAGCACCATAATTCAAATGCATAATTTTTCCTTCAGTCTTCCTTATTTAGTGTCCAATTTTCACATACATATGAGATGATTTGAAAATACTATTGCTTGGATCAAACAAACACACCTTAGTCCTCAAAGTAACATCCTCCTTTTGAACACATTAAACAGGCCTTGTGCAAGAGATTTACCCGATGCAATGCACCGTTTCATCTCTTACCTGCTGCTTCCATGTGCACTGATTGACGATCCTAGCAAGATGAAATCTTTGACAACTTCACTCTTTTCTCCATTGATCGTGACGTTGCCTATCGGTCCAGTGGTGAAGGTTCCGGTCTTCTTTAGATTGAGTTGAAATCCACACTTAAGGACGCAATCCTTGGTCTTTGCCAGCAAGTGCTTCAAATCCTCCCCACTTTCAGCAAGTAAGGCTGTGTCACCAGCATATAGCAGGTTGTTAATCAACCTTCCTCCAAGCCTGATCGGCCTCGGTAATTGTCCAGCTGTCATATGCATATGAAGCGCTTGAAAGTACCATGGTTTGATCCAGGGATACTTGAGTCCTGAGATTGACACCCTTTGCTCTTTGTCACTTTAGAGAGGTCTTGTGCAGAAAATGTGCCCAATACAATATGCACACTGGTTTCTTGAAGGCTGCTTCCAGGAGTTGAATGTGGACCTTAGTAAAATGAAAGCCTGAGCAACTTTAATCTTTCTCCATCCATCATGTTTCTATAGGTCCAGTTGCGAGAGTTTTGCTGTCTTTATAGAGTTGAAAACCATACCGAAGGCTGCAGTCTTTGGTCTCCAACAAGTGCCCGAGTTCTCTTTGCTTTCAGCAAGCAACGTGGACTCAGAGTTAGGTGTGCTCACGTCTGAAGTGTTTTGGGACTATTTAGGTGACAACACCCTCCAGCTCAGTCTTTCTCTAGTAAATTCTTTTCTAATCTCTCTTCTGCCACTTCCACTTGTTATTTCTGATTTACCTTGTGGCAGTTAGGTTTTATGTCAACTTAAATGTGTGTGAAAGTGTAGGGTCGAGTCTAACCTATCAATCAAGTCACCGCCTGATGATACTTCCTTGAAGGGTGTGGCCTCTGTATAAGAGAGACTCTGGGACCCTCTCTCTGGCCTTTCACCCTCCCTGCTTGCTGGGATTCTGTGTCTGCCTCCAGGGGCCAACCAGCTATGGATACTGGCATGTTCTCACTGACCTTGGATCCACGAGAGACTGCACCTTCTGGCCTGTGATCTCCCTGGTTGGATTGGGCTCAGATAGCTTCTTGATATAAAACTACTTCTTGATATATATTTTTTTCTTATACATACATGGATGCCACTGGTCTTGTTTCTAGAAAACCCAGCTTAGCACATACCTTTATCATCATACTTGCCCAAATTTTGTTTAAGTTTCCTGAAGGACTGAGCTGTCTTTATTTTTACTTCTCACTCCCTGGCAGATATGCCAAAATCAAACCTATTGACATCAAGCCCTTTCTGACCCAAGACTATACTGTAGGACTCAGTAGAACCGCTCCATAGAGCTTCCAAAGCTGTAAGCTGTACAGGCTCATTCTGCCACATCGTTCTGCTATGGAGTAGCTAGTAGGTTTGAACCACCAACCTCTCAGTTAGCAGCAGCTGAATGTTTGAACCACATTACCACAGGATTCCTTTGGCATATATGAAGTATACACACAAACACACACACACACACACACACACTCTCTCACAAATCCAGTTGCCCATGATGCCATTCCAACTCACGGCCAGCCCATGTGTCAGAGTAGAATTGTGCTCTACAGTAGTGATTCTTAACCTTCCTAATACCGCCATCCTGTAGTACATTTCCTCATGTTGTGGTGACCCCCAACCCCCAATTATAAAATTATTTTTGTTGCTACTTCATAACTGTAATTTTGCTACTGTTGTAATTAATTGTAATGTAAATATCTGATATGTAGAATGTATTTTCATTGTTACAAATTGAACATAATTAAAGGACAGTGATTAATCACATAAACAATATATATTATATAATGTGAAATATTTATTTCTAATTACAAATAAATGAAATTTTTGTCTTGAAGCATGGTGTAGCATGGGTAACAGTCTGACTACAACAACAGTAAACTACATTGATACATTTTATGACAGTATGCGTAAAAAGTCAACATCAGTGTGAATGGTGAGATAGCTTCTTTCTCACCAGATCAGAAATTCTTAGGGCAGTCTTAGCTGAGGGGTACTATGGGAGGGGGTACCCCTAAAAAAACAAGGGGAAAAAGTCATGGGGGAAGCATTCGTAGTATGCATTTTTCTTGCGAGGTGAGCATCAAGCAACTCACTCTGAATTAGTGCACCCAGTGGCGTCCCCTGGGAAGGTTCTCTCTGGTCACAGTGAATTTTTTTTTTGCAAAAGCAGTTTCACTCAAAACCGCGTTTTTTGTGATGGCTGATTTAAGAGAATAGCATTTGGCTGTGAGATGTTGTCTCCTGCTCAGGAAAAATGCTGCAGAAACTATTGAGATATTGAACACAGCTTACAAGGACAGCTCTGTGGGAAAAACTCAAGTGTATGAGTTGTTTCTTCATTTCAAAAAAGGTTGTTTGATGACAAACCTCGTACTGGACGTCTGTCTACTTCCCGAAAGAACTAAAATGACTTGTACTTGTGCTTGAAGACTGATGACTGAAGAGATGGGGAAATTACCTGGACTGTCTTGAATCTCGGTTCAGTAAATTTGAACGGAAGATTTAGGAATGAGAAGGGTCGCTGTATTTGTGGCTTGGGTTCTGACTGACCAGCAAAAAGAGCTTTTGCTGGAACACAGCTTGGAAGCAACCCAGACTTTTTTCCCAAGGTCATTACTGGCGCCGGGACATAGTGCTATTCCTATGACCCTGAAAGCAAACAGCAATCAAGCCAGTGGAAAATGCCATTGCCATCTCCTCACCCCTCAAAAGCTTGTCAAGTGAAATCAAAGATCAAGACGATGCATGTTTTTATTTATGTGAGGGGGATAGTGCATTTGGAGTTCATTCCACCAGGTCAGACAGTTATCCAAGCTTTCTATTTAGAGGTTCTGAAAAGATTGTGTGACAGTGTGCAACCAAAAAGGCCTGATTTGTGCCAGACAGGGGACTGGTTTTACCATCACAACAATGTACCTGCTTACACAGCCATCTCGGTGTGCCACTTTTTGGCAAAAAACAGAATGCCTCTCTTGCCCCACGCACCTTACTCATCTGACCTCATTCTGTGCGACTTCTTTTTGTTTCTGCGAATGAAGAGGGACATGAAAGAATAGTGATTTGATGATGTCGACAAGGTGAAGAAAAAAGAGGGAGATGCTGTCAGCCATTCAATCAGATGTTTGAAAAATGTTTCCAAGAATGGAACTGCAGATTTAACCACTGTATTAAGTGTAATGCAGAGTACTTTGAAGGTGGTAAGGTGGTTTTGTAAAAAAAAAAAAAAATAGTGCTCGCTTCAGCAGCATGTATATACTAAAATTGGAACGATTTTTAGCATGACCACTGCGCAAAGATGACACACAAATTCGTGAAGCGTTCCATATTTTTCTAAATTAAAAAAATAATAATAAATAAAATTAAATACATAGCTTTGAAAAAGTCTGGTTTGGGGGGTACCCCCCTCATATTTCTTTTAACAGCAGTGGAATCATTGGGAGAGAATAGTGATACGTGTGCTGAAGCAAAGTCTGTGAAGACATTAGATGGAGCGAGGCAATTGGAGAGAGTAGTGGATGAGGTCTCAAAGGCTTGACTTAGAAACAAGCGGCCATGAAGTGAAGAGGCAGCTTAGTCTGTAAGGAAAAAGCATACAGCCACTGTGATCTAAGGATTATTAATAATAAAAGTCATGATCAGACAGGAGGAGATGTATTAGAACTTAAAATCCAAGCAAATGGTGCACAAAAGACTATGAATGACAGTGAAGGCCCCATAGCCATTTACAGAGCCCCCACATGGTTTAAACCTCTATTGAACAGGCCTCCACCGGATTCCCTCAGTGGAGGGAATTCCCGTATTGACCAACTATGTGACCAGACGTGCCCTACGTGCATCGGAAAGTGGGCTTCTCCAGATAGTGTTAGGTTAGAGTTTAGCATCTTAACACTAGTTTTCCTTCTTGATCCATTTTAACTTGTTCTGTTTTTTATTATTTTCTGTTTTCTTTTGGATGGAGGTTTTTCTGTGGCTCATTTTGTTGTCATTGGGATATTTTTATGTGGTATTCTTCATATGAAATTTAGAATTGATAAATCAATAGAGACAATAACTAGATAATAGTTTCTTAGGGTTGTGGTAGGGAAGATTGGGGGAAATGAGGAAATAAGCATTATTTTTATTATAATAAAAGACATAAGAATGAAAAATGTTCTAAAATTGATGCTCTAAAATGATGAATGCACAGCTTTCTCCAATGTATTTAAGCCACTGAATTATATAGTGTGCAAATTATATGCACACCAACTTAAAAAACTTAAAGTTAAAAAAAAAAGCTGGAACCACACCATAAATAAATAAATAAGAGAGGTGGTGATGGTTGTACATGATGAATGTAATCAGCACCACTGAATTGCATGTGTAAAAATCAATGAATCAGAACTTGTTTTGTTTTATATAGTTTTACCACAATAACAATGTTAATATATAATTGGTGAGCTAGTATTATCTTAAGTGAATTTATAAAAATTAAAAAGAAAACACACTCATTGGCATTAAGTTAATTCTGACTCATTGCAACCCTGTCGGACAGAGAAGAACTGCTATGGGCCCATAAATTGTAATATTTTTTAAATAATTAACTTTAAAAAAAATAAATAACTTTATTAGCAAAGATGCTCACCACAGTGTTTGCTTTAAAAAACTAGAAGCAGTTGGTCTGCCCAGCAGTCGGGGGGCTGGTTATGAAACCGCAGGAGCCCGAATGATGGGGGGCTCTGCCGGTGCATACAGTGATGCTGCAGGAGGGAGTAGCTTCGTGTGGGAGAGCAGGTCATGATTATAAACTTGTGAGATGAAAGCGAATCACAGATCAGCATACAGCATACTCTTTGTGTTTCCCCTTTTATAAAATGATAATGCAAACTATAATTATAAATACCGGTGGATTTTAACAGACAAGGTGAGCTAATATGTCTTAAAATGGTAGATTTCCTTTCTTTTATGATCCAAATGAAGAATATTTAATGTCACATATGATATGTGAAAAAAATCTATAGAATTACAAATGTTTGACAGTGGGTTTTAGACTCAGTTTTAAAGAACTCCAAGGAACTAAACTGGTGCTTCAGGACTCAAATTGGGGTGATGGG
The DNA here is from genome assembly GCF_050624435.1 of Tenrec ecaudatus. Classification (NCBI taxonomy): domain Eukaryota; kingdom Metazoa; phylum Chordata; class Mammalia; order Afrosoricida; family Tenrecidae; genus Tenrec; species Tenrec ecaudatus. The sequence continues at coordinate 15,805,944 of NC_134539.1, forward strand.
GTGGGGAAGGGAGGTGGGAGTTATTTGCCCCTCAACTGGGCTTTCAGGACCCACCCTGTTTTTTTTCTTTTTTTGTTAGTGAGTGAGTGAGTGAATTAGTGAGTGAGAGTGAGTGATTGAATTAGTGAGAGAGTGAGTGAGTGTGAATGAGTGAGACAGTGAGTGAGAGAGTGAGTGAGAGAGTGAGTGAGAGAGTAAGTGAGAGAGTGAGTGAGTCCCACCCTGTTTTATATGTTGATTTTCTACAGAAGACTCATTCAAAAAAATATTTTTTGAACCTGAAAAATTTGCAAATCACTGACGTATACTCTAAATTCAGAGCTGTTATCTCGTGTTTTCCTCTTTTATTTTCTTATGGAATCACTCAGCTCCCAGCTGACCTCTTAGCAGGAAGCCCAGTTCCTCGGAGTGTGATTCTTTCCCTTCTTATTGCTTCTCTGCATTTTCTGATTTTTTCCAACACATTGCTTTAGTGAACAGAAACAACAGGCAATGCTTGATCTGCTGGCCCATGACATTCAAAGACGCTCTATCAGGAACGCCCCTCAGTGAAAGAACTGGTAAAGGAGCTCCTGTTACCGAGCACAGGATAGTGGTTTATTTGTGTCCGGGGATGTCCTGGTTCCCATGGTGGCAACCTAGGTCATTTGAGAACAGGTGGGTTGACTTTTCTGTTCAGTACACACTCATTATCTTGCAAATTAAATTCTTGCCCTACTTGGCTAAAGGAGACCAATGACAGGGAGAGTTTGAATCAAAGTAAAGTGTACCCAAGGGAGAACAAAATGATCAAAGCAAAATAGAAAAAGGTTTGTTTAAACATTGCTCAGCAAATAATCATGCCGTAACCCTTGAATGGCTCCTGCTGGACAGAGTAACAAAATGTTAACCAGGGATAACATTTCTGCTTTCTAGACTAGATGGGCCTTTGGCATCTGGCTCTTTGTTCTTTAATATAAATAAGAAATGATCTGCTAAGATCACACAGATTTTATCTTGTGAAATTTAAATGATCCTTCAACCCTCTTAAGAGGAAAATACTGGTTCACCTTCAGCGTTTAGGAGTTCTAATGAGAGAGAGAGATGCTAACTTAGGTAAATCTGCTTCACAAGACCTCTTTAACATGTTGCCAAGCAAAGACACTACTTTGAGGACTAAGGTGTGCCTGACCCCAGCCATAGAATCTTCAATAGCCTCATATGCATGTGAAAGTTGGATAATGGACAAAGAAGATGGAAGAATCGATGCATTTGAAGTGTGGTGCTGGAGAAGAATACTGGAAGTACCAAAGACTGCCAAAAGGACAAAGAAATCTGTCTTGGAAGAAGTACAGCAGAGTGCTCCTTAGAGGCAAGGATGGCGAGACTTCTCCCAACATCCTTTGCTGGACATGATATCGGGAGAGACCAGTCCCTGGAGAAGACACGCTGCTTGGTAAAGTAGAGGGGCAGCAAAAAAAAAAAAAAAAAAAGAGCTGGATTGACACAGTGGCTGCAGGCATAAGAACAGCTGTGAGGATGGAGGGCAGGACTGGCAGAGCTTCATTCTGTTGTGCAAGGGGTCCATATGGGTGGGGACCGACTCAGTGGCACTAACAACAAAGAGAGAAATAGACAAATGGGAAATGGGTTGAAATAAATGTGTTGAATCTGAAAAAGGTCATCTTTTAACCACCGTCGTTAGTGCGTACACCTTTGTTATCTGTTCGTTCATTGAGCACTGTCTAAATGCGAGATAAAATGTCTAATAAGTACCAACTGTGGTGCGAGCACTGTGCTAAGTGTGCGGAAAGCAGATAAACCTGAAAGCAGACCAGAATGCTTTTGACTCTGACTCAGCTTAAGCCCAAAGGATCTCTGTTGGTATAGTGGACTGTACATTGAACTGCTAAACACAGGGTCAATGGTCCAAATCCAACAGCTACTTGGAAGAAAAAATATGATGCTGCCTACTCCCATAAAGATTAAAAGTCTCAGAAACCCAATGGGGCAGGCCTACCCCCTCCTAGAGGGTCCCTGTGAGTTGGAATTGAATTGATGACAGTGGTCTGTTTTGAGTCAGCTTAAACCAATTCAGAACTTGTCCTAAAAGTGAATTCTAAATATGTCACTTAGTAAAGGATATGAAATATTAGTCCTTTGGGTATCATTTATCTATAATTTACCATTCTTCTCTCCTTCTGTGGAAGAAGTGTCTTTGTTCCAAGATCACCCCTGCACCTCTCGTCTCTTAGAGGAGCCAATGCAATTAATTCTTTTCTTTCTTTCTTTAAAAAAAGTTTCATGGGCATATATTCACATATCAAGCAATTTAATCATTCAACCATATTAAGACGATTGTGTAATTGTGACCACAATTTGAGAACAGTTTCTTTTCAGACTTATTGTTATTAGCTCTCCATCCTCCTCTGCCATGCCACTAGGTAATTATTAATTCAGTTACTATCGCTATAGATTTATCTATCATGGTTTCTTTTTTTTTCTATCATGGTTTCATATTCAGAAGACCATACAAAACACAGAGAGCAAACAAACAAAAAAACAACAGCAATGATTAAACAAAACAGAAAAAAATATCAGTTGAAAACAAGCAAGAAATCCTAAAAATAGAAACAACTTTAAAATGGCCCAAAAGGGAAATCCAATAAGGCATTACATTTACTAGCTTAGATCTGCTATAATTGACGTTATAATACTCTCGGTGTGATAACAAGGCTATCCCATACCTGGACTGGGTCAGAGTGGACCAACCCTGACAAACTTTGGTTTCTGTGCATGTCTGTGCAGTCGGGAAATACATGGGAAGATTAGTGATTTTTTGCTTCAAGATTAACACCTTACTCTGCTTTTAAAAGCATCATGGCCTTTGAAAAGACTTGTACACTGACAAATATTTTCCCAAAGAGCTTATAAATGTGGCCTGGAACAGCGTCGTACCCATTGCTGATGAGACAGGAAGAGAGGTGTTGGTGGCTGATCTAAACGTTTGTCCCAAACCTGGGGCTCTCAAGGACTCTGACTCAGGTCTGTGTAGCAGAGTGAATAAACCTTCAGTGGTGCATGAACCCACAAAACAAACACCTGGAGTGGACGCTCCAGCGTCAGTGTGCCCCTCAGCCTGTGCACGAGCCAGGGCTGGCTTACCCCCCACGCTGCCATGTGACGCTGGACCGCATTCTACCAAATCGAAGCAATAGTGCGTGCCTTTCATCGACCTTTACAAAACGAAGCTCCGGGTGGGCATGCAAGAAACGTTCAGAGCGTTCATTCCTGAGCAGAGGCCGTCTTAGGTATGGCTGGTGTGGCACGTGCCCTGGGCACCACTTGAAGAGGGCACCACTGGGCACTTTCTATCACCAGCTGTAAGAGCTAAGTCAACCAGTTAAAACGAATTGACTAAAAAAAACCCAAAAAAACAAAGAAACAAAATTAATTGACTCATACATTGAGCACCTATCTGATTCAAGGACTGTAAAAGAAGCGGCAGTCCACTTCTGTCAAGCTGTCTAGGCTGGGAAACCCCACGGGGAAGCTCCACTCTGTCCCATTGGACCATCAACAACCAGAACTGACTGGACAGCAGTGGCTCTGTGGGTCAAGGCACAGTGACCTCACTCTGCTGAATACAGAAAGAGAAGAGACATGGGGGAAATGACTGAACACGTCACAGACCACTCCTCATTAGGGAAAGCAAGCAGCGCACAGTGGGCATGTGCAAGTAGCCCCATATGTGTTAACTAAGAGATTAACGAACTTGACTTGTGTTTCTGAGAAAGATGGTGTCAGACGTCTCTACGGAAAATGGCATGACCTTAGCGCTCATCACAGGTGCCAGTTTCCATCCGTGCAAGAGCCAAGCCTACTCCGAATGTTTCCTTCCTGCCTCCCTCCCACCCTCTTAATTTATAATTAAAAAGCTGATTTAAAAATTAATAATATGATCAGCCAGAGTTCTGCGGCGTGGCTACTTTGTGATTCTGATTTGCTCTGTGGATCTTCCCTCACAAAGCCATGGGGTCAGCCAGACCCACTGGCCGGGTTGACTGTGCTCAGGAGATGGCTTCTGGACTGTGCGTTCTGCCACGATGTGGCTCACTTAGGGGTTCGGAGCAGTGCTCTGCCACAGACTGCACTATATTTTCCCCAGGTCACAGCAGAAGACCCGAAATTCTCATTACCTTCTGTTAAAAAAACAAACAAACAAACCAAAAGAAAAAAAACTTTTTAAAACATTTTTTTCTAGTTTATTTTTAAAAAGAGAAGGTATTCTTCACTGCTCTGCTTCTCACTCAAGTGAGTAACCAAATCTCAGGTTTCCTTTCAGTTGGGGGGCAGGGGTGGGCTGGGGAGTGTCTGGTTAGCAAGGTTAGTTCTGGTATTGGATTTTTAAACTACAGTGATTCCATTGTCATGCTCGTATGCAATCATCTCCTTCTACACACGAGGCTTCCGGACAACTGTTGCTTTAAATATCACAGGCGTATTCCTGGCTTTCCTTTGAAAAAAGCTGTCCCTTTCTAGCCAACGTTTCTGTCTGTTACCAATCTGCACTTTCCATCTTCTCCTAAGTGCCAAGGGTCTGGTTTGCAGTGAACGTCACACCGAACTGCATGTTCCTTGAGCTGAGCACCAGCACTCACGGAAAGGCACATCCGTTCTTGCTAGGAAGCAGAACCACGCTGAAGGCTGGTTTCAAAACCAAGGTGCAGCACCCTCCCGCTGTCGCCACACCTCCTTGGTTCCTATCAACACGCAGGAAGCACACTTCATTTCTGCAGCGACATACACTGGGCTGGGAAATTTCTAACCATGCTGACAATTCTCAGCGCCCTTTGCAGCGGTTCTCAACCTTCCTGTTGCCGCCACCCTTTCATACAGTTCCTCACGTTGTGCTGACCCCCAACCTTAAAATTATGTTCGCTGCTACTTCATCACTGTCAGTTTTCTACTGTTATGAATCAGCATGTAAATATCTGATATGCAGGATGTATTTTCACTGTTACAAATTGAACATAATTAAAGCAGAGTGATTCATCGCAAAAACAATATCTAATTATAGATTGTGAAATATTTTTCTTAAAGTTACAGAACAGCTGGAAAAACATTTATTTCTAATGACAAATACATGACATTTTGTCTTGAAGCATGGTGTAGCATGGGGAAGAGTCTTCGCGCCGGGTACTCGTATGTGGGCGTAGCTGCATGTGGGCAGACCCTCCTGGAGACGGAGAGAGGAGCGGTGTCTCCGTTCTAAAGACCATCAGAACTTTGTGTTTTCCAATGGTCTTAGGCGACCCCTGTGAAAGGGTCGTTCGACCCCCAGACTGAGAACCGCTCTTTACTGGCTTTTAAAATTGTCTTCCAGATTGTTCCCACGATGCGATGACACCATGGCCCCAAAGCAGCTATGACGGGAAGAAGGTACAGCATTTGGGTGAGTCAGCAAAGAGCAAATCTACAAGCACTTTTTGGCAGCAGCAACATTGCCAATGCCAATTATAATTCATCCAGGGACGCGATTGAGAACAGCGAACTGCTAGGGGGCTGCTCTTGATTTGGGGGCCTGCATGGTGTGTTCAGAGGGTGGCAAAGAGGAGAGTCAGACTTGAAAGTCCAAACTGGAAATACTCAAAAAGCCTATAAAACCTAGAGCCCTGTGGGAGGAGGGAGGTTACATAAAGCGTTTCAAGTGCATGGGTGTATTTTACCTCTTACGTTTAGTGAGGAGAAAAGATTTTTTTTTTAAGTTTAGTGAGGAGAAAGGAGAAGAAATAAAGGAAGGAACTGATGAGGGGATGGGGAGCAGAAATTAACTGCCCCCAGCTCCCACTCCCACCCCCACCCCCAAACTTCTGAGTCAATTGATCTGGACTACCCGTCGTCCTCGTCCAGGGTTGGTGACAGTGCTGCTGCTTCTGCTGCTCCTCCTCCTCCTGCTCCCACACCTTTTTCCTTAAGCTATCCGGAGGCAGCCAGGGGACACCTCACTCACTGAACAAAAGAACTATTGATTTAGGAAAGAAAAGAATAATTGAGCTAATGGTGCCACCCTGTAAAAGCCACTTTACCCATCTGTTAATTTTGCAAAAATAAAAACGAGCAAACAATACGGTGTACGGAAGTCATTTCTGAAACTGTGGATTAGAAAGAAGAAAATTACCAATGTTTTTTAATGTTTACTTACTTTTGTTAGGTTTAAAAGTTACAGGGGGGAAAAACAAGGCAACTGTCTATGAACCTACCTCCCAGTTTTATAAAATATGTGTCTCGTGCCATATTTGCTTCATATCTTGTTATGAAATAAAGCATTGCAGTTATTGGTAAGTCCTGCTACATATCCAACTATAACTGCAACTACTCTCGGGAATGTGATGCTTTTAATTCAGGGGCAGGTTCTCATTCTTGTATTGAATTTCACAATGAACGATTGCATTTTGTAAGTTTTAGACTTTATATCTATCATTTACCACCTGTGTCACCTCTTTCTTAATATTTTGAGAATCTATCCATGTTCATGTGTGCAGCTCCAGGCCATTCATGTCCACCACTGAACAATATCGTTTTGGTCGTTTCCAACTATCTTGTGTGCCATGAAAGTTTGCACGCCCCTGCAATGTCCCCTTCAACAAGAAGCATCTCATAGTTGTAAGGCTAAGCGGACATGTTGTCAGGAGAGATCAGTCCCTGGAGAAAGACATCGTGCTTGGTAAAGTCGAGGGACAGAGGAAAAGAGGACGGCCACCAACAAGACGGACTGACACCGCAACCGCAGTTGCAACAGAGGGCTGCAGCATAAGAACAACAGTGAGGGTGGCACAGGACTGGGCAGTGTTTGGTTCTGTTGTGCCTAGGATGGCTATGGGTCAGAACTGACTCCGTGGTACCTAACAAGAACATCAACAAGGCTAACTTACCTGCACTAGCTATTATAGCTAAAACTGCTTTTTCATTAACAGAGGATGCCTTAGTTATTTACTGCAGCTAAACCAGAAAGACCACAAATGAGTGGGGTTATTTCTCCAACTGCTAGAAGTCTGAAGTCATGCTGCGGGCTCTAGAGCAAGACTTTCTCTCTTTGTGTTTTGGGTTTTTTTACACTTAATATTCTATTGTTTTAATCACAATCCATACACACATCAATTGTGTAAGGCAATTTTGTACATTCATTGCCCTCGTCATTCTCAAAACATTTGCTCTCCACGTAAACCCCTGGCATCAGCTCCTCATTTGTACCCCTCCCTCCTTGAGCCCCCCTCCCTCATGAACCCTTGAGAATTTATAAATGATTATTTTGTCATATCTTGCCCTGTCTGACATCTCCCTTCACCCACTCTTCTGTTGTCCATCCCCCAGGGGGGAGATCGCATGTAGATCCTTGTAGTGGGTTCCCCCTTTACAACCCACCCTCCCTCTGCCCTCCCAGTATCGCCACTCACACCACTGGTCCTGAAGGGATCATCTGCCCTGGATTCCCTGTGTTTCCAGTTCCTATCTGTACCAGTGTACATCCTCTGGTCTAGCCAGACTTGCAAGGTAGAATTGGGACCATGATAGGTAGGGCGGGGGGAGCATTTATAAACTAGAGGAAAGTTGTATTTTTCATCGTTGCTACATCGCACTTTAACTGGTTCGTCTCCTCCCCGAGACCCCTCTGCAAAGCGATGTCCAGTGAAGGCTTTCTCTCTTGCTGGTCCTACAGGAAGGCCTCTTCAGCTTATGCCTCTTGGTCCCGTGGAGATCTTCTAGGGCGTTGGCATATATCTTACCGCATCTCTCCTCTGCTCACTCGTTTCACCTCTTTTATATCACAAGAGAGATTGACTCAAAATGCACCCTACAGGACTCCTGTCTCATTGATGTAACAAAAACAATCCATTCCCAGAATGGAACTATGCAAAGTACTGGCTCGACAGTCCTGCCAGCAGAATCAAACCTAAGGCCGACGACAACGATGATGTATCATTTCAGCACTTAAATAACCAACAGCTACTGATGGTCATTTTGAGGCACTCTGGCGGTGTGGTGGTTGCACACTGGGCTGCAGTCTGCAAGGCCAGTAACCTCACAGCCTCTCCGAGTGAGACAGCCAGGCTTTCTACTCCCAAAAGGTGCTAAAATTCCAGAAATTCCTAGGGCAGTTCTACCCCGTCCTATAGCGTTGCTACACGTTCGCACTGCCTTGACAGCAGTGAGGTTGAGGTTGCTTTACATTCCCCTAAACAATGTTCCCATGAACGTGCTATGCTGTTGTCTCATTGTCGGGATATGTTCCTGAGGAGAAGAGTCACCAGGTCAGAGGGAATAGTTATTTTAAAATCAAACCACTGTTTACAAACATAACTTCAATAAAGCTTCAAGAAAACCTAAGCTTCCATGTGTATTTTTTCCCACCACACCAAATGGTTGCAAAATGTTACCATCTTTTAAAAATCTGCAAATGGCAGATGTAATCTCAAATGGGAATTTCTAACTCATGGAAAATCTGTTACGTCAGAAAACAAATTTCTGATCGACATTTTAGCCATAAAATACATCTGCCTTCCTGGGGAAAGCCAAGACTTATTAGAACTAAATTTTAACTAAGTCTTCCAACATGGTAAATGAAATTGTACCAAATTCCCATTTTGAGACTAATTTTTAAATTTCAGGTTCATCAAAGTATGGTTATATATATTAAAATTTCCCTTTTTTAATTTTTTTTCCCTTTTTAAATTTTTTAACTAGATACTGCTTTAACAGTATCTGTAAAATTTTATTTCTGGCCCAAGAGATACCATCAAACAAATATTGCAATAAGGTAATAATTATACATCTGTGTGATGGGTAAAATAAGTGCCCCTTATTATTTGTGACACTGTTTCTTTTTTTTAATCGTTTTATTAGGGGCTCATACAACTCTTATCATAATACATACATACATCAACTGTGTACAGCACATGTGTACATTCATTGACCTCATCATTCTCAAAACATTTGCTTTCCACTTAAGCCCTTTGCATCAGGTCCTCATTTTTCCCCCAAGTTTCCCCTTTTCAGGGGACAGTTCAGAGTGGTAATCGTGCCTACACTCCTGTAATCACAGCTAAAATATAGGACAGTCCACCCCCTCCCCGAATTCTCCTTCACGAGCAATCTAACCACCCTCCTTGAGGTCCCAAGAGCATCCAAGTCTTTTTTTCTACCTCCAAATAGTAGTCCCTTTTCCAGACTAGCACTTCAAGAGACTCAGGCAGACTTTTTGTGAGACCGTCTCCATTCAGTGTAAGGCTTTTGAGGTCCCTGTAAATTGTGCCTGGATATCAATAGTGCATTCTTTTATACTCATGACCAGCAGCTCATTGCCTGGATAAATCACACTCGGTCCATCCATTTACAAATTGAAGATGTTTGGGCCATGTTTCTGTTTGTTAGCCATTCTGAATTAAGTCACTTTAAACTTTCAAGGACAGGGTTTAATGTGCCCCTAAGGTTTCCTGTCTCGTGGGCAAACACCGACCCCTGAGATCGCTGGTTTGTGTAATAGGCGTATATTTAACTATCAAGCTGTTTTCCAAGATGGATATACCCTGGAAGTATGAGAATTCAGGAGCATGGATTTTAAAAGTCATTCATTCATTCAAACCTGCCAATGAAGTGGTAGTTTGAAAAGACCTCAGGGGGGTGTATGTTCTTTTGTATGAGAGTAAGGGGCTCTGGGAAGCGCCTCTCTCTCTCTGCCCCTTCACCTTCCTGCACCTGAACATTATATGCATTTTATGCTGCACGCACTAAGCCAAAGCAGACCTGTTACCATTGGGGTGATTCTGACTCACAGCAACCCCACAGGACCGAGTGGACCTGCCCCACAGGGTTCCCAAAGCTGTAAATCTTCATGGAGACAGATGGCTACATCGTTCTCCTGTGGGTTCCAAAGCCAACCTTTCCCTTGGCAGCTGAGCCCTTAACCCCTGTATGTTAGTTGGATAATTTTATGTCAATTCCTGGCTAGGCGTGGAGTCAAATCTGCCAATCAAGTGGTAGCTGGGGGATACCACATTGGAGGGGTGCTCTTTGATACCAGGGTGAGAGACTTGGGGAACTGCCTCTCTTTCTGTCCCTTTGCCTTCCTGCACCAGATCCTGGTTGCTGTCAGTGCCCTGCCATGTTTTCACCGACCTTGGATCCCTGGGACAGCCTATGATCTTCCTGCTTCCTGCATCAGCAGTGTGCAGTTAGATGAGTCTGAAGAGGGTCCTGGCTTCCATCAGACTTGTGAACTTGAGTTGGACTGGACTGTTGACATTAGATGACTTGTTGACATAGCATTCTTTCTCAGCCATGTGTCACTGGATCTGATTCTCAAGACAACCCCACCTGACACGCACTGGACCATAAATAACATCAGTTCATGCCACCATTGGGAGTTTCTATTGCAGACAAATATACAAGTGAGTGTTTTCTACTTTCAAGTATCAACCTCCAGATCAAGAAAGACCCAAACCCACTGGCATCGATTCTAACTCATAGAAAGCACATCCATTACAACACAGGTTGTAAGGCGAAGTGCGCTGTTCAATGCTGCATAGTGAATATACTTTTAATAACTAATACAGCTCACCCTTCTCCCAAATGACAGCTTATGGTTTAACCACTTAATGCGAACCATAAGGGAATCAATATTTCATTAGAAGCAGAAAACCAGAAAGCCCACGACCGCCTTTCAACCTTGACCAGGTGCGCTTTCTTTCTTCCCCAGGAGGAAATGTCCACGTTGCAGGAAGGAGTGATGGGGTGGTGGGAATCAGCCAGCTCATCGGGGAAGAGAACAGAGCACTGAAGAGTTTCTTCCTGGTGCCCTGCTCAGCTGGCTATTACCATGGCAACATCCCTCATTCCCACTGGGCCTCAGCGGATAGAGGGCAGTGCCGCTTTGGCTTCAGAAATAAACAAATACTTTCCAGAAGAAACCTTCATGACAAACTCACCAAGAAGGGCCAGGGCATATGGTCACCAGCAGTGGCCTTAATGGAAATGAGAATTAGCCCAGTGTTTACTGTCGTCATCGTTAGCACCATTTGCCCTTCAGCAGCCGTGGCAAACCGATGACTCAGAACTACAGAAGCGCATTGATGAGCCGGGCTGGTGCCAAGAAGCAACAAGAGGCCGAGCTTGCTGTAGTGAAAGTGCCTGGTTTGCCGAGTTGCTCCTGGGGCCCGGCTCCTCCCGCAGCCGGAGAGACCGCTTCAAACCGCAGGTCAGCTGCTTGCTGGCGTCCACCCTCTGTCTTCTCCCCCCATCTTCCCCCTCTGTTTTCCTCCCTGTTTGATTTGTACTGACTCCGTGTCTGGTGGCCTAGTGTTTATGCACACTGGGCTTCTAACTGCAAAGCCAGCGGTTCGAATCACCAGTTGCTCTCCAGGAGAAAGATGGGGCTTTCTACTCCCATGGGGGCAGTTCTTCACTGCCCTGACAGGGTCACTTACAGGGTCACTCCTCTCACTAGGAGTTGGAATTGACTTGAAGGCGGTGAGTTTGGTTTTTGATGCGTCCGGAGATCTCTTCTCAGGTTGCCCTTGGATGGTGAAAGCCAGTCATAGAAAGGTGAATAGTTGGAGTCCAGAGGCTCCTCCAAAGAAGATCTGGGGACCTACTTCTGAAATTTCTGAGACTGAAAGAAAACCCTTAAGCACAGTTTTCATCTAACCCGCATGGAGTCGCTGTTAGAACTGACTCAATGGCAACTGGTTTGTGGGGGGTCCCCCCCCCACGCTCACCCTGCCATTGGAGGAGAGAGCTGCAGGGTCCAGTAAAGAAAACTTCCTGTCCTCAGCCCGGCACTTGTCATTACACCAACCTGCTGCTCATCCTCTTGGTCCCTAGCCCCACACTTCCTTTCTCGTTCTCTCCTGCTTTTCCTTTGTGATGTGACTCCGCAACCTCCACCATCACACCACCTAACGGCAGGTGCCTCCTCCTGAAGGCAGGACCTACATCCCCGCCCCCCGCCACTGCTCACAGGTGCTGCTCACAGATATTGTAGATGGCTGGCCCCAAATTCTGTCATACAACACAGGCCCCAATATAACGTCTCACCCAATGAATTTCCATGTTCAGAAAAAAAGAAAGAAAGAGGACATTCTTTACAGGCATGTGTTATATGTTACTGAGCCAGACTAAACTGTCAGAACCAAAACCAAGTTCACTGTCATCCCGTCGATGGTGACTCATTGTAACCCTATAGGACAGGGTAGACCTGCCCCTGTGCATTTCCGAGACTGTAGCTCTTTTTTACAGGAGTAGAAAGCCTTGTCTTTCCCTTGAGGAGGGGCTGGTGGATTCGAACTGCTGACCACGTGATTGGGAACACACAAGAGGAAGCCTCTCCATGAGGCGTATGGGCACAGAGGCTGCCACAATGGCCTCAGACGTGACCATTGTGAGGATGGTGCAGGACCGGGCGGTGTTTTCTTCCGTTGAACTTACAAGAGAGTCGGGACTGCCCCCTTGGCACCTAACAGCAGTAACAATGCCTTCGTCAGGAAGTTCGTTCCACTTTCCACTCTGCTTTACCAAAACCAGCCCAAGGTCAGTAAGGGCAGCCAAGTGCCAAGCTGTTAAAAACCAAACCAATAGAACACTTCACTTTCCAGTCTTTCACAGAGGGAAACTCTTTAAGGCTGGTTCCCAGAGTGACCCTGAGTGCTTCTGAGTGTGCCGCAATGCTCACCAGGTTCCTGGGCCCGTGCTACCCGGAGCTGGTGAAGAACTGGCTACCCATGACAGGCATGTGGAGCTGGGGTGGGCCACTGGCTGGCGGCTGACCCTGGACTGGGTACCCTACATTAACGGCAAATTTAAGACGGACGACTGAGCAAGCCCTCCAGAGTTTTCTTCCGATTGTGTCTGGTGCTGCTGGTTTTTACCGTCTCAAAACCTGCTATGTCTGGATCAGCCGAATGCAGATTCATGGAGTGGCTGAACCCAGCTGTGGTCGGACACCAAGGAAACCCACAACACAACTGAAGACTGTTCCTAAAAAGAACTTGGATGTGTTCATGCCCTTAGCATTAAAGTGCACGCTGAAACTACAATAAAAAAGAAGAAGGTTGGTTCCCTGAGGACAGACCTGCAGTCCTTTCCCCTTCCTGCCAGCAAAGGAATACGCTGCATGAGAGGGCGGTAATGGGCCCTGACACCTGCCGAGATGGTTTAAACCACTGGTGTCTCAGGTCTGGGATTAGAGACCAAATGCAATTCCTAAAGAACCATTTACACTCCGATGGGGTCTCCAACCCTCCTTACAGTGTCCTCCCTCCCCTCCACGCCTCCCTGACATCCTGGGACTCCCCAAAGAGCCCCTCACATGCAGCAGCCTGCAGCTCCAGCACCGCTGCCCCCTCCTCACCTTCTTCCTCCCCTTGTTGACTCCTCCTGACGGTCATCTCACTGCGAGGCTCTGCCCTATAGCTGCTGCAGATGACACCTTTGGAGAGTCTCCAAAGACAAGATGACGCTGTCTCCCCAATCTCATCCAGGGCCAGAGCCTCAGCCCTACACTCTGAGTCTCACATGCCCCAAATCTCTCGGCCAAACAGCAACTCCAGTTTCTGGGGGGAGGGGGTTGGAGACCTGGACTCCCTCTTGCCTCTCTGCTCTGCAAAACCCTTCTCTTCTTCTCCAGTTACTCATTTTTCACTCACGTCTTACTCCTTTTTTCCACTCTTAAAATTACTTGCACCAAATAGAGGCAGTTGTGGAAAGCAGTGACATTTAAATGACAGTGATTCAAAGGGCCTCCGCAAGGTCCAGAATGCAGAAGTTCTGCTTTGATAGTCAGGAGAATGGCTGTCTGGTTGTAAAAAGATCAGATGGGCTGATGTGGGGCTGGTATCGCAAGTGCCGTGGTTACCCTGGACCAAGGATACTGCGTTCTGAGATCCCGAACGGGTCCTGGAGCACGGTCAAAGCTCTCACTGCCCCGGCACCTTTAAGAAATGGTCCTAGCAGAGTCAGGGAGGAATGTCATCTCAAGGTTCTGAGGCCAGTCCTCCGCTCCGCTCTGCATGTAGACTCCATTACTGTTTGCCAGCTGCGACATCTTCTCCCAGACTGTATGGACACACCGTCTCTCAAGAAGGAGGGATTCTGGATCAATTTTACTCTTTTCTAAAGATTCCCTAATGAGACAGCAGGGATACTATATTTACAAATACAAAAATAGCTAAAAAGAGTTTTAATTTAAAAAGGAAACTTCTAAACTATTGCCCTGAGAGAAACCAAAAATATCCCCTGACGTCTTCTAGTTTCCCCAGAAAGTATGTGTTCCTTTATTAGCATTGTACTCTCTACTTATACAGGATCCGACTGATCACTGGAAAGCTTAGTCCGGGGCCTTAGGAGGCAGGGAGATGGTTGACAGGGGAGGAACAACTCCGAGAGGCTGAGAAGGGTTATTCCACTTGAAGAATGTAATCAATCTAGTGGGATACCCTATGGAGAAACGAATGGGTGTATGTTTTTGCTGTGCATGTTCTCAACAACAAAAACCTATACTTAAGAAGAGATTTTCCTTTCAGATTTGGCTTTATAAAAATGTAGATGGAATAATCACACGTGTCTATTGTTTTCTTCCTGGATGGGAAAAATTAAGTCATGAACAGCTGGCACTGGTTAATGCCACGGACATGATAGTTAAAGTCTAATCTCTCAAGAGCAGACTATTTTTTTAAATTCAGCACCCTTGTTAAAGTCAAATTTTTTAAAGGATGTAAACATAATCTGTTCTATTAAACTGGCATTCCATGATGCTCACCTTCCCGACATGATTGCTGAAGACAAAGCAGGTGCATAAGCAAATATAGTGAAGAAAGCTGATGGTGCTCGCTATCAAAAGATATAACTTCTGGGGTCTTAAAGGATTGAAGATAAACAAGCGGCCATCTAGCACAGAAGGAACAAAGTCCACATGGAAGAAGCACACCAGTCTGTGTGATCACAAGGTGTCGAAGGGATCAGGTATCAGGCATCAAAGAACAAAAAATCATATCATTGTGAATGAGGGGTAGTGCAGAGTGGGGACCCAAAGCCCATCTGTAGACAACTGGACATCACTTTCAGAAGGGTCTCGGGGGGGGGGGGGAGACGAGCCAGTCAAGTGCAGTGTAGCAGCAATGAAACATACAACTTTCCTCTAGTTCCTAAATGCTTCCTCACCCCATCCCCACCCACTATCACGATCCCAATTCTACCTTACAAATCCGGCTAGACCAGAGGATGTACACTGGTACAGATAGGAACTGGAAACACAGGGAATCCAGGACAGATGATCTCTTCAGGACCAGTGCTGAGAGTGGCGATACCGGAAGGGTGGAGTGAAAGTGGGGTAGAAAAGGGGAACCAATTACAAGAATCTACATATAACCTCCTCTCTGGGGGACGGGCAACAGAAAAGTGGGTGAAGGGAGATGTCGGACAGTGTAAGACATGGCAAAATAATAATAATTTATAAATTATCAAGGGTTCGTGAGGGAGGTGGGGTGGGGGGAGGGGGGAAATGAGGAGCTGATATCAAGGGCTCAAGTAGAAAACAAATGTTTTGAGACAAATGATGGCAACAAATGTACAAATGTGCTTGACACAATGGATGGATGGATGGATTGTGAGTTGTGTGAGTCCCCAATAAATGATTTTTTTAAGTCAAATTTTTTAAAATCATTTTATTGGGGGTTCATACAATTCTTATCACAATCCATTCATACATCCATTGTGTCAAGAACATATGTACATTTGTTGCCATCATCATTCTCAAAACATTTGCCTTCTACTTGAGCCCTTAATATCTGCTGCTCATTTTCCCCCTCCCTCCCCTTTCCCTCAAAAGTCAAATTTTTTAGAGGACATAGACATATTCTGAATCATAAATTACAAATCAGACTTCTAAGGCCAGGAGAAACAGGTGGTTGCCTGCGATAGTTTATTGTGCCAGCCTGGCAGATAAACACAAGTAGGATTAACTGAAGGGCAGAGGGATAAATGGCTCGATGAGCCTCGCCTTGCTTGTTCTGTGCCTCAATTTAAAGGGGTACACTACCTGTGGGATGCCTAGCCTGTGGACTGTGTTGCTGTAAAATGAGGTCCCTTTAAGCCCACACGATTGGAATGTTCATCTCTGGAGCTGGGGACCGACAGTTGATGGCAGTTGGGGACCTGCCTTGCTGTTTGCTGCCTGGATATATATAGCCCAGCTCTCTCTACAGAAGGGGACTGGCAACTGGCGGCTCTCAAGCCTTAAAGGACTGCTAGTGTCTCACTGCTTTATAATTTAACTGTTAATTTCTTGTATTATCTATCTGTATATAATTTAACGGTTCATTTCTTGTATTATATATCTATCTTTATAAATATATTTTTATATAATTGATAAGCAATCTGGTTTGTCTCTCTAGAGAACCCTGTCCAACACATTGCCGCAATAAGAGAATCCATCTGAGAAGCAGCTCATACTCGAGACCAAGAGGAGCTGCATTACGACAACAGGAAGCTGGGTGTGTTTGTGCAACTGCCCAGGCCGTGATTTTTTTTTATTACACAAGAATTTGGAAAATCAAGAGAGAAGAAATAAATGTGCAGCAAGCCATCTGTCTACACCCCACACAGCATTCTCAACAACGAGTGGGAAATAGCATTCACTATATTGGGTCTCATCTTTGAAAAACACTGTCTAATCTCACTCCCCCTGTGAGCTTCCCTGTGAAGGGGACATAGTAACAGCACAGAGGTGTTAATACAGGGCCTTAACCTGTGGGGTCGCAACCACCTTTTGGGGTCAAATGGCCCTTTCACAGGGGTCACCCAATTCATAACCATAGCAAAATGACAGTTATGAAATAGCCATGAAAATAATTTTATGGGTGGGGGTAACCACAACCTGAGGAACTGTATTAAAAGGTCGAGGCATCAGGAAGGTTGAGAACCACTGTTTTAATTGAACCACGTGAGACGTTCACTGCCGTATGCAACCAAATCAAAAGCAAGCCCTCTGCCATCGAACGGATTCTGACTGCCAGAGAACTCTGTACAGTTTCCAAGGCTGTAAATCTTTATGAGAACAGAACCTCTTCCTTCTCGTGACAAGCGGCTAGTGGGTTTGAAATGCTGATTTGCTCTTTTGTTACTCAATTAGTTACCATTTAATTTCTATGTGAATAGTTCCAAAAAGCCAAATTCGCAGCCATCACAGCAATGCTGACTCACAGGGACCCCGTAGGAAAGAGTAGAACTACCCCTGTGAGTTCCTGAGGCTAGCTCTGTGTGGGAGTAGAAAGCCGGTCTTTCTTCCTCTGAGCTGGCTGATATTGAACTGACACCCAATTTCACCATTCCTTGCCCTCTTTATTTTCTCCTTATCTCTTCCTGCCAGCTGATTTTTATCATTTCAATCCTTTGTATTTCTCCACATTCGTGTGCAGGTAAGAGTATAGCAGTAAGAAAGCCACCCACCACCCAACCCACCACTCTAGAAAAATTATTTGGAGGAGGATTAAAACAGCCCCCGCCATCAAGTTGATTCTGATTCATAACGATGACCCTATAGGGGAGAGTTGACCTGCCCACAAGGTTTCCAAGGGTGTGAATCTTTACAGAGCAGTCTGCCACATCGGTGTCATACAAAGCCACTGGTGGGTTCGAACTACCAACCTTTTGGTTAGCTTTAATCACCGAGCTACCAGGGCTCCTGAAGGAAAATCTGTGAGAGTTATTTCAATAGACACAAACAAAGTGTGATAGGTAGGTTTATTATGTCAACCTCGCCAATAGGATCATGTGGGATTAATCAGATCACAGTTTAATTGGAGAGCAAAGAGATAAACGGCTTGGCAAGGCCTGACCCACACTCTCATGTTCTCTGGTGGTCGGACCAGTGTGCTGCTGCTTTAGCTTGTTCTCGGCCTCAACTTGTGAGCTACACTATCTATGGGCCAAGCCAACCCGTGGATCGTGTAGCTAGAGCTTGAGGTTCCCCGAGACCTGCTTCGCCACACTGCTGGTGTACATCACTTGAGCTTGAGATTGGTGGATCCTGTCGTCTTGCATTGCTTGTGTTTCATACCAGAGCCTGTTTCCATAAGCTCCTGAGCTGCTGTCTGTTGGTGACCTGCCCTGCTGTCTGCTGCCTGTGGGTGAACTCTGCCTGCATTGACCAAGGGAAGACTCAGCTGTCTGCTTCCTTTACTTTGGACCCAGCAGCCCTCTCAAGTTAAAGGACTTCCAGTATATTAACTGTTCCATGGAAGTGAGTTGAACTGAGCCCTTGGCACTGCTGTGTGGACTAATTAGCTCTTATATTCCTTCTTGCTGTATAAATCTATCTATCTATCTATTTATATAAAATTATAAGTGTCCTGGTTCTGTTCCTCTAGAGAACCCTACCTAAAACACATAGGAACAGTCATGAGGGTGACGCAGGGCTGGGCAGTTTTCATTCTGTTGTACATAGGCTAACTATATACCCACTCAATGACACCTAACAACAACATTGAACAAATGGTTTTTATTGACCTTTTACTGGTTTTCTTTATCATTGACCTCCTGGTCTTTTCAACTCTGGAAATATTTATACCCAGTGTACTGAACAAGATGTCTTTTAGGAAAAACCTTTAGGTTTTTCAGGAAAGGTAGCTCTTACTCACAGATGGCCACCTGTCCCAGGGGCTGAGTTTAACCTTCCAAACTGCCTCTAGTTGCTCAAGGCCAGAGTCCACTCCAGCCTCCAGCCCAAGCTTAATCTAATGATAACGTTGATAGCAACCAGTTAATGACCATCTATAATGTCCCATTATCTTTCTATTTAATACCTGATCTATTTGGCTGACCCATATGAAATTGACATTTTGTAGGTCAAAAATGGTTGAGTACCAGTAATTTCCCATGGATTAATCTATTACTTGTCAGAATTCGTGTACCCATTTTATAGATGAGGAAAGTAGAACTCTTGGGGGGAAAAAATTAAGCCCTGGAGTAGTGGCCTGGTCGAGTGAGAGTTGATGGTCGAAATGAGGGCTGTTAGAACGTTTTAGCAGGAGCTATCCAGGTGCAAGATGCAACCTTTCAAAAGCAAGTCTTTGATGTGTGTGAAGTTCAGTGGACAGAAGAAAAAATTTAAAGCATCTACAGAGAGAAACCTCTGACCTTCTGCCTGGAAGCCTTAAACGAAGAAGAAGTTCCCTGCTCAACAAGAACTAGTCCGAGAGATCGTGCATCCCATCTGGTAACCACAGATGGCGCACAAAATAAAGGGAGAGAGGGAGAAATGACCATCACAACGGTCCTCCGTGATCTGGATTAGAAACTACCCTAAGTAAAGAAAGGAGCCCATGTCAACAAAGATTGTTTGGAAACTGATTGTATGAGCAATTGTACCACTCTACTTGATTGGAATATGGAATATGACGTGTGTATTAAATCCCAACTAGTAGAAAGAAGGAAAAAGGATTGTGGCAGTTTGACAAAGCCACGGTAAAGAGGCAGCCGACTCAGAGGCCAGGAAGTAAAACTGTCCATTGAAGTCTACTTGCTAACATACCGTATATACTCGAGTATAAGCCGACCCGAATATCAGCCGAGGCACCTAATTTTACCATAAAATCTGCATTAAAAATGTGCTGAAAAACTCGGCTTCTACACAAGTATATACGGTCTGTGAAGAGTACGCCTTATTAGGGGATGGTTGGGTTGACAGATGAAAGGTGAAAGAGTGGCAGACACACAGACACTTACTGGCTGCCTCTTGCACTGGGTAGGGCAGTGACCACACTGTCGGTGAGCGCAGTGAATACTGGTCCTGATCATACTGGGATGACATTAGCCAGTCAAGCTATCCAACTGGTTCCCCTTGTGCTATCTCTATGCTCCGCTTATTAGATTCTGGGATCTCACATAGGTTTTTTTTTTCAAATTGAACAACAGTGTGCTGCTGACCAGCAACACAACAATTTGGTCATGCTCATAATACGTCATCGAATTTCAGAGCCTAACAAGCTGAGCGCCATTCACTGGAATTTTCTGGCCCCCCCACCCCAATACCAAAGCTGGCTCCTTCCCCAGGAATGCACTCTCTGACTGCTGCCCTCCTACTAGTCCACCCCTACTTCTCCCCAGATGATGCACAGGAGGAGACCTTGACAGGAGACCCGAGCGAAGGGACTGTGACAGAGGTGTGCAGCGGATTCACGAATGTGTCAGGGGCGGTGACATCGGGCAAGGCCTCAGCTCCAGATTCATAACCACAGAAAGCCATGCCACCCCAGCCGTGAAAGGGCCCGGGGCAGAATCACAGTCAGACCTCTGAAAAGGGGAACCTGCCAGAGAAGGAAAACACCAATAGTCCCCCACTGACAGAGAGCGATAGAACAACTGTATGACCGCAGCTTCACCAAGGGGGAAACTTGCACGGTCTGGAAAAGCCAGGCCGTCCCCGTGGTCTCCGGCTCCCACAGTATCACTGCAGTGGCACAGGGAGTGAGCACTGAGACTTGTAGAGAGGCCCTACCCAGTCATAACACTGTCCTAGAAGTACACAACCACTGCCAAAGACTCAACCCCAGTGCCAGGAGGCAGCAGGAAAGAACTCCCTCTTTTGGTCCGTGCTTTCCTGCCAGTGCTTCTCATTGACCAGACCCAACTGGTAGCTAGCCAGCAGGGGAACTTGAGTAATAAGAGTCCTCAGGGGACAGCCTCCTGGGAAGTAGCATGGAGCTAGGGCAGCGGTTCTCAACCTGTGGGTCGAGACCCCGTTGGGGATCGAACCACCCTTTCACAGGGGTCGCCCAATTCATAACAGTAGCAAAATGACAGTTATAAAGTAGCAATGAAAATAATTTTATGGTTGGGGGTCACCACTACCTAAGGAACTGTATTAAAGGGTGGCGGCATTAGGAAGGTTGAGAACCAGAGAACCACTGATGGAAAGGGGCTGACTGAATAGCCAGTGTACCTCCACATCTCCCGATGAAGGCCTGTGGATCTGTTTATATCTTCCCCAACCCCTCTGGGGATAAATACTATAATCTTAACAACCTCCTTCTATAGCTTCCAAAGACTTCTATTCTTACAAATAATACGTCCTATTTAGTATTCAACGTATGATATTTAACATCCACTTACATATCATACTTACTCTTCACTGAGCTCCTGGGTGTCAGGCTTGATACTGGATGCCTTGCATGCTTTATCTGAAAACCTCGCAGCAGCTCCTCAAGGCAGACATGATTATCTTCGATTAAAGAGAATGAGTAGGAGAGACCGCCTGAGAGGAAAGAGACGACAAAGAAACCACACTTAACCCCAGATAGGGGCTCCATGACTTCCCCAGAGCACAGGCACTTTCTGCACCGAGTTACTTGGAGGAAGAGAAAGAATGCCTTCTGATTTATCATCAGTTGTTTTGCTTTTAACCCCTCTGCCTCATTCTTGAGGTTGGGATTAGTATATTTTGCTTGGACATTGAAAACAACTGAGTTTGGCTTGGAGAGCTGAGATTTCCACTGGGAATCACTTTGCGTCAAGCTGCTTAAAGGAACCAAATCCCGAGTGCCCGCCTTAATTGCTGGCTCATGCTTTCAGCTCTTTGGATGTTTCATTTGGAGCCTTTCAGGGACGACTGGCCTTCTGGCTCTCCCCTGGGTACAGGGATGCTTTCATGTTTTAAGACGTGACCTAAAGGGCTATCTCCCAAGGGTTGTGAACAACACATGGTGTCATTATTTTGTTCCAGAAAGTTCTGAAGTGGTCATATTCAGCTTTAACCAAAAGATTTGTTTTCACTGCAAGCTGGTTTCTTCCTGGAGCAGAGCTGAATGTGGGCCTAGGCAATCTGCACTTGAGAAGCTCAGGACTGAACTTGGCCTGTGTGTAGGCCCTCCTGGGGCTATTCCAGTGTGGAGTGAAGATGCCTGGCAACCCTCTCCTGATATCTTCACCCAGCCAAGACATTGCTTCGGGGCAAGGCATTTTACTTGGGCTGCCTGGTGTCCATAAACAATCCACTACTGAAATCACAAGTACACGTCTATTGTAATGTGCAGGTAAACCGAGGTGATAATAAACCTGTATATGTCTCTTTCTTGATAGAATGCCATACAGAATTTGATTTAATAAAGTATTAATACATTCCCTCTAAAAAATAATTTTATTGACACATTTACCTACGACAAAATTACATACAATGAAATCCAAGATCAGAGGAAGGCATTGTATTAGAGCTTACCTTCTGAGCACCCGGTTTTCAGAAGGCTATGAATGACAGTGAAAGTCGAAAATCCATTTGCAGAGTCTCCAGACTTGGGTGCTCAGATAGACTTTAAGCCTTCCCAGGGACCAAGCCACCACCAGGGACGACTTTCAGCCAAACAATAGACAGACCTATAAAAGGAACCCGCTACTTGCCCAGCAGTTTGTCAGACGATGGTGGTTATTTCTGTGATTAGTTATGCCATCGACAGGTCAAAGATTATCAGGTTCACTCACTCTGAGCAGCTAATTCATCAGAGCTCCCAGAGAAGAGCAGAGTAGAAAGAAGGAATGGGCTGTCCACTTCTGAGTGATTAGTCACCGGAAATCTATGAATAGCCACAAAACATCGTTTGCTATAGGGGCAGAAGACAAGGCTCTCAGATGGCAGGGCACTCAAACCGTGCCCCGGAAGAGCTGCCTCCCCAAAGCAGAGTGACCTTAATGACGTGGATGGAGCGAAGCTGCCAAGACCTTCATTTTCTCATGATGAACAACTCAAAAGGAGGAGAAACAACTGCAAACATCATTAATAATTAGAATGTAGAATGCACAAAGTATGAATCTAAAAAAATTGGAAGCCATCAAAAACCACATGAATGTATAAAGATCAAGTTCTAGGGATTACTGAGCTGAAATGGATGGGTAGCCAACATTTTTAATTGGACAACCATAAGATTTACGATGCCAAGAAAGACATTTTCAAGAGGAATGATGTCAGTCATGGTCAAAAAGAGGATGTCAAGATCTAGCTTAAAGTACAATGCTATCTGTGATAGGGTAGTGCCAATATTCATACAAGGGAATCCAGCTAATACAACTATTACTCAATTACATGCCAACCACTGTAACTAGTGATGAAGATGTTGAAGAATTCCACCAACTTCTTTAGTCTGAAAATGATCCAACATGCAATCAAGACACATTGAACAATTAGTAGCAATTGCGATGGGAAAGTTGGAAACAAAGTGGAAAGAATAGTAGTTAGAAAATATGACCTTGGTAATAAAAATGAAGCTGGAAATAATATGATAAAAAATTGCAGCAGAACCCAGGAGAGATAAACCCCTCAGGACCAATATTGAGAGTAGTGATACCATGAGGGTCGGGGGGAGGTGGGGAGAGAAAGGGGAGAAGGGGAACCAATGGCAATAATTGACGTAACAACACCCTTCCCCCAGGGGGATGAACAACAGATATGTGAATGAAGGGAGACAGCAGACGGTGTAAGATATGAAAATAAGAATAATTTATGAATTATCAAGGTTTCACGAGGGTGGGAGAGTTGGGGGAGGGAGGGGGAAAAAAGAGGTGCTGATACCAAGGGCTCAAGTAGAAAGAGAATGTTTTGGAAATGCTCATGGCAACAGATGTACAACTGTGCTTGATACAATTGATGCATGGATTGTTATAAGAGCTGTAAGTGCCCCCAATAAAATGCTTTACTATTTTTTAAATTAAAAATAAATAAATAAAATACAACTGTGAGGTTTCTGGAGTGGGCGATACCTTGGTTCCTGGCTTCGCAAAAGATAGAATTCACACCAAGCCTGTTTTGTAATCCAAGCGAAGAATGGGAGAAGTTTCAGGTTGTACAGTCTCAAAAGAGTGCACGCAATTTCAGGGAAGCGTGCCCAAACTGGACACGAGACGAGCACCCTCTTGGTACAGCGCACCCCACGTGGTGAACAAAGGCCAGAGAGCGCACACGCGAGGCAGGGCACAGAACTGGCGGGCAGGCGCAGAAGCAGGGTAAAAAGAGACCGACCTTCCCGCCACCAGGGTATTTGAAACCTCTCGGGAGGCGTGGTTGAAGGTATTGGCTGATCCCATTGGCTAATTAAGCCCACCTGGGTGATGTGCTGGGCCCACCCTAGTTTGGGCTGCCCAGGTGTACCGCACACCTGGCTTAGGGCTTGAATTTGAGCATGCCCAGATCGGGAGGTCTTCATAAATGTTGAATGGTCACAGGAGTCCTTCCCAACCTCCTTTATGGGGACCTTGGCAGGCATGGGAAGGACCTGTCTCACGCTACCAAACACAACTGTTAAAGTATTAACAACAACAAAAACTTGCCAGGCGATCTCCCCCCCCCCTCCCCTTCAGGGGGATGAACAACAGAAACGTGGATGAAGGGGGCCAGCGGTTGGTGTAAGACCTGAAAACAATAATAATTTATAAGTTATCAAGGGGTCATGAGGGTGGGAGTGGGGGAGGTAGGGAAAAAAAGAGGAGCTGATACCAAGGGCTCAAATAGAAAACAAACGTTTAGAAAATGATGATAGTATCAAATAAGATTTGATAAAATAATACTCTTTCTATAAAAAAAAGAAAGAAAATGATGATAGCAACATGTACAAATATGCTGAAACAATTGATGTATGGAATGTTATAAGAGCTGTAAGACTCCCCAATAGAATTAATTTTTTTAAATTTAAGTGGGTAGATGAATGGCTTCTTCATTATAACTATTTTTATTCAATAACACAAACCACGGTTATTCACATGGACCTCACCAGATGACATTCCCAGGGATCAAAATGACTACCTTTGTGGAAAGAAATGATTGAGAAGTTCAATTTCTTCCGCCAAAACCAGGCCAAGGGGCAACTGCAGAATAAACCATCAATTGCTCATAGTTAATTGTTCGGCTTGAAGCTGAAGAAAATTAAAACGAGTCCAGAAGAGTCAAAAATCCCACCTGAATTGAAAGAACATCTGAAGGACAAATTTGAAGCATGGGGCACTAATGACGACAGACCGATGGATTGTGAGAAGACATCAGGAACCTCACATAAGAAATAATTGATTATCAATACATTATCAAGGGTTCATGAGGGAGGGGGAAGCGGGGAGGGAGGGGAAAAAAAGAGGACCTGATGCAAAGGGCTTAAGTGGAGAGCAAATGCTTTGAAAATGATTAGGGCAAAGCATGTACAGATGTGCTTTATATAATTGATGTATGTATATGTATGGATTGTGATAAGAGTTGTATGAGCCCCTAATAAAATGTTTAAAAAAAAAAAAAAAAAGAAATGTTTTGAGAATGATGATGGCAAGAAATATACAGATGTGCTTAACACAATGCATGGATGTATGGATTGTGATAAGAATTGTATGAGTTTCCAATAAAATTATTTCCCCCCCCAAAAAAGAAATAATTGTTTAAAGAAAGGAGGGAAACATCCTGTCTTGTGCATGTGCACATTAGTCTCCAAGGGACATCTCTGCTCTCGAATACTTTAAAGAGTGCTTTTGGCAGATTTCTCCAATGTTCTAATTCCTTTGATTTCTTGACTGCAGCTTTTATGAGCTTGGAAACTTCCCCCAAAAGAACATCATCCAGGAAGAAAGCAGTCATTTAAAAGAAAGAAACGATCACCGGGAATGGCAAAGCGACTGGAACTTGCTCTTGAATGGAGAGTAGAGTCGCTGAAAGGACTGGAAGAAATGAAGTAAGAGTTGGACAGAAAGCAGCTTGAATGTGCGGAGGCCGGGAATTAGAAAGCCACACAGGAAGAACACACACGACAGTTCTCCAGTTGGAAGAAATGGAGGAAAACTTCAAATCTCAAGTTGAAATATTGAAGGATGCTATGAGCACAAATAGTGTACTATGCAGGAAGCATGCAAAGAAGACGCAAGGACTACACAGAGTCACTTTGAAAAAACTAATGGTGACACCCAACCGTTTTAAGAGGAACACATAATAGGTGACACCTAACAACAGCATAAAGTGAACATTAACACCAAAACCCCCAACCCTCACTGTCACCGAGTTGATCCTGACTTTTCGCGACACTGCCCTTTTGAGCTTCCAAGACTGTAACTCTTCACAGGAGTAGAAAGCTCGTCCTTCTTCCACAGAGCAGCTGGGGGTTTTCAACTGCTGACCTTGAAGTTAGCAGCCCAATGGCAGTGAGTTGGTCAGAAGGCATGAAGGGGCAGGAAAAATGGGCAAATGGAAAAGGGTGACCTAGGGAGAGTACTGTTACACTGTGTGGATTGCAACCAATATCATGAAATACAATGTGTATATAGTTTGAATGGAAAAGTAATTCTCCCTGTAGACTTTCACCCCAACAAAGCTTGGTAGAGTGGTGTGTGGTATGTACCAGGAACAGTAAGTAGTAGGCCGTGCTGGCTGGAACTGAGTGGACCAGTGGAGAGTAGTAAGAGATGGCCTCAATGAGGCAGGGGGAGGTAGGGCTTACATAGGGTCTTTTAGATTGACGTATATGCTCGAGTATAAGCCGACCCGAATATCAGCCAAGGCACCTAATTTTACCACAAAAACTGCTCGGCTTCTACACGAGTATGTACGGTATCATCAGAACTTGGACTTTGTGTGTGAGATGAGGAGACCCTGCAGGGTTCCGAGGTGGACATCCACAGAAAAACACACGATTAAAACCTCCGGTCACCCCAGAGTGAAAGTGCTTTGGTCAAGGAACCAAAAGTCGCCAGAAAGATGTCACCAGATCAACTCAGAAGATATTTGAGTATGAGAGGTCCATATGCCTGATCCTCCCCCGTGCCCATTCCTCTGAAATCAGTTACATACTCGCGATCCCCTCGGTTTCCTTCCAAGTGCACACGGATAAAAATGTCAACCCCCTTTTCTTGGAAGCTTGCTCGACAACTCTAGTCTTGGTTGGCCCTTTGTTTGCTGAACCTAAGGAAAGCTTTCCTCTTTCCCTTTTATCTGGTCTCCATCTTTTTTGAAAACATTTTTATCTGGTCTCTCTATCTCTCAGCTGTGCCCGCGGGGCCTAGGTTGATAACACTTGGAAGTAAGAAGATTCTCTTAAGGATTAGCCACTTGTGGCTAATTAATTAAAATTAAACAAAATTTAAAATGTAGCTTCTTGTCCATATTAGTGTACCAATAGTTTGCTTCAAAAAGTTTGTGAGGAACTAAGGCTAGTGACGACCAGGGTGAGCAGTGCGGACACGGAGCCGTCTATCTCTGCAGAAGGTTCTACAGGAAGACGCTGCTCTCCACGAAGGCGTGTTATTTGGCTTCCTGGTGAGTTGCTCATTGTCAAGGGCCTCAGCTCTATGACACTGTGAGTGCTACATATTAACTTACATAAAACTGATAAGATGCAAATGATTTCTATGGGGCTGGCTTATTGCCCTGTTGGATCATCATTTTTTTAAGTACCTTGGCAGAGTTATTTCAACACTTCTTTCTCTACTGATTGATAATTGCCTGTTCTTCAAATAATCCTGGCAAAAACTGGCTTCCCACTCATAACTTAAAAGCTCTTTGCTATGGGCTCACTCTATGTGATACGAAAATTATATTTTTACACCTGTAGTCCAAAGGACTTAAGGCCGAAATTACATAGTATGTGAAGAAACAGAATACAGCTATACCAAGAGTACAGAACAGTCAGTAGGTGAACTACCATTTACTCACTACTTCAATACCCTGCTTGCTTTAATAAGATATGTGTTAATCTAGAAGACCTGGTCTGACATTGGCATTGAGTATTATTGTAAGTTGTGCCTGACCACCAACTCCCATAGTTTGTGTAAATAAGATTGTCATGTAAGGATTTAATCTACTCAAGTCAATAATCCATGTATTGTGATTTGCAGCGAGCCTACACTTGTTTAATATCATTTACTCAATTGTATCTTACATATATTACCATGGGTTAAATCAGTGATATTATAAACAGAATGATCCTATGCTCTAGGGACATGATCCACAATCGATCATGTTGTCTGACATAAAACAACAAAGATGCCTCTAAGGTGAATGAAAGGCACATATAAAACATAGATAGAGGAATGGATTGGGGGCTCACACTTAATCATATTTCTAATCTAAGAACAATCAGTTCGTATGACATGGCCTGGTCAATACTCGCTGTCATAAAGGAAACACAGAAGATATGGGTGCTACAGCGCAGTGGTGAAGAAACTAGATGGTGCCCTGCTATCAGAAAAAAATAGTGTCTGAGGTCCTGAAGGCCTGTTTTCACACAAGCAGCCGTGTATATGAGATGTCAAGTAAGACCGTGTGAAAGCACAGCAGCCTGTGTGATCCAAGGATTGAAAAGACTATAACCCAAACCCAGAGGGGGGAATGGCATCAGAGCTTGAAATTCTGCTTTGCAGAAGGCTTTGGTTAACAGTGGAAACCCCAAATGTTTGCAGGATCTACCCATACATTAGGCCTCTGGCAATTTCCCTCCGACGATAATCGAGGGATGGCAATATTGCAGTTCTCAGGAAGTGGTATAGAAATGATCATAGTAGATTAAAATGAAAAATCTGGCTTGAATGGCTAAAAGGGCGCTCACTTGCTCTTCCTTTTGACACATTTTGAATTTGATGTGGCTTTTAATATCTTCTGTTTTCTTTCAAACTGGGGTTTATCTCTGTTGTAATTTGCTATTGTTGGTCACTGTAAAGGTGAAACTGAGGTACAGGGAGACAGGCAGACATAACTGACAGGACAAGGGAGAGCAGAAACAGAAATAGCTTTATTAGGGGGAGCTCCCAGATGAGGTTCCATGACCTAAGCCAACAGGCCAGGGAAGTCGTGCTCAGCAGCCGTGGGCAGGGGTTTGTAAAGGGGTGGTGAGGTGTGTATGGCAATTAGCAATATGGGGTCTGGAGACTCTGAGAATGCTGGTCAACTCAGCTGCTTTCTTCAAACCCACACCTGGTTTCACCATCTACTGCTGATCTCCGGGCCGTGAGGGAAGAGCATGCAGGGCCCTGACCTGCTTCAGCGGAGTCCAGTCACCTTCTTGACTCTTCTATAGTTTCCTGTATTTTTCAGTATAGGAAACCTGGAATGGAGGCATCTATGGAGACCTTAACTAGATTCACGGCTCCTGCAGAGTGCGGCAGGGCGGTGAGTGGGTCGAGGGGAGCTGGTAACAAGGACCACAGGAAGGAAGAAGACGTTCTGAAACTGATCGTGGTAGTTTCAGAACTACCATACTTCTTGATAGGACAAAACTATTGAACTGGGTGGTGCCACGGGGATGTCCTAATAAAATGGTTTTTAAAAGGAGAAAATTACATTTTTAAATTTTAAAAATAAGTCATTTACAAAAAAAAAGTCATTTAAATATTTTATTCTGGCTCCTGGATGTGGCTGGTTTCACACCGTGAAGCACCTTCCCTGGGGACTCATTCCTGACAATGTAACTTAACATGGGCCACCAGGGCTCCTTAGCAGGACACCAGTGATCCAAGCAGCACCTACCAACCCCTTACTGCTGGACCCTTCTACATCTCTCCAACTCATTGTGTTCAACTTCATGCAGCCCCTTCATGTTCACAAAGTTGGCAAATGTTTTATTTCCAAGAGGGGGACAGAATCTTCTTTCACAGAATATCTGATTAACTAGTTCCAAACCTTCCATCGTTCTATATCATGCCCAGGGTCTATTTCCCCCTGCTCCACTGCATATGTCTCACTACAGATACTAGAAGAGCCCTGGTGTCGAAATGGTCACATGGCGGGCTGCCAACCACAAGGTCGGCAGTTCACAACCACCAGTTGCTTCAAAGGAGAAAAATGAAGCTTGCTACTCCTATGAAGAGTTCCCGTCGTGGAGACCCCGGGTAGTTCTCCTCTGTCATGTGGGGTCACTGTGAGGTGAAATGGAATCAATGGTAGTGAGAGAAGTACTAGGGTAAATTAAAGAGATTTTTTTTCAAAGGTTTGGTTGGCACACTCCTAAGATCATTTATGGACATGTGGCCAGCATCCTGCCAGGGAAGTCAATGTCCTAGTCCAAGCCTCCTTCCTTGCTTAAGTCTCTCCTCCATAGCCACAGTCCCTATAGCTAAAGAAATAGTGTTTATGAGATGGTCTGCTAACTACAAGAAAAGCAGTTCAAAACCAACAGCCCCTCTTCAGGAGAGAGAAGGCCTTTCTACTCCCATACAGAGAGCTCGTCTACTCCCATACGGAGAGTTTGTCTCACAAGCTCCCAGGGGAAATTCTACCCTGTCCTATAGTTCTAGCCTGTCTTACAGGATCACTGTCCTATCCTGTTTTATAGGGCCAGAACATTTTCCTGATGTGTTTTCTCCAATTCTCTCTTCCCTACCAGTAGACATTCTGTTTGCTAACCCAAGGTTAAAAAATACCTTGCAATTTGACATTTTTCTTGGGAAAAGCTAATTATTTTGATTTTTACATATCAGCGGAGATCAGGCGGGGTCAGGGAAAGAATAAGAACCAGGCAAGGTATCCTAGAGTAATTAGTTGGGGCAATTCAGAGAATACACAGGAAGTCATTATGCAAATAAATGTCTATTAACAATTACTCAGCCTTGAGAAGAGTATTGCTCAGAGCAGAAGAGGGCGATGGATTCCATTTTCCACCTGATTAGTTAGCATTCCTTATAATTAATGTCAGGCCTCTCTCTGAGTGGGTATAAGACCTATTCTTCAGCTGGTTGGTTATTATTGTTATTCTGCCCAACTGCCACCCTGAGTATGAACTCTGCTGCTGTCGTGCCTCGTTCACACCAGTCTACCCCCTGCCTATCCCTCGCCCCCCTTCTTTCACAACAAAGATGCCCATCTAGTCCCCGGGCTGCAGGAAAGCAATGCTTCTCCTAAATAATCAGGTTAGGGTGCCAGGGAATCCAATGAATGGCCAAGGAAAGGGTGTCTTCTACAAGGTCCACTCGGCACCTGCCTGTGGGGCAGAGCTGGCAGAGTACTTGTTTGTCTAAAGCTTCGTGACGAATGGGGATGGAGGGGGGATGGGGGGGCTGAGAATTGGCAGCTGTTCCAACAGGTGTCCCACAGTTCCTTCTCAGAACTCTGTGGGGAATGACTGCCCTACAGAGCCGGCAGGCAAGATCAAGTACACTGTGGCCGCCACTCACACTTAGAATTGAGGTGTGCTCACCTGCCGGTGGCAGGTCAGAAGGAATCAACTTTCAAAATGGCTTACCATATCATCACCATGGTGTTACTTTTGGTGATACATCCATAGAGATTTTGCTCAGTTGAGGTGATTTCTGGATGGCAAAAAAAAGAGTATGTTTTTTTATTTAGAGATGTAATTTTTTATTTCTGAGGTTAAACTCGCCCATACATTGAAACAAACAATCCTCAACCGAAGGAATCATGTGTGTGTGTGTGTGTGTGTGTGCGTAGTGAAAGCAATGGAAAGAACAGACCCAGAAGGAGGGACGTGTGCCTGCACCCCCCAGGCCCCCATCTTTCTCTGATTACCCAGATTTTCCCCAAACAAGATGGCAACACTGCGATGCAATGCTGTCCCCAAGGGAACTTCCACGACTGGAAATATAACTGTGAAAAGATGGGCCCCGCCAGAGTCAAGAGAAGTGAGCAGGAGAATGAAGCTGTCTCAATGTGAAGAGCCCATTCTGACCAAACGCCACGTCGAAAGGTGATTTTAATGGCTGTACTAGCATGCTGCGCTCTGCGTTGTGGAAATGCTGCTGCTTGTCCTGGCGTGTGTGGATCCTCGTGCAACCTGGCCTGGCACACTTTCTCCCCACCAACTCCAAAAACGCCTCTAGCTCTGCTTACCTCTGTGTGGACTGCGGCCCAGGCGGGGCTCTCCTGAAGGGCTCCCTGGGTGTGCCAGCCCCAGGCTGTTTCCACCACTGTCTTTCCTCTCTCGACAAGTTCAGACTGTGGTTTCATCCACTGTCCCGTCAAACGGCTCTACAAGTCTATTTCTGCCGTATTGGTCCCTCCCTCCCTCTTTGTGTCAAAATTTTAACTTAACTCCCTACTGGACATCTCCAGTGGATTTCAAAGGAATGCTGGACTCCAAGATCTAGGGGGGCATGCTCACCTATATATTTTGTGCTATAAAGGCTCCCAAAGACAACTGGAAACACAGGGAATCCAGGACAGATGAACCCCTCAGGACCAGTGGTGAGAGTGGCCATACCGGGAGGAAAGGGGGGGCTGTAGAAAGGGGGAACCGATCACAAGGATCTACCTATAACATCCTCCCTGGGGGATGGGCAGCAGAGAAGTGGGTGAAGGGAGACGGCAGGCAGTATAAGATAAGATAACATAATAATTTATAAATTATCAAAGGTTCATGAGAGGGGGGTGTGAGGAAGGAGAGGTAGTGGAAAAAGGAAAATGAGGAGCTGATTCCAGGAACCCAAGCAGAAAGCGAATTTTGAGAATGATGAGGGCAACAAATGTATAAGTGTGCTTTACACAATTGATGTATGTGTGGATTGTGATAAGAGTTGTATGAACCCCTAATAAAATGATTTTTTTTAAAAAAGCTCCCAAAGACCATCTAAGAATCAGATTCTCAAGTGGGGCAAACAGCTACCTTAAAGGTTACTCTGAAAATAAATAGATAGATAGATAGGTAGATAGATAGATAGATAAAATTGTTTTAAAAAAACATGAAATAAAATGAGTTTATCCTTTAAAAAGTTACTCTGGATGCAACCATTCATCCCCAGACATTTGCTTCTGTTCCTTGTTCCCACCTGCGTAGTGATCCAGCCTAGAAACCTCAAAGCTATCCTTTGCCTCCTGGCATGGTTCATATTTCTTCTGTTGCTCTCATGAGCCCTTTTCTCTGACTATAGACCCTACATGACTATTTCCCTACTTCTAGTACCTCTATAGGAGCCCTGTGGCATACTGGTTCCCTATTACGCGGCTAACCACAGTCTATAGTTCTAAACCACCCACCACTCCTCAGGAGAAAGATGAGGCTTTCTGCTCCTGAAGAGTTACAGTCCCGGAAAGCCACAAGGACATTTCTACTTTGTCCTGTAAGGACTCTCTGAGTAGGACTAACTTGATGGCAGTGAGATGTGTTTGTTTTGCTTTGCTTTACCCCAACCAAATCCTAGGAAGAGGGAGCCTTTAAAGGCCTGAATGTGTTGTCTCACAGTTCTAGAGCTAGTTTCTACTACTTGGCCCATCATGAAATTTACCATAAGGTAAGAGCTGTCTGTCCCAGGGCCCCAAGCCAAGGAGACGCTGCTGGTGACAAGCCCCAACCAACTGTGCCACACTGCTCTGGTTGCCGTTGGTGTTTGTACGAATCCTTTCTCACTGGGCTCTCAGGTCACACGTTCAAGCTGCTGCTCCCAATGACACGAACCCCTCTCCCT
Source organism: Tenrec ecaudatus (assembly GCF_050624435.1). Taxonomy (NCBI): domain Eukaryota; kingdom Metazoa; phylum Chordata; class Mammalia; order Afrosoricida; family Tenrecidae; genus Tenrec; species Tenrec ecaudatus. The sequence continues at coordinate 15,839,331 of NC_134539.1, forward strand.
GCTGTGCCCATTCCGAGTCTGTCCCTACTCTCAGGTCCTTACACACCTTGGTGGACTCCACCCCTGAAGTCAAACTTTCTATCTCCAGGTATGTTAACAGAGCTGCTTTTCCAACTGCAGGACGGTCTCACATTCTGGCGTGAGAGCTCCCCCTGTTGAGGGAGGCTTTGGACCAAGTCTTACAGGCTCAAGTAGGCGCAAGAATCCAACCTCAGCTAGTTTAAGGAAAACATTACTGGTTCACACAATGGGAAGTCTGGAGAAGGTGGCCTCAGCCACCAGCTTCAAGTCAATTGACTTCTTTCTCCATCAAATCCTTGACGGGGCGCACCCTTAGTTCAGCAGGAGGGGAGGAGCCTCAGCGCATTCCAGAGAAGGAAAAATTCCAGAAAAGGATTCTGATTGGCTCTAAGTGAGTCACTTGCCCGTCTCTGGACTATTCATTGTAATCTGAGTGGGAAGTCTTCTAAAACTGCCAATCACAGGGAAATCGCGAGGAGGAAAGAAAGTCAATTCTAAGAAACCATGCTAGGTAGGTGTGGGAAACAGGATCGGGAAGAGAGGGTATGTGGACACACTCTCAATGCTGTTAAGGTGTCTGAGAGGCTGGGGAAGGGGTCCTTCATATTCACAGGTTCATAAATTGGAGGTGTGTTCCAGTCACATTCTCCCGAGTAAAAGTCATTCCCCTCGATGTCAGATTTAAGGTGCTGTTAATAGACACATGGTGGCTCACTATATTGTTGAAGATCAGCTGCTTGAAGGTTATTTACCTAAAGGTTTTCTGCCATCAAAAGCAGTATGGTCCACTCCCTTCTGATAAGGATCCTAGATTATTCCCTTGGAGAAGAGCTCAAAGACACCTAAGGTCAAGCCAGTTTAGAGGCCTCCAAGGTTAGGCTGCCATCTTGACTCTGGAGCCTGCCTCTCTTGTTGGGTAGTACCTGTGCCGGTAGTACCTCCTCTTCCTATTGCGTGTTTACCCCTAGTTCATCCCTCTCCTGTTACTTGAATGCCTCTGTATGGCCCCTTCATTTACATATGTGCTTACCGTGGCTTGTGTGCCTGAGATTATACAAGCTCATGAGAATAAATTATACTCTCTCTCTCTGCCCAGACCTGGTTCCTGAATCCATGGCAGAGGTGAGCACCCCAAAACTTTTGTCTGCCTCTTAATTTCTTCCCTTCCATTACTTGCTCCTTCTGGTTCCAGTCAGCATGAAACAGGTGAGCCTGTATATGCCTTATCTCATGTCTCTTTAATTTACCCCTCAATTACACAACCGCCCACTTGGACCCATTCAGTTGTGGAGGCTGGTCCCCCACAGGCAGGCAAAACCAAGAGATATCTCCTACTGAGGCAGACTGAGGCTCCTATAAAGAGACAATCCAATTAAACACCAGAAAAAAGGATTCGAATGCTTCCTCTGAAACTATGCAGAGCGTCAGGCTTTAGGAATCGTTGGAGGACCCATTGAAAAGCTGCAGAAGCTGAGCAAGCATGGAAGCACACACTGGTCTATGGCAGGAAATCTGGAAGACAGCTGCCTGGCCAAATGACTGGAAGGGACCCATGTGTGTGCCCTTCCAAAGACAGGGGACCCAGCACAATGATCCAACGACAGAATGAAGTCATTGGTATCACACACAAGTGAAATTTTGCTTACTGTCATCCAACAACGGTCGCAGCAGTACATTGACAGGGAGCCGCCAGACATTCGTGCTGGATGTAGAAGAGGATGTGAACAAGGGACATCATTGCTGAGGTCAGCTGGATCTGGGCTCAAAGCAGAGAACGCCAGAAAGGTGTTTGCTTATGCTTCACTGACTATGTCTGACTATGTTTGACTTTGAGAATCATAATCAACTGCGGATAAGAGTCTGAGGAATGGAAATTCCAGAACCCTTCCTTGTGCTCATTCTGAACTTGTATACGGATCAAGAGGCAGTTGTGTGACCAGAATAAGGGAATGCTGCCTGGTTTAAAATGAGGAAAGGTGTGCATCAGGGTTGTATCCTCTCACCATATGTGTTCAATCTATGTGCTGAGCAAATAATCAAAGAACACAGATTACATGAAGAAGAGTGTGGCATCAGAATTGAAAGAAGGCTTATTAACAACTTTCCATATGCTGATGACACAACCTTGCTTGCTGAAAATGAGGAGGAACTGGAGCACTTGCTGATGAAGGTCAAGGATTATAGCCTTCAGTATGAATTACAACTCAATGTAAGGAAGACCAAAATGCTCACAACTAGACTAATAGGGAACATCATGATAAATGAAGGAAAGATTGACGTTGTCAAGAATTCTGTCTTGCTCGGATCCACAATCAATGCTGATGAAAGCGCAGTCAAGTGATGCATTTCACTGGACAAAGTGCTGGTGAGGCTCTCCTGGCAGTGTTCAAAAATAAAGCTGTCACCTTGAGGACTAAGGTGTGCCTTGTTCAAACCACGCTATTGTCAATCCCTTCGTATGAAAATTGGACAACAGATAAAGAAGACTTAAGAAGCCTTGATGACTGTGGATTATGGTGTTGGTGAACTTCCAGAAGAATAATCAAACCTGTCTTGGAAAAAGTACAGCTAGAATGCTGTTTAGCTAGAAGGATGGCGGAACCTGAGAGGCAGACCCGCAAGGAGAGGGCGGACACAGTAGCTGCAGCCGTGTGCTCAGACAGAAACTGCTGGGAGTATGGTCGAGGGCCACGGTGCGAGTCCGGGGAGACTAGAGAAACAATTTCAGAGACACTCATATGTGTATAAGAAAGAGCTTTTGAATATTGAGAGAACATCCCAGCCCAGTCCAGTTCAAGTCCATAAGTCTAATATTAGTCCAGATGCCTGATACCAATCTATAAATCCCTCTTCAGACTCAAGAAACACATGCAATGACACCAAATGCAGGAAGATCACAGGCCAGTAGGTGGAAAGTCTTGTGGATCCAATGGCAGTGTAAGCATCTCAGCACTGGTATGAGTCTCCAAATGGCCCCTCCAGCTCCAGGGCGCTAGCGTAGCTCCATGTATCTTGTCATCAGGAATACCAAGCAGAGTGCATGTGTCCTGCCTCCAGTGAGCTATTTATCTCCACAGAGTCTCCAAATGAGGTCATCAAACAGTGACCTGATTGACAGGCTAAGCTTCACCCCTTCACTCTTAATAGTCTCAGGTTGGCACCAGATTATGTAACTACCACAACCATGCAGTATTTTGTTCTGTTATTCATGGGTCACTATAAGTTGTAAATAACTCAATGATACCTAACAACAATAATAGAAATATTACCCCAGTTTGCAAATCATTATCCAATAAATGTCAATCAATTTATATCATAGACTTTATGTGATTTTGCGTGTATGTGATTTTTATTTTAACACACTTGACAGCCACTTCATAAAAACACAACTCACTGTCACCCAGTCATTGCTGACTCCTACCGACCCCCTGTGGGTTTCAGCGATAGTAACTGTTTAAGAAGAAAGCCCATGGGTGAACAAGTAAATGTGGTGAAGAAAGCTGATGGTGCCCGGCTATCAAAAGAGATAGTGACTGGGGTCTTAAAGGCTTGAAGATAAACAAGCGGCCATCTAGCTCAGAAGCAACAAAGTCCACATGGAAGAACACACCAGCCTGTGTGATCGAGTGGTCCCAAAGGGATCAGTTACCAGGCATCAAAGAACAAAAACTCATATCATTGACTGCACACCTCCATGATAGGATCGCTGAAGACAAATGGGTGCATAAGCAAATGTGGTGAAGAAAGCTGATGGTGCCCAGCTATCAAAAGAGATAGTGTCTGGGGTCTTAAAGGCTTGAAGGTGAACAAGCGGCCATCTAGCTCAGAAGCAAATAAGCCCACATGGAAGAAGCACACCGGCCAGTGCGATCACGAGGTGCCCAAGGGACCAGGTATAAGGCATCATGAAAAAAAAATAGATATAAGTGTGTGTATGTATGTGTATATATGTGTATATGTATATATGTATGTGTATATATGTATATATATATATATCATATTAAATGAAGGGGGAAGTGCAGAGTGGAGACCCAAGGCCCAAGTGTCGGCCAATGGAGATCCCCTCATAGAGGAGTTTAGGAGAGGAGATGGGTTAATTAGGGTGTGAGGTAGTATCGATGAAGAACACAGCTTTCCCCCAGATCCTGGATGCTTCCTCCCCCCAACTACCATGATCCGAATTCTACCTTGCAGGGCTGGATAGGACAGAGGCTGTACACTGGTACATATGAGGGTTGGAGGTACAGGGAATCCAGGGTGGATGATACCTTCAGGACCAAGGGTGTGAGGGGCGATTGCTGGGAGAGTGGAGGGTGAGTGGGTTGGAAAGGGGGAACTGATTACAAGGATCCACATGTGACCTCTTCCCTGGGAGAGGGACAGCAGAGAAGGGGGGAAGGGAGACTCCGGATAGGGCAAGATATGACAAAATAACGATGTATAAATTACCAAGGGCATATGAGGGAGGGGGGAATGGGGAGGGAGGGGGGAAAAAAAAGAGGACCTGATGCAAGGGGCTTAAGTGGAGAGCAAATGCCTTGAGAATGATTGGGGCAGGGAATGTATGGATGTGCTTTATACAATTGATGTATGTATATGTATGGATTGTGGTAAGAGTTGTATGAGTCCCTAATAAAATGTAAAAGAAGAAAAGAGAAAAAAATGATTAGGGCAAAGACTGTACAGATGTGCTTTATACAATTGATGTATGTATATGTATGAACTGTGAAAAGAATTGTATCAGCCCCAATAAATTGTTAAAATAAATAAATAAATTTATTTAAAAAAAAAAAAAGAAGAAAGCCCAGTCTTGCTCCTGAGGAGCTGCTGGTAGTTTCGAACAGCTGACGATGCAGATCACAGCCCAACGCAGAACCACTGCACTACAGGGCTCCTTTACACTCACTGAAATGACTACAGTTTGAAAAAAGTCAAATAATGACAAGTGCTGATGAGGGTGTCGGAACATTAGAACCTCCTATATTGCTGTTCAGAATGTAAATGGTACAGTTACTTTGAAAAACCGTTTGTCAAAGAATTATCGATGTGAAATCAGTTTCGATCATGGTGTCTGTGATGATTAGGGACTCAGTCAACTAGGCACTTCTGGGGAAAGGTAGGGGCAGGGCCCAACCTTGGTGTCATAAACCTTTTTTGTATGAGTGAGAAACTGGAATTCTCTCTCTGCCCCTTTGCCTTCCTGCTTGCTGGAACTCTGTCTGCCTCCAGGAGCGGCCCCATGTGAGCTCTTGGTGACCTGCCATGTTTCTACTGGCTTGTGCTCTTCCTGCATCCCGCTTCACCTTTCTGAGTCACTGGCCTGCAGCTAGGTGAGTCTGCAGAGGGCCCTCACTAGCATTGCACTTCCAGACTGGAGTTGGACTGTGCTAGGGGAAGCCAGCCCCAGCACATCATCACGGGTCCGGTAGGCGCAATTGTACAGCGTTAATAAGTAAAGATTATAGTAAAGTTATAGAGAGCATGAGAGATAGAAGAGAGAGAAATAATGGAGTCAGACACAATTCATGGTAGCAGTGCTCACCTCAGCCCCACTTGGAGAGAGAGAGAGAGTTTTTAATGCTAACCAAGGCTGTTATATTCTCTGGGGACATGCAAGCCCCCTAATTACAGGTGAAGACATACATCACAGGAAGGGGTTGTACTATAGGTAATACAGTAATGGAAGGGGGTGATTTAGGAGTATCCACGCAATAGGTAAAGGAGGGGTTGGGGTTATACATGGGGCAAGATGGGCAGATCCTAGATACAGGATGGCAGCCTAATTTTGGATGTCCTGGAGCTGGTTTGATCTGTTCCCTGGCTCAACTGATAGAGACCATTATGGGTAGGGTGTGAACTCCACCTACAGGAACCACATCGCTGACTTGACTTCTGGCCTGTCCATTGTCCTTGAACAGCAGGGAGCTGGGCCTACTGTGTAGTCTGCTGACTAACTGCCTTCAGGGAGGATGTCTGTAAGCATCTGACCTCCCCCCACAGGACTGGCCTTGTTGATATAAGATATGCCTTCTTGATATAAGATAATTTCTTGATAGAAAGTGCTTTCTTATACATTGATGAATATCATTGGTTTATTCCTCCAGATAACCCAGCCTAGCCCATCATTAGTACTTGTCCAATCTGTATAAAACTTATCCAGAGAAGCTGGGCTCCACTTATGAATAATGCACATCACCCTATGGCCCCGCAGTCCCACTATTAAGACAGATGGACTGTTATCTTTGCGGAAGCAGACTGCCACATCTTTGGTTGGCAGTCACACATGAATCCACCGTACTGGCACCACCAGGGCTCTTTAATAAAGCTGTTACATAATTAGGAAACAAAGCAAAAAAGATACTAGGGCTCTGTCATGGTTGAATTTTATCCCTGCCCCTCCCGCCCCTCAAATATGTCAATTTGCCTGAGCCCTGATTTTCAGTGGTTTGGTCATGATGCAACTATCCCACTCCCATAGGAGCAGCGGACCCCTGGTGGTGTGATGGTTACGCATTGGACTGCTAACCTCAAGGTCAGCAGTTTGAAACCACCTGGTGCTCTGAGGGAGAAAGAAGAACTCTGGTCTCAGAAACCTACAGGGGCAGTTCTCCTACCTTCTAGGGTCACTGTGAGTCGGCACTGACTCGATGGCAGTGAGTTCAGTGTTTGAGTTTGGATGTGATCAGCCAATTCGCTAGTTCTACGTGGATTAGGGTGGGATGCACCACCTTCATGGAAAGCTTATCTCAAGTCAGGGGAGTGCTTTTGGGTGTAGCCTGCATTGCTTTTTTATTTTAGAAGAGATAAAAGGGGAGAGAAGCACGCAGAGGTAACACCTCTGCACCAGGCAGAAAGAAGAGCCAGGAGGGCAGCTGGTCCCTATAGTAAGGATCTCTGCTCACAAAAACAAAAACTCATTGCCACTCAGTCGACTTAGAGTGAGTTTCAGCAGATTTAACTTTTTAAAAATAAATCCAGCGGCCCCTCCCTCCACCTTCTACTTTGCTGGACCTCAGTCTCTCTCTGGCTGCAGCCGCCACGTGTGGGTATGTGGTGCCGTGAGGGTGCTGTGTTCAGTGATTGTGACGTCCGAAATGGCTTCTATCCTTTATAAAAACCCACTGGGATCACAAACCGGGCTTCAGCGTGAATTCTTTCTCATAAGAAGCCAAGAACTGAGGCATTTCCCACCCGAGGAAGCTAACATACATATGTACATATGTTGCCAACATCATTTTCTTTTTTTTTTTTTTTTCCAAAAAACCAAGTCTTTTATTGTAACCAGTAAAGGGTGCCCTCTGTATAGAGGACTCAAAAAATTGTGTATCTCTTTCTCTAAAAATGCTTGCTAAAAAAAAGATTCACACAACCAAAAACCTAGATGCATCGCCATCATCATTTTCAAAACGTTTTCTTTCTACTTGAGCTTTTAATATCAGCTCCTCTTCCCCCCCCCCACCCTTCCACCCTTGTGACCCCTTGATAAATTATAATTTTCATACCTTACACCATCCGTTGTCTCCCTTCACCCACATTTCTGTTGTTCGTCCCCCTCGGGGCCAAGAGGGGATTATACGTTGATCATTGTGATTGGTTCTTCCTTTCTGTCCCTCACCTTCCCCCTACTTTCATGGTATCGCTGCTCCCATTATTATTCCCGAAGGGTTAAGTTATCCTGGATTCCGCGTGTCAAGAGCTTTTTTTTTTAAATAAATCATTTTATTGGAGGCTCTCACAGCTCTTATAAGAATCCATACCCTAATGTTCAGATTTAACTCTTTACAGAAATAGAAAGTCTATCTTTCTCCTGTGTAGCAGCTAGTGGATTCAAACTACTGACCTCTGAGCCCAGGATGCCACCAGAACTTCTCCTGGACCAAGGAGATTACCCAAAGATGCCAAGTCTACAGACGGTGAAAGGAGACAAAGACCTTCTTCTGTGCCTTAACTATGGAATTTTTGTCTCCTCAACTGTAGGAAGATACATTTCAGCTCATGAAAGCCAGCCACTTGTGTTATTTGTTAGGGCAGCATGAGAGAACTGGGCCAGGCTCCTTCTGTATGTTCGGCTGTCTTTTGCAGCAGAGGGAGATCTAGAAGAAATAAAGAAAGCTCTATCTAAGCTAGACTGATTGTTATCTGCCTTTTCTGTTATGCCCTAGCAGAATCATTGATGACAAAGAATCAATACATCTGAATTATGGTGTTGGTGAAGAATATTAAATATACTTGGAATGCCAGAAGAGGCACCCTGGCGGTGTAATGGTTATATGTTGATCTGCCAGCTGCAAGGCCAGCAGTTTGAAACCACCAGCCGCTCCTCAGGAGAAAGACTGGGCTTTCTACTCCCATAAATAGTTAGTCCCGGAAATTCACAAGGGCAGTTCTATCCTGTCCTATAGGGTCACTGTGAGTTGCCATCAATTCGATGGCAGTGAGCGAGTTTGGTGGGTTTTGTTTGTTTGTTTTTAGTTTGGCTGGAACAAGCAAGCATGTCTAGGAAGAAGTAATCCATCACCCAGAATGCGTCTTAGAAGCCAGGATGGTCACATCTCACCCACTCTGGAAATGTTATTAGGAAGAACCCGTTCCTGGATAGAGATGCACGATTGTTAAAGCAGAGGGTCATCAAAACAAACAAAGAAAGCAACATCAAAAACCCCAGGAAGACACGGATTGGCACAGTGGCTCACAGTGGACCCAAACCTAGCCATAGAACCAGCCAGTGTTCCATTTTGTTGCTCACAGGGCCCACAAGACAATACAACAACGACGCGCTTTCTTCTGCCAATGGGAAAGCGTCCTCCCGATTTGGCAACATCCTAATAATTTTTTCAAAGTACGTTGCTTGCTGCCGCCCATGCTCAAAAAACGAAGCGCAGCCCTGACCCGCTGCTTTCCCCAAGATGGGTTGCGGAAGTCAGAATCTTGTAGATCAGACCTGTGTGATTCGCAGGGTTTCCATTGGCTGCATAGCTGAAGCAGACAGCCAGTCCTTTCTTCCTAGTCTGGAAGCTAGTTCCTGCTGAAACTTATTTGGTACCGCAGTAACACGATAAATTAGGGTTACCAACTGCAGCTTTGGGTGCTCAGGAAACATTACTGCACGTATATAAATGCACATGTGCACAGCATGGGGCTTTAACTGGTCATGTCCCTGAGCAGCCGTTGTCCTTGTCTCTGGGCCCCAGGCAGGAAGGTAGTCCGTGAAGTAGAGAAAAGGTCCCAACCGTGAGCCTGGGACAAGGAGAGCAACAAGCTGGCAGAAAGGAGTGGACACACGCGGACAGGAGAGCCGGGTGGGCCAGGCGCCAGCGAGCCACGCCCCGGCCCGCCCAGCACAGCGCGGAGAACAATGCGCTCCGCCCGGCGTGCCGAGCCGCGTGACGCCGCGCCCGGGGGGCCGCCCCGCTCCGGGGGTTGCCGGGAAATGTAGTCTCTCACGCTCGGCTCGCGCCGCCCCGCCCTCGCCGCCCGCGGGCACTGCGCAACTACAAGTCCCAGCACGCTCCGCGAGGCCCGCCGCGCTCGGCCTTTGCGGGGAAGGCCGCGGAGTGAACATGGCTGAAGGCAGCCCGGGGGGCCCTGCGTGCAGCGGGGTGGCAGATAGGCAGGAGCCGGTGCCCAGCAGCGGCGGCTGCAACTTCCCAGAGTATGAGCTGCCCGAGCTGAACACTCGCGCCTTCCACGTGGGCGCCTTCGGGGAGCTGTGGCGGGACAGACTGCGCGGGGCCGACGACTTGTCGCTGGAGGAGCCTCGGCCGCCCGGGGGCCCCGGAGGCGCCGACTCGGCGCGGGAGGACGCCGCGGTGGCCCGGGATCTGGGCTGCAGCCTGGAGGCGGCTGCCGAGCTGAGGGCGGTGTGCGGGTGAGTGCGGGGCCGAGTGGGACGCGCCCCTGCCGCCGCGCTCCCCGGGACCTCGTCAGAGCCCGGGGTCGGAGAGCCGAGCAGGCCCTGCCGGGGCCCCCCACCCCCACCCAGGTCCCCCCACCCAGGTCCCCCCACCCCAGCCAGAGCGTTCCCCGACTGGCCGCATCCGAAGCAGCCCCGGGCGTAGCGCACACTTTGAGGGACTTGGGTGCATGGGAGAGGAATATTTCTCCCCGCTGGTTAATAACGAAAGGCCACCGGCCGGCGTGACGAGATGGTCCTGCTGTTGACAGACACGTTGACAATGGGGGGACCTGAGTAGGGGCGAGGCTGCGGCAGGGGGCTTCTCCGAGTGGAGGACCTCCTTGCTAGACTAGGGCTCGGTCCCCCCCTCCCCCCCCGAAGTGCCGCATTCCGGATGCAAACGTAGAAAGGACTTGTAGCGATCCCGATCCCTCGCCGTTTGAGAGTATTGACCTTCTTCAATCGGCCAGATTACCCATTTCACTTACTGCAAGGTGGGCACAAAAAACGCCGACCCCTCCACTGAGCCGCCCGCACGATTTTAGCTGACTTCTGAATTATGCATGGATGTGCTTAGAACCCAACCCTGGCAGCTAGGGATGCCCGGCGGGCGCCCCTTTAAAGTCATTGTTTGTGGTTTTCCCAGCCTGGATAAGCTGAAGTGCCTGGAAGAAGGCGAGGACCCGGAAATTATCCCTGAGGACGTGGACCTGGTGACTTTGGGGTATGGAGGACTTGTCTTCTGTAATGTGGTTTTTACAGGCGGGGGGGGGGGGGGGGCGTGTTAGACGGGGTTTTCAACATTTTATGAAAAGTTGAAAATACTTTTAGAATCATCCAAGTGCGCACACGCGCACCCTGCTTCAGCGATTCGTATCCTGTTTGCTTTAGCTCGGTGCGCCTGTACTAGTCTCGGACTGTGAGATGTATTGTTTCTGACCCTGTTATTCAGACCACCACTGCCAAATGCTCCTGCCTCAGTGGTCCAACTCCAATATCCAGGCAGTCTCTTTCTCTCGGTGATCTCTCTTAATAACTGCCTAATTTGTTTCTTTTGACGTCCCTCCCCCTTGCTGACAATTACATTAGCCACAGGGGGAGCACAGAACGGGCTTCTATGTTTGTTGAGTCCCTCTTTCATTTGCACTCTCACCTGCCCCACTGAGTACAGGCTCAGAAATGGCCAGTGGCTCCACAGCCAGACACTCAAACTCTTCCACATGAGAGCGCAATTGGCCAGACTTACTTACTTTTTACAAGTGACACAGGCGACATTAGACCCGCAGCCGTCAGGTCGATTCCTAGGACAGGGCAGAACTGCCTCGGAGTTTCTAAGGCTGCGTATCTTCCAGCTGCAGCGGCTGGCTAGTTCAAACCACGGACCTGCAGCCCAGCACTTAACCATCTGCACCTGGCCTCAACTCATCTCAAACCGACCCATTTCTAAGAACCAAAGATTGCCTTCCAAACGACCTCAGCCCACTTTGTTCCCTGGGAGTACAGGCAATTCCCCTGTCTGGACCTCTCCTGACACTTCCAAAGTTCTTGAAGGCTTGCTGAGAACAGGGCTTGGCTCTCATGGTTGCTGAAAATTACATTTCTACCCCTCATAACACTTCATTCAAATGTATGTTCCAGCTAATCCGTAGGCATTACTCAGGGATCTTATTTAAACAGAGATTCTAATTCAGTATATCCAGAGTGAAAAGTGAAATCTCAGCAGGGGGTTGAACTGGTTAAAAGCCCTTAATGGTGCCCTGAACTCCATCATCCATGTGCTGCCTCAACTCCACTGTATTATTTTGCTCCACCAGCACCCTAATGATTGTTGGGATTTTCCAAAGTGCACCCCTGATTGTGTTGCTCTCATGCTTAGAACCCTTTCAGTGGTCCTTGGCTAAAGTCCTGAGTCCTTTGGGACCTCTGCAGAGTGGACCTTGCTGACCTTTCCAGCATTATTGCCACAGGCTTCGGTCACACTGTTTTCAGTCCCTGGGAGGTGTTCCCTCACTCCAGGCTGCTGCCTTACCTCTGTTGGCTTCTCGCCTTTCAAGTTGTAGCCCAAGGCTTAAGGAGCCCACGTAGGTTACTTCTCCTGGTCGTGGGGTGCCCCATATGTCCCTGTTGACTCCCTGGGCGGTGCGAACAGTTAAGCACTTGACTACTACCCAAAAGGTTGGTGGTTCTAACCCTCCCAGGAATGCCTTGGAAGGCAAGTCTTTGGGGTTTTTTCCTTTCTTTTTTTATGATTTCATAAGCATTTACTCATGTATCAGCTGTCCAGTTTGAGCTTTCTTTTTTTTAATAATTGTTTTATTAGGGGTTCATACAACTCTTATCACAATCCATACATACATCCATTGTGTAAGGCACATTTGTACATTCACTGCCCTCATCATTCTCAAAACATTTGCTCTCCACCTAAGCCCTGGCATCAGCTAATTTTTCCCCTCCCTCCCTCCTCCCCCCTCCCTCATGAGCCCTTGATAATGTATAGATTTTTATTTTTTCATATCTTACACTGTCCTACGTCTCCCTTCACCCATTTTTCTGTTGTCCATCCCCCAGGGAGGAGGTCACATGTAGATCCTTGTAATCTGTTCCCCCTTTCCAACCCACCCTTCCTTCACCCTCCCAGTATCACCACTCACGCCGCTGGTCCTGAAGGGATCATCTGCCCTGGATTCCCTGTGTTTCCATTTCCTATCTGTACCAGTGTACATCCTCTGGTCTGGCCAGATTTGTAAGGTAGAATTGGGATCATGATAGTGGGTGGGGAAGAAGCATTTAGGAACTAGAGGAAAGTTGTATGTTTCATCCTTGCTACATCATACCCTGACTGGCTCGTCTCTTCCCCAAGATGCTTCTGTAAGGGGATGTCTAGTGGCCTACAGATGGACTTTGGGTCTCCACTGTACACTCCCCCCCCTCATTCACAATGATATGATTTTTTGTTCTGATGATGCCTGATACCTGATCCCTTCGACACCTTGTGATTGCACAAGCTGGTGAGCTTCTTGCATGTAGGCTTTGTTGCTTCTGAGCTAGATGGCCGCTTGTTTTACCTTCAAGACTTTAAGACCCCAGACACTATTTCTTTTGATAGCCAGGCACCATCAGCTTTCTTCACCCCATTTGTTTATGCACCCATTTGTCTTCAGTGATCTTATCAGGGAGGTGAGCACACAATGATAAGATATTTTGTTCTGATGATGCCTGATAACTGATCCCTTCAAAACCTCATGATCACACAGGCTGGTGTGCTTCTTCCATGTGGGCCTTGTTGCTTCTGAGCTAGATGGCCGCCTGTTTACCTTCAAGCCTTTAAGACCCCAGACGCTTATTCACCCGTTTGTCTTCAGCGGTTGTGTCGGGAAGGTGAGCATCATAGAATGCCAATTTAATAGAAGAAAGTAATCTTGTATTGAGAGAGTACTCGAGTAGAGATCCAATGTTTTTCTGCTGCCTTAATAAACCTACAAATATATGCACATAGCTCTATTTCCATATTCTCATATATATTTGCATATGTACATGCCTGTATTTAGATCTCTATAAATGCCCGTTGCCTCCTAGTTATTTCCTCTATTTCCTTTGACTTTCCTCTTGTTCCACTATCATGCTCAGTCTTTATTTGGGTTTCAGTAATTCCACCTGGTTACACTACCCTTGATCACACCCTACCAGGCCTCCTACACCCTCATCACCACCGATTTGGATCACTTGTTCCTTTTTCCCTGGGTTTGTTAACACCGCTACCTTTCCCCCCACATCCCCCTTTTCCCATGTCCCCCTGGAACTGTCAATCCCATTGTTTTCTCCTCCAGATTGTTCATCTAGCCTATCTTATTTAGACAAACCTGTGGTGATAGTAAAATGCACAAAAGACAGAGCAAAACCAAGCAACAATATACAACAAAACAACAAACCAGTGACAAAAAAACAAAACAACACAAGAAAGAAAAGCTTGTAGTTAGTTCAAAGACTGTTTGTTGGCCTTTAGGAGTGTTTTTCAGTCCAGTCTGTTGGGGCACCAAGCCCTGGCCCCAAAGTCCACCTTCAGCTTTCCCTGGGGATCTTGCTGCTCCATTGCCTTGCTGTTTGTTCTGTTGCACTCCCTTAGTGTTTTGGCTTGTTGTGGCGGGATCAGATTGGGCGCAATTCCCAACCCTGTGTGTTCAGTGTTGTCCCCTGTACAGCTATGGGTCAATGAGGGACGTCATGTCTCATAGTGGGGCTGGCCATGTGGTCCTGTCTGTGGACTGGCTGCTCTAATTGGGAACATCATCCTCAAGGCCTGGTGTGCCAGGATGTGCTCCACGCTCCTCCTCCTCCTTCATCTGCTCCGTGTGCTGGGATCAGATATGTCCCTCTCCCAGAGCTGCAGATTCAGTGCCATCCTTTGAAATAAATTCTTCTGTTGGGAGGTGGGGGCAGGTGTCTATGTAGTGATTGGAATTGGGGCCAGCCCCTCGGGAAGACAAGTCTTAAGTTGTTGTTCGGTTTGTCACAACCTTCAGATCTCTGTAGGGCATTCTCCTCTGCACATGTCAGGTTGGCCACCAGGAGTCAAGTGGCTCTTTGGGCGCCAGCAGCAACCTCTCTGTTGCAGTACCTTCGAGCTTTGCTGGGGGGTGGATGTCATTTTGTCAGCTCCCAGTCAGGGAGGAGAGCGCATTAGTCGGACATGAATGATGCATGTGCTTCATTCTCTGGTGTCCTAGCCAGACCTGAACGGTCCGTCAACTGTCTCAGACTTCAGCCATAGACTTGACTCTGACTCCCAGCAACACTGTAGGGCTTGAGAGAACGTCCCCCAGGAGGCCCCATGAGATTTCCAAGGCTATGAATTGTGATGGAACCAGACTGCCATTTACATTAGATTGTTCTGCCCACGCCTCTCTCTCATTTGTGTAGCCTGAATCAGTGCTTCACCATTTAAAGGCTCAGCAGTTCAAAACCACCAGTGGAGAAAGATAAGAGTTTCAATTCTCGTCAAGCTTTGCAGTCTTGGAAACTCACAGGAGCAGCTCTGCCCTGTCCTGTAGGGTCCCTGTGCGTTGGCTTCCACTCAATGGCAGTGTTTGGTTTGATTTTTTTTTTTTTAGGGGGGAAATGGGTCAACTTTAGAGTACTGAATGAGGGAAAAAGGGGGAAAGATCCACAAGACTGGAGGATCTTCTAGCTCTGCCACCACTAGAACAAATAAAACATTTAAAGCTATAATATATCAGGACTTTCCTAGACCAACAGAAAGGAGCACTATTGAATTAGAGACCTTGTAACCTGCCCTTCAAGTGATAAAATTGAGTAAGAGGAAATAAAATCCTAAGGGACTTATTGCAGGAAAGCAAGACACAGCTGCTGGCACGGATCAGATTGCTTCCCAGCCCCTGGAAGACAACCAGGAAATAAGAATACACGAAGGCTAGACTTCAAATGGAATTAAGTGTGCTCAAGCATTTGAGAATATTACAAACTACCTTGAATGAGAGATTTTGAGAATGAAATAATTTTGAAATAAAAATGAAACAAATAATTGAGGGAAAAAGGATAAATTATAAGTTACCCTGGCGCCGCGGTGGTATAATAGTCAGGAGTTGGGCTGCTAGCTGCAAGGTCAGCAGTTCAATACCATCGACAGAAGATGGGGCTTTCTGTTGCTGTACAAGTATCAGGAAACTCACGGGAGCAGTCCACCCCGCCTGTAGGGTTGCTCATGGGCTCGGTGTCAGTGAGCTTGTTTTTGATGGGAAAATAGACTCCAGTGAAAATAAAGAACTTTTTGCCTGTAAATATTCAAGAGAATGAAAATTACATAAAGGGGGTGAAAGAGAGAACATGGTAGGAATGGAAGACAGGGAAAGAAGGTATAATGTTCTAGTATCACAATCTCTGGGAAGGAAAAACAATGCATAGAACAGAATTAATACTTTAAAATAAGCGAAATTTCCATATTCAAAAACAAAAGCACATTGAAAGCCCTCTCTGAGTATCTGGAGAAATTAGCTCAGAACAATCAACTCAGGCATCCCCCTGTAAAATTGTTACGATTTCAGAGATAAATAAAAGCTAAATCATGAAGGCTTTTAGGCAAGACCCAAACTAAACCAGACTCACTGCCATTGAGTCAGTTCCAGACAGGATAAAATAGAATTGTCTCTGGATTTCCAAGAATGTAAATCTGTGTGGAAGTGGAAAGCTTCTGTTTCTCCCAGTGATGGCTAGTGGTTTTAAACTACTGACCTTGCGGCTAGCAGCTACACGGGCCCTTTCCAGGGCTGAAGAACACATCGTGTATGGAGGGGAAAGGCTGAGTCTCAGACTTTACAAAATTGCACAGCAAGGCAAAGGAGCATACATTTCTTTTTGTAACCCTGAGTGTGAACTGTCAAGATTGTAAGGGGGGAGCTGGGGGAACATGTGGATGATTCTGCATCCAACAATTACTTTGGAGGATTGATAACTAGAACCATACAACTCTTTGAAGAAAACCAGGGTAAAGCTTTTCAGGGCCTTGTTTTTGGTCGTGGCTACATTCTTATATTTGAGTCAATGATCCATTTGTGAACTTTGTGTGTGGGGGGAGGGTGTTGGAATAAGTTTAAACTTCATTCTTGATTGTAGAAATCCAATAGAGTTTTAGCTATTGAAGGCCCTTGCAATTGCACATAACTAAAGATCAACTATTTGTGTCCAAAAGGCTGTTGGAATTTTGATAGGGATTAGATTGAATCTGTTGATTATCTGAGGTAATACTGGTATTTTACTGATTTTAAGTCTTCCAGCCATGAACACTGGGTGCCTTTCCATTTACTGAGGCCTCGATTCTTTGAGTAATGTTTTGTTTTCAGTGCGCAAGTCTTTCACTTCCCTGGCTAAGTGGAGTATTTTATTTTGTTACATGCCGTTGTGAGTGTTGATCTAAAACCACATTGCTGAGCCCGTGTCTGGCTCTCGTCACTTTCTTACGGGTTCCTGGTGCAGTTTTCCATATGGGAACATGGCGTCTTCACTTCTTTCCAGCTTGGAGTCTTTGTTCCGTTCTCTTCCCAGTTGTCCTAGGGATAAGCCTGGACCACCTTGCCTTGTTCCCGGTTTCAGGGGGAAAGCTTTGAGTCTTTCATCATTGATTATGGGTTAACTGTGGAATTTTTCATGAATCCCTTTATTGTCTCAGAATTTCCCTTCTTTCTTAGTTGAGTGTTTTTATCATCAGAGAGTGTTGAATTGAGTTAAACGCCTTTTCTGCATCACTTGTGTGAATCCTGTGTTCTTTTCCTAGGAAAGCCCAGAGAAATTCATGCAAAAGCTAACACAAACAGTAAAGTACTTGAGTGATGTAGGGTACAAACTAACACACACATTATCTACATATACAAAACCACCGAGGACAGACATAATGGAAGGGGGAAATCCCGTTAGCACATTGGCGTGCTATAACAAGACCCTTGTTCACACTTGTAAACAGCTGTAACTTACGTGAGGAAAATTGTAAAACATTCTGGAAGGGCACTGAGGAAGACGAACAAATGGAAAGACATCCCCCTTGTTGGATAGGAATCCATGACATTATAAAGATAGTCGTTCGTCCTGTGTCATTTATAAAGTCAGTGCAATCCTGATGAAAATACCAACGTGTGTGTGTGTGTGAGAGAGAGAGAGAGAGAGAGAGAGAGAGAGAGAGAGAGAGAGAGAGACATTGATTTAAACAAACTGGTACTGAAGTTCACGTGGAAAACCAAAACATGTTAAAATGGCTGGAAAACACTGGGGCTAGGGGTGAGAGCTTGGCGGGAATAGACTGACTTTTTACCAGATATTATATTAAAATACACTGCAGAGTCTTTATAATTGAAACACCAAAGTGGCCTTAACCAGGCCAGTGGAGTAGAAGTCCAGAGTTAGAAAAATATATGGAAATTTAGCATGATAGCATTCAGAAGAATTAACTGCAATGGGATATGGAATTGAAGATCACTACGGTCTCGCATATGCCTTATCAACTGAGCCTCAATCCAGAATAAAATAAAGATGAGTAAAATTGATGACATGAAGATTTTTTAATAGCAAAAAACCCCCCAAAAAACCAAAACCACGAACAAGTAACAGGGTAGCTATTACAACTCAAAGAAATAGGGCATTACCACAAAGACCTAATGCCTCCCATACATAAGTGCTCTTCTTAATTGAGGCATAACAAAGACCAGAAACCTAACAGAAAAATGAGACCGACACATCCTTTTGGTGAGGCGATGGGGGAAATATTGCTGATGGGGATGCGCTCTGGTGGCCCTCACCAAGTTTCAGATGCACTTACCTTTTGGCCCCACGTTCCCAAAGTTCTTGCAGACTGCACTGTAGATGCACCAGCACCAGTACTAAAATGCGTGACCGCAAGGTTTCTCGTTGCAACTGCAATTGCAAGATACAAGGAGGCTTCAAAAAGTTCATGCAAAATGGAAAAAGATAATGGAATTTCCTCATTAACTTTGAAAAGCCCCTTTGGATTTGAAATACCCCAAATATGCCCATGCACAGAATGTCAGACAGACAGACCTCGCTTACTAAGGTGGGTTGCTATGTCGCCGTGACCCTGGGTGAAGAAGGATGGACTCGGTGGTTGCCAGGACACACTGTTAGTGAGGAAAGCAGAACTGCAGAGCAGTTACGTGAGAATGAAGATGTACGCGCTGGTTATTTCATCTACAGAACCTTTTTCCTTCTGAGAAGATGGCATGGGGGTCAGAGCTGACCGCCCTACACAAGGGAGGAGGAGAATCCAGCTCCACAGTAGTCCAACACTGAATACCACACAACAGACGTCAGAAATGCCTCCACTTTCCAATTTCCTTTCTCCTTCTGTAGTGGTTCCGTGAACTGTCGCCGTGGCTGCTAAGAACTCACAGGCAGTACTCAAGAATCTCAGTGCCATCAAGTAAATTCCGACCCATAGCAACCCTATAGGTCAGGAATGCCTCTCTTGTGGGTTTCTTTCTAGCGGGGTGCAGGCCTCGTCCTTCTAGCCGATTACAGAGTGGTAGGAGGCAGTCCTTTTGTCCATAGTGCCTCTCAGCCTTGCTGGCAGGCATGCTGCTCTCGTTCTTGGCTCTCATCCACGCGGTCCCTTGGACTCTGCCTTATGGGCTAGGAAGCCCACCCACTGCTTTGTTTCAGGGGCCTGGCTTCTGCCATGTATTCTGTGGATGATTTTATTTTTCTTGGTCATCCTGGAATTCTCTCTGCTCTGCTTTGAAGTGACGTTCTTATACCCGGAGGCCTGGCAAAACTGGTCAATCCTCAAATTAGAATTCTCTATACCTTATTTGCAGAGCCCCACCCAATCATTAGGAGGGGTGTCAGAGAAATGGATTAGAGAGCCTTATATAAGCAATTCCACTGCATCTTTTCTCTCTAAAATAGCCATTTGGTACAAGGATAAACCTCAGTGGAAGGGTGGGAAGACATCGATTGCAGCGAGCTTGTTGGGCGGTCTCCTGCCGAGCGCTCAGCCTCAGCGATCTCCAGCACCCACCTCCTCCTTTCAGCACCTCCTTTGACCAGCTTTCCCTGACATTCTTGTAGGTGGATTTACAGCAAGTTCAGCCAGGAGAGCACCACAGCTGCTCCTCAGTCGTGCGGTGCCAGCCAGGGCCGTGCCCTCTCTAGCAGCACCTGGCTCTGCGCTGGGGCTAAGGGAGAGCACTCCCTGTTAGTAGTGGGTGCACTGCGTGCCTTTCTTGTGGTGTTCTCTTCAAAACTGTACAGCGATGCAGTAGATAAGAAGGGAACAGCACACAGTCCCAAATCGAGGGGCATTATACAAGTGACTGATTGTAACTCTCCAAAAGCAGCCAGACCATGAAAGACAAAACTGAGCCCGCTAAGGAGAAATAACAAAGGCCCCGTGGGGATTCAAAGCACTAAATGATAAAATTATGAATCCAGTTAAGCTCTGGAGTTAACCATGTACCCCGTCGTCGATTTCCTGCTCTTGCTAATTATGCTTATGGAAGCTGTTAACAGGAGCCCTGGTGGCATGGTGGTTACGCTTCTCTCAGGGTCGCAGTTCAAACCCACCCGCTGCTCCAAGGGAGAAAGATGAGGCTCCCCTTCAGTAGGAGTTACCATCTTGGAAACCCACAGAGCCAGTTCTACAGCGTCCTGTAGGGTCGCTCGCTGCGCATTGAGGTGGACTTGGCGACGGGGAGGTGTGTGAGCCCTAACGTGCATTCCCTGCTATCGGTGGGAGCTTTCCTGTTGATCTGAAGTTCAAATATAAAAAGTTTTTTTTTTTGTTATTTTAGGTGGTTTGTTTTTTAAATTACTAGACTTGTTTTCAAAGGCCCAGTAAAGAAGGCTGAGGTGTGATTTTTTTTTTTTCCTTATATCTACAACAGAGTTAGGAAGAAGCTCATGGAACACCGGGAAGAAACCATAACGATAGACCGGGTGTGCAGACAGGAAACGTTTGCTTACGAGATGGTAAGCGTCATTCCCCACCTGTAACAGTAACCTTCCCGCCACTAGCTGAACGTTCACTTTATGTCACATGTGCTTCACCGAAAACAAGCTCTTGTGAGAGAAAACGGTCCACCTCTGTGACTAGGGGCCCTGACGGGGCAGTGGTTAGCGCCCGGCTGTTTCCCAAAAGGCCAGCTGTGCCACGGGAGAAGGCGGTGACAGCTGCTCCTGGGAAGAGTCTGCTCTGCCTTGTGGGTCGCTGGCTCTGACTCAGGAGCCGCTCAACAGCACTGGGGGCTTTGTTTGGGGTGTTTGACTCTTGGGGGTCTGCTTAGGTTTCTGCTCCAGCCTTTTCCCTTGCCTTGGTCTTGCTTGCAGGAGTAGGCTGAATTCCTGCTTTTTCACCCCCCTGGCCCTTACTGCATTTTTTCTGCCCCTGATATTGGTGTCCAGTCTTCATCCTAAGCCATGATCTCGCTGTAAAACCCTGAGTAGAGTTGGGGTCGAGTAAGTACTAAGGGATACGAGCTAGTGGACACGATGGCTTCTTTCAGGGAACTCTGTCGCACACCAACTACATAGCGTCCACGTGCTGGACCCTTGGTGGTGCGTGCAGGGACCCGTCACGTCGCACCTTCATTTCTTTTGCATCCTTTGCCCCTTCTCTGTCGTCATATTTGGTGAGCATGTGTAAGAGCGTGGTATGCTGAAAGTGATGTTTGTAAAGCAGCTCGGCTTTTAGAGCACACAGGTTCTGTTTGCATCTTGGCGGGCCCGAGGGCAAACCTGAGCCTCCTCACGTAGAGTGCAGCTTCGTCGCAACATGCCAGTAGCCGTGGCTGTAAAGTGCCAGTGTCCCACCAGTGTGTAGGAGGAGGCCCCGTGGTTAATTGTTCAGTTGTCCAGCAAAAGGTCAGAGGTTCCAACCCTCCAGTGACTCCTGAGAAGGAGCTGGAGGCCGGCCTTCAGCAGATCACAGCCAAGAAACACCACGTGGGGCATGCTGTGAGTCACCAATGGCTTGGGGCCCCGCAACCACCACAACTTCCTTGCATTAGAGAACGCCCCGTCTCGTCTTCACTTACTCAACGCCACACTTCTCAGATGCTTTGGGTGCGTGGGTCCAACCACAGTTTTATATAACAGGAGTGAGACTGAAGCTTAGAGAGGCTTCCCAGTTAGCCTGGGATAGGAGGGTTAGGAGTCAGGGCCAGCCCTTTGCTTACCGCACCACCCACCTCTCCGAGTCACAGCCTCTGACTTCATGTCTCTCCCGTAGGAGTCCCGTGCCATCGGGAAACGGCCGGAGAATCCAGCTGACCTAGTGGAACCAGGGGAGCTGATCCTGTCACTGAATATCTTGTACCCTGTCATCTTTCATAAGGTCAGTGCTGACCGAGAATATGAGCAACCTTGGTCAGAGAGTCGGGGTTTTCTTTGTTTGTGTTTGAGTCCTGTTCCTTAAGAGTCTGGGAAGGTGCAGGTCCCTGCTGCTGATGTGACATCTTTTTTTCAGAGGTGACCAGCTATGTTCCTTTTTTTTCTCCTCTCTCTTGTAACTGGTTTTATTGATTGAGATTGGTATAGAAACATTACGAACATTTTGTACAAAATTCTTAATACACTTAGCAAAAACTTAAAAGGAGATGTCAGTGCAATTATTTTCTGAATTCTAGTGACTTTTCAGCCTTGACTTTAGAGGCAATTTTTTTTTCAGGTTAAATTAAAAAAATGTTTTTAAGCATGTTTTTGGGAGCTCTTACCAACTCTTTGGGAGTCCTTGTTTTAACATGTAATATTAAAAATAAAGCCAGCTCCTGTGGTGCAGAGGTTAAAGCACTCCAACCAGCCAAAAGGTTGGTGGTTCAAACCCACCAGCTGCTCCCTAGGAAAAAAGATGCAGCCATCTGCTCCCCTGACGTTTTACAGCTTGTAAACATCCTGCAGGCAGCACGACTGCTGCCTAGGTGGGCACTAGCAGTCACAATGAGCTCACTGGTGGTGGGTTTGGCTTGGTTTATTGTAAAATAAATATCAAATGTAATAACTCATTAATTGGATAATAATTATAGGGGTGGAGTGTATATCTGATTTTTGTACTAGAAATGGCAAATTTTACAAATCCAGAGTAATTCTAATTCTGAAAATCCTAGTTGTTGTTCAGAATGGGTGGCTGGTCAAGAAGTTGGGTGATGTTTGCTCACCACTCACTAAACTTGGGACATTATTGCATGAACTAAACAGAAGTCATACTGGACAAAAATAGAGAGCGTTAGCAAGTTGAGATACTGAGGAATTTCTAAGGAATCTGTAATAAAAAGAATTCTATCCCAGCCCAGAGAATACGTTCGTCTTCTGGGTTTCCAA
Organism: Tenrec ecaudatus; assembly: GCF_050624435.1. Taxonomy (NCBI): domain Eukaryota; kingdom Metazoa; phylum Chordata; class Mammalia; order Afrosoricida; family Tenrecidae; genus Tenrec; species Tenrec ecaudatus. The sequence continues at coordinate 15,862,078 of NC_134539.1, forward strand.
ACTAGGAGTGTCATGAGTAAAAGGTTTAATTGAAATGTTACTACAGTATATAAATAATGTCCTTGCAGTAGATAGACTTTTAAAAAATGTACCTGGGAGTAACAATTATCCTGTTTCTGTAGGGAAATTGCTTTCCAATTTCAGATCACCAAGCCCAGTACAAAACCAAAAACACATCCTTGACTTGAGTGAGGGAGCTTGCAGAAAATTGTAGAACACGGTGGTGCTACTAGATGCCATGGTGGCCCTGCAGTTCCTAATACTGATGTTAGTTTGTGGCAGTTTTATGATCATTTTCAACCAAAACTGAAAACTAATAACTGTTGTAGACCTGGCTCTGACAGAACAGGTATTTGAATTGCCCTCTGCCCAAGTAGAAACTGCCTCCTTACCTTTTGCTTTTAGCACAAAGAGCACAAGCCGCACCAGACCGTGCTGGTGCTGGGCAGTCAGAAGCTCACCGAGCTGAGAGATTCCATCTGCTGCGTCAGCGACCTCCAGATCGGAGGGGAGTTCAGCAATGCTCCAGACCAAGCCCCTGAGCACATCAGCAAAGTAAGTTGATTCGAACACTCCTCGCTCCTATCTACCCCCCCAGCCTCTCTTCCACCACACCCAGTCAAACAGGAATAGTAATATGCCCAGACACTCAGCAATTCGCTGGCCGTTTCATAAATGGGCCAGCAGATGGTTTATTCTTCCATGTCTTTGCCATCATTCTCAGCTAGAAAACCACACCTATAGCACCTGGAGTCCAGCATCCATAGGTGAGCCTCAGAGGCCTTTGAAGGAATGATTCCAACCTAACTGTGTGCTACTCACCTCTGCCTCAGCCCATCACGCTTTTCATGCTTCCAGCATCTGAACACCAGAAAAAGAATTCTTCCCTCCTGTGGAGTTTACACTTGTATATCCAACCTGGTTTGCGATTTGCTTATTATTTTTAACATTTCCCCTGGCTCACCACTCTTTGCCACCGAGGCACCTTTCCCTCTGTCCAGGGCACTGTCACCGATAGTGCCGGGTGTCTACCTGACTGCGCCTGAGGCTGAGCGTGTCCCTCTTTAGAGGAGACAGGTGTAGTGATTAGCATCACTGTACTGAATTGGTTTCTGACTAATGTTGTAAATACTTTTAAGGGTTTTCGTTTCCCCGGGCTTCTTGAGTTAAAAAAAGTAGAGGCTATTGTATCGTTGGAGAACGAAGAGGAACACGTAGAATTCCAAGGCTACATACTGAGCAGGCAACAGAGACCTGTCTTTTCTCTAGAGGAAGAAAACGTATGATTTGCTCGGCAGAGTTTCACCCAACAAAAACACAAAATTATAAAGTAACAAGATCAACTCACCAAAACAAACTCACTACCGCCAAGTGGATAGCAAATGACAGCAACCCTGTAGGCCAGGGTAGAACTGCCCCCTGGATTTCTGAGACTTGTCATTCTTTCCTGGAGTAGAAAGCCCTGTCTTTCTCCCACAGAGCAGCTAGTCAGCTGTCATTCCCAGGGAGCTGGACTTGTCTCCAGGAGGCCCTGTTCAGTCTTTTTTTAAATACTTTTATTGGGGGCTCTTACATCTCATCACAATCCACACCTTCCTCCAGTGTGTCCAGCACATTTGCGCATTGTCACCATCATTTTCAAAGCACTCTCTTCCCACCTGAGTGCCTGATAGCAGCTTCCCCTTCCTTCCTTCCTCTCCTACCCACTCTATCACAAACCCTTGATAAATTATAGATTATTTTTTCATATCTTTCATTGTATTCTGTCACCCCTCACCCACTTTTCCTTTATTCGTCTCCCTGGGAGGAGGTTCTAGGTTGATCCTTGTAATCAATTCCCCCTCTCTCCCCACCCTCCCCTACTCCTCCTGGTATCTCTACTCTGCTTGTTGACCCTTAGGGGTTTATCTATCCTGGATTCCCTGTGTTGCAGGATCTTATTTGTAGCAGTGTACATGCTCTGGTTTAATCCGATTTGTAAGGTGAATTGAGATCATGATAGTGGGTGTAGGAAGCACCAAAGATCTAGAGAAAAGTTGTGTGTTTCATCGGTGCTATACTACACCCTGACTGGCTCATCTTTTCCCTGTGGCCCGTCTGTGAGGGGATGTCCAATTGTCTACAGATGGGTATTGGGTCTCCACTCCATACACCCCTCCCCCATTTTACCTTGGTATGGTTTTATTCTGGGTCTTAGATGCTTGATACCTGATCCCATGGACTCCAAGTGATCACACAGGCTGGTGTGCTTCTCTCATGTGGGCTTTGTTGCTTCTCAGCTAGATGGCTACTTATTTATCTTCAAGCTTTTAAGACCCCAGACGCTATATCTTTTGATAGCCGGGCACCATCAGCTTTCTTCGCCACATTTGTTTATGCACCCGCTTTGTCTTCAGGGATCATCGGGAAGATGAGCATCATAGAATGCTGGATTGTTAGAACAAAGTGTTCTTGTGTTAATGAGTCGAGGCCCAATGCCCATCTGCAACCTTATTAACATGTAGATGAGTATATAGTTCTCTTATATATATACATACATACATAACATACATACACGCACACACACATACCTTGTATCTCTAAATGTCATCTGCCTCCTGGTTCTTTCCTCTTTCTTTTTTACTTCCCTCTTGTCCCACCGTCATGTTCAGCCTTCACTCGGCTTGAGTAATTCCTCGCTGCTACATTGCCCTTGATTGAGCCCCACTAGGCATCCTACGACCTAACTTCCAATGATTTTAGTTCTCTTGTTGTTCCCTTGTCGTGTCCCCCTCCCCCACCCGCTATCCTTCCTCCCACCTCCCCTTCTCCCGTATCCATCCCCCTGGAACCATTGGTCCTATTCTTTTCATCTCCAAATTACTTATCTAGGTAGACATGTAGATAACTAAATAAGTGCAAAAACTAGTGTTTTCCAGTCGAGTCTGATGGGGTCCCACTCTGTCTCCCAAGTCTATTTTTGGTGTTTCCCCGGGGTTTCATCACTCTGCTCCCCCTGCTGCTCTGATGCATGTGCCCAGTGCCCCGCCCAGCGTGATGGGGCCAGACTGCACTGCTCCCGCACTGTCTCCAGTCCTGTCCCCGCAGCATCATGGTTCAGTGAGGGACGCCGTGTCCCATGGCGGGGCCAGTCCTACGGTCCTCTGTTTGTTTGTTTTTTGACATATGTTGTCTACTGGTTTAGTTCTAGAACCCCAAATTGCCAGTGCCATGTTTGTGTACAGTAAAGTAACCTTGACGTGTGTATTTCATTTCCATTTGAATTCCTTCCATGACTCACAGGAGAATCTTGTCAATTTATGTCCAACCCTGGGGTACAAACAGCAACAGGATAAAATCTTGTGGCTCAGTACTTGTCACATTAAATGTTCCCATTAAATGTCACACATTCAGGAGTGAAGCCTCTGGGTAACATTTCATGCAGCTACTGTAACATATTAATGCATTAATATGAGTAATAATAATTTAAACAATTTTTAAAATCTAAGCATTTTGAATCATTGAAACTTCCCAGTTATTATTGGTTCTGGACTCTCAACGCATCTTTTTATTTTCTATTTCTGTAGGACCTATACAAATCGGCCTTCTTTTACTTTGAAGGAACATTTTACAATGATCAGAGACATCCCGAATGCAGAGATCTGAGCAGGTGCCGCTTTCCAAAAATCTCTTCAAGGTCATCCCAGGTTCTCGTCCTTAAAATAATTGTATCTCAGTAGGCCACCTCCATGGCAGAGTTACCGTTTAAGTTTTTGACCCTTGAGCCTGACTGTGTGTACCACCCAGGTACGTGCGGCTGTGGTAGAGGACAGTCCAGTCCCAGGCCCCTCTTGCATGGGCCCCGGGCTTTCCTCTCAAGGTGGAACCTGTGTAGGAAATGCTGCTGTCTCAGACCCCTTCTTTGTCCTTTTAAAAGTTTCTATGAAGCAGTGATACATCTGTGCTCTCCCTTCCCACCCCCAGGACTATCATTGAGTGGTCTGAAGCTCACGACAGAGGCTATGGGAAGTTTCAGGCGGCAAACATGGAAGATTTCACCTTCAATGACCTGCATATCAAACTGGGCTTTCCTTATTTATATTGTCACCAGGGAGACTGTGAACACGTGGTGGTCATTACTGACATACGGTAGGTGGCAGCATTCGGCACATTGTCTCGTGTGCTGTCTCCATCTCTCCAGTCACAAGATGAAAGCGCAGGTACTTGGAGCGAAAGAATAGAAGTCAGCATTGCTGCAGCTGAGCTGGAGAGCGGCCTGCCCCCGGCACTCCTGGGTTTGTATTGGTGGTGCTTCTCTTGAAGAGTTACTTTACTGGGTCCTAGCTTACAAATCTGTAAACACTTGCAGAAGCCCGTCTGCTTGGCAGATTAAGCAGTGCTTATCAGGTGGTAGACCCCCCCACCCCCGCCATTATGTGTGTTCCCTACATTACTGTTTCTTGCCTTTGTCAACATGTTTAGGAACGAAAAGGGAACTAGGGAACAGAGACAAAATCTAACATTTGAGGGTGTGAAACCTTAAGATGATGTAAAGCAGTGTTTCCTAAAGTGGGCAGTACCACCCCCTGGGAGCTGCTGCATGATCCAGGGGGATGCACACACAGATGCCTACACTTTATCCTGACTAATAGGCACAAATGTTTGATTGCTAGAGGAGGCAGAGTAATTTGTTTCTGAAAAGCGGATGATAGATAAGCCAAGTAAGTTTGGAAGCCTGTGGTGAAAGGTTTAAATTGGGAAGGAGCACAAACCCTCTACAGTGAGATTTAGTGTCAGTTAATACATTTTGTATCGTTATTAGCTCCATGAGAAATAGAGATGCCAACTGTACAGTATTAAACTGCTTTAGAATGAAACTCCAAAAACCCTCTGCCATTGGGTCAATTCCAGCTCAGAGCCACACTACATGACAGCTTAGAACGGCCTCGGGGGGGTTTATGAAGCTATAAACCCTACCAGGAGCAAAAATTCTCCTCTTTCTCCTTAGTGGTGGCTGGTGGGCTTGAACCGGCTGTGTTGTTAAATTAGCGTCCACTATTTTATCTGTCTAGTTTCTAATAACCATTGCAATAGCTACACAGGAACTCACAAAATTCATCATTGGAGGAGTCATTAAGGAAGTTAACAAGTTGCAATGCCAGTGAGCAATGTTCAGGATAGTTGTTTACCAGGACCTATTAAAAAGTTTCTGGTCTGCTAAGAAACGCCCCAAGGGGCACACAACTCCGCCAGAAGCCTCAACCCGAAGGCATTCAGCTCAAGCTCCAAAAACCCAGCGGGGTGTAAAAGTGCCTGGGGGTGCCCCACTCCAGTGAGCCATGGCCCAGAGGCACCCTACTCCGCAAGGCAGCCTTTTGCACAGAACTCATCTTGACCTGCTCCTTGAGTTGGGAAGTCCATCACACGGTCCATGCTCTGGCTCCTGTTTCTGCTGCTGCTCCTCTGATGGCAAAGCTGACATTTCAGGTCCAGAGACACACCCCACTCTTGGCTCTTGCGGTATTGAGATTGCCCCTGCCCCCTGCTTCTCAGAAGGCCAGTTTTATACACAGCAGGATGGTACTCCAGGGAATCCTGTGCGTAATTACTCACAGGCAAATCCTATCTGTATCTTCCCTCACTTTCTTAACAGAAGTATTCCAGGAAAGGTCCTTTGGTGAGGCTTTGGCTAAATGAGCCACATTACATAATTCACTGCCCCTGCAGCACCAACAGTGCGGTTGGCAGTTGAGTGCATACCTGAGGGCTGCCCCACAAGGCCTAGTGCACAGACGCTCCCCAAACCTTATTGACTGATCTAAAAATCCTCTTCCCCCTTGTTGAGGAAATGTGTAGGAACCTCACTTTACGAAGGACTAGCATGCAGACTGCTGTAGCCCTGACTTGAGCCCTCTGAAAGACCTTGTTTAGCTTTCAGTGGAGCAGTGATACACCACACGGTGAGGACGCTCCTGCTTTTACTTCTCCATCGTTCTTCTACAACGCAGCTGTTTGTCTCGCCGCACCCTTTCCTGTCAGTGAGGTGGTTCAGCCGTCCTTAGGAACCCTTCACGAGATGGGTTGTGGAACCTGTGGGCTCAAGCGTAGCTAGTGTTGTGAGGATGGTGCAGGACCGGCAGCGTTTGTGCTGTTAACCCAGGGTCGCTACCTAACAAGACCCCGCCACCAGGCCCCTTTTTCCAAACTCACCTCTGATACACATCGCCAGATGGCGGGCTGGTTGCTAAGTTCTCCTGGGAATTCTGAGTCAGGCAAGGTTGGGTGGGGTTCAGAGTCTGTTTAAATGGACTATTTGATTGTTAACCCCGAGTTAACTGGGAAATAATGCACCTGGCTAGGTCATGTCCTGTCCTAAGCAGTTCTCCATCATATAAGGCTTCTTGTGCGTTGTCCACTTGGGGCACCCAATATCAACAAGCCCTGCACGCACCCCAGCTGAAGAGGCCCTTCTTTCTGTCTGGAGACCTGGTTTCCTGTAATAATATCGAGCGTGAGTGCAATCTCCCATTGAAATCAGACGGTTGGGTGACTACCCTTTACATTCCAGCGAATTAACTGACTGTTAGAACATCAATGTAAAGCTCGAAAAGGCCAAGGTTGGAGAGAAAAAAAGTTTATAACAAAATTCGGGCAAGATGGAATACTTGAGTGTTTTTAATTCCTTCTTGTAGAACACCTAAAAATACGTAGTTCATTTTATTGCTTAGAAATAAAACATGCTAGCAACTGTATTTTTGAAATGAGAATACAAGGGGGTTTAAAAAATCCTGGAAATTTTCCATTTTTATTAAAAAATCATTTTATTGGGGACTCTTACTAAAATCTATACATCAATTGTATCAGGCATATTTGTACATATCTTGCCATCATTCTTTTCTAGACATTTACTTTCTATTGAGCCCTTGGTATCAGCTCTTTCATTCCCCCCTCCCCCACCAATCCATAAGCTTTTTGAAAGCTCCTGGTATTACAAGAGAGAACTTACTCTGAATGTATAGTAGCAGTATTTTTCCTCCAAGAGGAGGAAAACCATTAGAGGTTTCCGTGTTTGTCAGCAGAGGTGTACTTAGAGGATTTCAGATCTCAACTGTTAGAGGTTGACTTGGGGAACCTTGGAGCCATTGTGCTTTGAGTCTGTTGTGATAACAGTACTGCGTGTGTCCTGGTCCCTGAAATAGAGAACTTGAACAGACTTGTGTTTATCATCTTGTGTCATGGTTTTCACATTTAACTTAATATGAATTCAATTATATATGCTCGGCAAAAAACGTTAGCAGTAACATAGGGATAGAAAAGCAATGTAAGTAAATGTGAAATATCACCCGGAGAGGTTGGGCAGGTTCTTTCTAGTCACAAGTGAAACATTAAATGTCTACTAGAGAGATGTGAAAAGCTGAAGACAGGAACGGGGGAGTCAGGAGAGCCGTGAGGACTTCGTGAACTGCAGGGCACATTTATTGCATAGCTTCAGGTAGGCAGTTTTGCCTGCTAGCGCGAGGGAGGGGAGCTGTCGCTTAGAACCAGCATGCAGTGGGAGGCGGCCGCCCACTGTTTTCTGGCCATCTTGGTTTCCTCCTTTCTTGTTGTGCTCAGTGTCAATCTAAGACCAAAAGGCCAAATGTGGCTTTGAAACCCAAGGCAAACACTAAGCCAAAGAAACCATGATCTCTTCCACTGCTGAAGTAGAAACCATTTACCCTGTTAAAAAGTTCAGTATCAGGTAGACTACAGGTCATTGTCTTGTGGGCAGATCGAGAGAGCCGTTCCATGCACTAACTGCCCAAAGTTTAGTCCTTGAACTATTTTTTTCTTTTAGTTTGTTTTATTTTATAAAACATTGTTTTTATTACTCCAGGAACATATGTGACTTCCAAGTTCACTCTTTTCAAGTTGTCTACATGTAATCTCTTTACTGAAGACTTCTGTGATAACTTTTTTAAACTGTATTCATTATAAATTATTGTTTCTGTTGTTTTTTAGTTTTTATGTTTCATTAGGGGCTTGTACAATCCATACATACATCAATTGTATAAAGCACCCTTGTACATCCACTGCCCTCATCATTCTCAAAGCATTTGCTCTCCACTCCCTTGAACCATTCTCTTATGGTGAGGGTGATGCTACCTTTTTTTTATTAAAAACAAAATTAACCACCAGATTTTATGACCCTCCAGAAAAATCCTATGTGCAGTATCTTCAGTTTTCAAAGGAAGGCACGAAGGTCCAGGCTGTTGAAGGGTTTACAAAAGCCATGAAGCTTGTTAGAGCAGAGTGGAAACTTGATTCCATTTCCACTTTCTTAATCCTTTGAAATTTCACGATTCTCATAGCTAAGGTTAAAAATCCTACACATTTATCCTCTCTACTAGGACCCAGATTTATGACACTTACTAAAGATAATTATTTTTAAAAAAATCATACTGTACCAAATAATATTACTCTAGGTAAACTGGTACAGAGAAGCTTTCTAAAACCAAGTTGCATTACAAGGTAGGTGCTAAGTGTTGGGCAAAATCCCGATTACATGAGGGATTACTGAGTCCAAAAGCATTGCTGCTGGACTAGCAGTCCATGCATTTATTGGTTTATTCCAAACAAAATGTGCTTAAATGTGTCTCTTGATTAGTGGGTAGCTGTCTTCATTTCATCACAATGCCTTAAAAAAAAAAAAAAAAGAAAAAGCAGTAGCTTCCAAAGTTAGCTGCCGGGCAGAAGTCCGCTCAGAAGGTGATGGTGACTGTCTTGGATCCCATGGGAGATGAGTGTAATCTTGATAGATTTCGCTGAGACTGAACCAGAAGTTTTAAGGACATGGAAGATGCATTGGTGAGGAAAGTGCCACCAGGAAAGTTGTCCCAACAAAGTGTTTACATCACGACAGGACTCCTGGTGGGTGCCACGGCTGTCCTACACAAGACTTCCTTGGGAAACCTTACCTATCAGCCCTTCTCTTGCCCCCTCTGACTTCACAGAGAACATTTAAAGGGAATACAGTTAAAGTCCCTCAAGGGTGCCCAAGCTGCTACTCTGACGTGCAAACCCAGTCAGAGTCCAGCCCCCGGCAGAGGATTAGAGAGGAGTGCATAGGCTTCCTTAGATGGGGTTTGATAGTTTGGTTTGCACACCTATGTTCAAGAAATTCTAAATTTAATATATCCTCCTGCAATCACAGCACACATTGCCAGAAAGGGTCTGGGAAAGCCTCAAAGGAGACTTGAGCCCCAAATGCCGTTTTTCCTTTTTCCAGAAAACATTTTGTTAGGAATGCTTACTCCCGAAGCAACAGATCGGCTGTCTGTGAAACACAACCTTGAAAAAACAGTGGTATTCCCAATGTTGATACAGCTGTTGTTGTTTCAAAATCGTTAAAATGTCATGTACTATCTTCATTTCTTTCCTCCGGTGCGAAAGACTTGTGCATCATGACGACTGCTTGGATAGGACGCTCTACCCCCTTCTGACCAAGAAGCACTGGCTGTGGACTCGGAAATGTTTTGTTTGTAAGATGTACACTGCCAGGTAAGGGAGAGTTCCTAATTCCACAGGTACTGATGGTCAACAGTAAGGTCCGTTGCACGTTTAGCATTTGGGTTTCTTCCTACTTGGGGGTCTGAGAGTTTGTAGTCTGCGGTGTAACTAGAGGGGCAGAATCCACCTACATGGTCCCCGGGTGGCTGCTTAGGGCGCTCACCAGCTTACTGGAGCCTCTTAGGTGCTTTCAAAACCACCTTCCCTGCGAGTGACAACTTGCAGTACTGTACATGTAACCACATCAAATTTAGTTTCTTCGTAAAGTTCTGTTTTAAGCCACTTTTAAGATGATCCACATGCCATACATACTGCTTACCCATTTATGGTGTACAATTCATATCCCCCCCTGCATCTTCAATACAGTTGTACAACCATCATCACAATCAACTGTAAAAGACTTGGGGCCGCCAAGCATTTTACACATGTTGATTATCCTTTTCAAATCCTAAATTCCCACATTAAAAAAAACTTCTCTTTCTTGAGTATTCCTCATACTGCAGAATCAAGTACATTTTTAAAAGTCTTTCTTATGGTGGAGCAGGGTCAGAGAAGTAGGGGATTAATTTCTTTATTTTTTTGGGATCAATTTCTTATTATTGGTTTGTTGTGACTTCTGCACCTTTAAGTGCTTTTCTAATTGATTAACTGAAAAGCCTGGCTAGTCAGGTCAACATGGAAATCAGCCGCTTTATATTCAGCTGGGCAGTAGTGGTTTTTTGCTGTGACCTGTCCCATCATCTAGAGCCCAAAACTTACCCACGGGATCGCGTGACCACCCTCCCATTTGGAATGTCTTTGTTCAACAGCTGGTATTTTCAGTTTAAGCAGCACTGACCTGCCAGTGAGAAAGCTCAGCAAATAATCAGATTCTCCCAGGGGTTTGTTGTGCTTTTTCAAGATGACCCCTGTGAGAAGCAAGGGTGACACACGGATTTTCCTGTGGTTGCCCTTGAGTCTTGGAGAAACCACCTTAGGCAAATTTAAGGGGTACCCTTTTGCCTTAACTGGGTAGCATGAAGGCAGACCGTAGGACGCGGGGGGGGGGGGGGGGAGTTGGAGCTGCAGACCAGTAGAGGGTGGTAACAGCATCAAACACTGGTTGTACTGATGTCCATCTCTCTCTCAAACTAGGTGGGTGACAAATAATGACAGTTTTGCACCAGAGGACCCGTGTTTCTTTTGTGATGTTTGCTTCCGAATGCTCCACTATGATTCAGAAGGCAACAAGCTGGGAGAATTCCTGGCTTATCCTTACGTTGATCCAGGAACTTTTAATTGATAACATTTTTTAAAAAGGAACCCTTGTAGAATAACTGTCCTCTTGGACAGTAATTTCCAAGAAATGCCACTGAAGAAGAGGACCTGCCTCCTGAAGCATCAGTTCGAGTTCCAGAAATTAAAGCCTCCTGCTACTGCTTTCCTATGACACCACTCTGATTGTAGTTCATGCTTAGAAAAAGGATCTAGTATTTATTAAAGTGCACTTTAAATCCAGAGTGCTTTTTGCCCATTTTTAAGTGGGCTGTGTCATTAACGAGGCAGAAACGTGTGTTCTGGAGTACAAGTCTCCGTTCGATGTATGTACTCATTCTTCTCACCCAGCCTGGCTTGCCTGTTCATTCCAATTCTGTCTGGACTGCATTTTGCTAATGATAGGACTCACCAAGTAGTTGGAAGTGTTTTGAGTCTTTGAAGAATATGAGAGCTGCCTACCAGAAGCTTCCAAGGTACAGAACTTTCAAATACATACAATGAACTGAGAAGTTAAACACGGAGTAAACTTTAAACAAGCAAGAACTATTGTGTAAATTAATCTTAGAGTGGACTGCTCTTAATATTAAGGGGTGTTTGGATGAAAAATAGGTGTTGGCAAACCGAGTAAATGATCTTGACAGATCAGGTGCCCTCAAAGAAGTAATATATAAATTGGAACACATTTCTTTGTAAGAAATAATTTAATCATACCAACTTTAGGTGTATGGCAATTCAGTGTTTTTAATTATTAAAAAAATAAACAATCATGTAGTTTATGCAGGATGAGTGGGACCAGAGAAATCAAGACTTGTGGGTGAGCTAGTTCAGGTTTTTCAAACCAAAGCACCCAGTTCTGCGAGCGCCCCAAATCGGCTTTGGGGCTCTGATTTCCCATCATTTTAATCACTTCCTTAACCAATAATCCTAGTAATAACAGTGTCAGTCTGATCAAAAAATGATTTCGAGGTATCAGAAAATTACAGCGAACCATATCTAAAATACCTTCTGGAAATCTTTCCTGTTTGAGGGTGAAGAATTTATTAAAATTGTAAAGTGTTATAAATTCAATTTAAATGTGTCATGTTTATCTCTCATCTTTTTCTCTTTTAGGTTGTAGTTAAATTCAATCAAATTGCCCATTCCCCTGGATGAGTAAGAAAAAACTTAACAAAATTTGAAAACCTATGAGGTTTACATACTTCACATTTCCAGTGGTAAAAAGCCTTGACAGTGACCCATGCTTTATGGGCTCAAATACTACATGTCCACTGTTCGGAGTCTGTCACGTGAGGTCTCATTCAAGGATGCAATCAAGTACACCAACAAGCTTTTATTCTCCTATATACCCGAGCAACATCACTGAGCAGACCGTAAAGACCGTAGATTTAAGATTTTCCAGGAGCACATTCACTTGAGAATATTACTACCCTGTTCCTGCCAGTGTGCTATGTGTGGGCTATAAGGTCCCTCCAACCCAACCGCTTGTCTGAACAGAGGTCTGTCTTCCATGCTGCTCTGTCATACACAACATGCTGACAAGAGTCCCTAGCATCTTGTCTAAAAACAACTCTCAGCTTTCAAAAGCAATTCTCTGATGGCAAACAAGACCAACTGTGATAGATCCTCCGAGGATACTAGACATGGCTGCATCTCCATTGGATTAGAAGTTGCGTTGATCACACGGCATAAATTTAAGCACATTTCTCTACCTTTTGTCCGTTTGCTCTCTTGATGGCTGAATCTGGATTTGCTATTTCCAATAGATCATTTTTCTCTGCCCGATCTTTTATAGAGCCTCTATAAAGCCTTTGCTTTCGTTACAAGACTAAGATGGCAGATCTCATCTTGGCCTGACACTTGTCCCAGGTAAGTGAGTACATGTGGATATTCCCACATTTGGTACTACACCACGTCACCACCAGCAGCCAAACTGGGTAGCATCACCACCAGCAGCCAAACTGGGTAGCATCTGTGCTCCCATCTAGAACAGTAGAGCAGTTATGTTGAAGGTACTCTATGAAGGTCCCAGTTAGGTCCTCTGGTTCAGATATGATCACAGACAGGTGAGAAAACTCTTCAACAACTCTGCTGGGTCTTCGTGAGAAATAACTGAATTGTGTAAGCCAGTGGCAGCCAAACCAGGCGATGCACTGTTTCTTAATACACACAGTGCCTCATATACATAGGGGTGTGGTGGTGGCAAAAGCAAATACCAGTACTTTATGCTGGAGTTTGGGCTATTGTATCGCCTTGCCATGGGGGCTTGGAAGCAGGAGTGGGTTGTGTTACTGGGTGAATTTCCCTTCCCCCGCCCATTCCAACACTCCTGAAAAGGGGGCCATAGGCCAAGTAAATTTGGGGACGTAACGGATACAAATATGATTAATTCTCGGTTCTGGATTGAATATTCTGTAGCTCCTTTAGGGAAGCTGCCAATTTGCTGAGTTATCAGGAAAAAAAGGAGGGAGGGCGGACAAATGAGATCTTTTATTTTGAGCTTAGTTTTTAGTTACCCTGTCTCCACCATGCCTGGATGGCCAACAGGACAGTTCACTGGAAATTAAGAGAGCTGGGTTTTCCTGTCAACATTCTAAGTCCCCCTCATGTATTTTCTCAGGAGCAATCCACAGTCCATCTCTTTCTCTTATAAGTAGCAAACAAGTCTTTTACTAGGAGTTTAATAAAAACATTTTTAATCAAAACAGGTTTACACATTGACATTTATGGCTTAACTAGAACAAATCTGTCCAAATCCAAATATATCTAGTAATATAGCAGAGCTCCACCAAACAGCAGGCCCTGGATTCATTGTTAATAAGACTATTCGAATGTAAAAATCCAATGATTGAAGGCTCAAACTTTTCATCTGTAGATAAAACAACTAGCCATGAGCTTAAAATACACAGTGTTTACCACCCACTGTCGGTGGGGCAGCTTATAAACCACCGAGCTACCATTCTAACTCTTTACCCCATTTCCCCACGATCTTATTAGAAAATGTGAAGTGCCTTTCAAGCTGTTGAACAACAACCCTCTAACCCAAATAGTCAAATTAGAACGCGAACAACCTTCAGTTAATGCAGCCTTACACTGAATGTTAACGTTAGCTTGACCTGGCAGCCCCGTGAGCATACAAAGCACTAAGTCATCGACAGCTGCCTTCAAGCCATCTGCGTACTCTGTGTGTACGCTTTGTAATCCCTGTCATACATGATGTAGAAATTAACATAAAAATAACCTTCTAAAGTCATATTTTCAAATAGGTTACATTTTATATAGTATTTTTATTTATTGCATAAGCATTAGGCATTGATTTCCAAATTTTAAAAAAACTATTTTTCAATGAATTCCTTAATGATTGTGACTTTAAAAAAGCAAGCTTGAGACATTCCTCAAAAATAAACTTTTATCATTTAGTTTTCAATTTTAGCTAATAGTACGTATAAAGGATCTTACATGGTTGATTACAGGGAGGGTGGTTAATAGTCATAATGCCAGTCATTCATTCCAGTATATACCCATTTTGCCCTTTGCTGGAAGAGTCATGAGATCTCACTGAATTCCCAGCTACAAAACTGTCAGTTCCACTTAGGTTGGATATCAAGTTGTCATACAAAAAGGTATACAGCTCACACATTGTGACAAAGAAGCAGGGTAGTGTAGCACAATGTAGACTAAGATTAAAATGACCTTTTGATAAAACGAGTGAGTACTTACATAGAAGTAACACTTTGGTTACCAATAAAATGCTGCACACTTCTACAGAACCCAGGTACAGTAGTGAAGAGACAATCTGGGAAATCTGACATGTAAAAACTGCACAAAAACTACAGTCTAGGGCGGTGGGGGAGGAAAGGTATTATACAGGTATCACTTTTAAAAATGTAATTTTACTATCAATTACACATTAACTTACACACACTAATTGAAAATATGCTACAACCTTAATGTCTGGAAAAGCAGCTTAAAGGTTTCTAAATGGTTCCCCCCCCCTTCCCACCCACACTTTCACTGTTTATTACAGCTGTTAATACTGCACAAATAGTATAATTAGCAATAATGTTTTAATTTTAAACAAAGATAATGGAATTTTGTCCTCCCAAAACAAATTTTTCACATCAAAACCTATGCTTATAAAAATTTAAAACTTTCATTTCTCAGCAGTCTAAATATTTCCCATGAAAACCATTACAGATGCCTCAGGTTCCTGCGTTCCACGTGCTCCCACCTAGTTACCGAGTGTGGACGCTCAGAGATCGCTCCGCATCTCTCCGCTAGCCGTCCTGGAGGACAGAGAAGGGGGTGGTGGCAAGGAGGATGAGGTTTTATTTTCTCAATGGAGAGGGCGGCAGGCACTGTCTTGTCCACTCAATCACTACAAAAATAGATGAAAAGATAGTTCTAGCTTTAAAGTGAATTCTCAGAACGGGAAAATGTTACATCTGAAATAGCATTACAAACTTTCACAGAGGAGGAGGGTTGGGAAAGGAAGCTTAGGGCTCAGCACTGGGAAAGCTGGCCACCGTGGGGCAGGCGCACAATGAAGACCCACCATTCTCATGAAAGAAGGCGCAGGGTGGAGTCATTTGTTTTGTCTTGTAGCTTCATTTCCTTGAGTACAGTGAGCAAATTAGCAATAAATCAAAATTTGAACTTTTTGAGCCTTTCTGACTTGTAATTTTCTGAAGTAAGGAATTAAGTAATTAAAAATACACAAATAACCTTAGAAAAGGTCTAAGGTTAAAACCACAAGAAAGCAAAACAAGTCCTTACTTTTTCTTAGCACTAGCCTCGTGGTGGTCTTTGCTTTCTTCACTGCTGTCACCATTGTGCTGGGGCTGCCCACTGTCCTGTGCCTCCGAGCCTCCGTTTACCGTCTTGGGACCTTCCACAGGATGGCAAGGAGACAGAGCACAGTCAAAGAGCATGGCCTTCAGGTTACTCATGTTTCACACGGAGTTTATTTGAGGCTAGTGTAAAATTCAATTATGATTTTAAGATTTAAGGCTTTGTTACCTCAAAAATGAAAATTATCTTTAAAAGTTGTCTTGTAAAATTCTGACACCACCCAAATTCTTGATGTAGCCATGTGCGCAACAAGTCAGATCACTGCTTCAATCTCTAGTGTTAATTACTGTCGGCAAGACTGCAGGGGTGCGAAAACTTACAAGCACATGTAGGCTAGATTTCAGACAGCTCGATGGCAATCTTTTCTCTGTTACAAGTTATATTTTTCCTATTTGGCACCATCTTGTGCCCCACTACGAGGGATTTCCTATAAGGCTTACTCTGTCAACTGACTGTTCATGCCCTAATTTAATTGGAGTAAAAATTCTAATTGCCTTTCGATGTTAGTTTCTAGATCAAGTAGCTACTAAAAAAATTTAATTAACAAAATGGGGCTTGGACTGACACAAAGGAACTATGACTCAACCCTTTGACACCCCGTGGGATGGACATGTACTATATATGCTCGAGTATAAGCCAACCCAAATGTCAGCCGAGGCACCTAATTTTGCCGTAAAAAACGTGCTGGAAAACTCTGCTTATACATGAGTGTCTATATAGTATGTCCTGCTTTGTGGAGGGGGTGTGGCTCAAGATTATCGGGAAGCTAATGTCCCCTTTAACACGACATAGCAGTATTGTAACACCCAATGAAGCAGAAACAGGAAGGGGGCCCAAATGGCTATTTTGTCTCTTTTCTCAGGAAATTGGCTTGAGCAGGTTATTCCTTGTCTCAGTAACCACCAGCCCTACCTCCCTCCTCTCAGAGGGCAAAGGCCACAAACACGCAGTTAGCGCACCTTCACCAAACCTTTGTTCAACAGGCATTTTTCCCCTGGTGAGAGGATTGGTTGTCCAGCTAGAGGGTTGGCAACCTCTCCAAGTCAGAATCTGTCCAATGGCCATGGGCTTGTCTGGTTAGAAATTCAGGCCGGACAGAGCCGGGATTATGAGGGTGTGGGTTGTTAGGAGAAGCAGGCTTGTGCTCTTTGAGGGCCACCCTCCTTCAAGGCACCCCAGAAACCAGGTCTCCCCCCGCCCCCCCCTTACCTGTTTGCTCCTTTTCTGTCTTTTTGTTTGGCCCTTTCTTTCCTTGATCTTTGGTTTTATTCGCTTCCTCATGCTGTTTTTGTTCAGCAAGAGATTTATTCAGCACTTGTGTGATCACAGAGTCTCCTTCACCCACCAAAAACATATTCTTAAACTTGTTGTACAACATTGTAGACTTTTCCATGATAACCTGACTAACTTTGAATCGCCGTATCTGAGGGGGGAAAAATACATGTGATTATTTCCAATTGTTCTTTTAAAAACTAGCAGCTGCCGTGCTGGGGGGGGGGGGGGGTTTCAGATCCCCTTTGAGCCCCTTCATCTTTAGAACAGAGTGCTACAGCAACCATGTCTATGAGACAGTCCAGTGGGTCAAATTTAGCTACAGCTCAGGGGAAAGCTCCATGAAAGCAACAACTTGTCAGATTAGGATCCCAGGTAAGTGATCATCCTGGGGCAGAAAACCAAAGTAGATTTAATGGGCATGGTTTCTTTAATTATGCCAATTTTAACATACTAATGTATATGACAAAATGTTTCCTCCTCCACCGTTTCTACCTAAACACTTCAGCGACATTAATTACATTCCATCACTATCCATTTCTAAAGGATTGTAATGAACTTAAGAGGAAGCTTTTTAAAACAATACTTGAGCTCACTTACTTTTTTCAGTGTTGTAATCATCTCTGTGTGTTTCTGAGCTTGTTGCATCGTGACCTGAAGTGAAGCAAGTTCATCCAAGGCCTCAATACATCTGTCCACGTCCTTCATGATAAAACAATTCACAAGTTAATTATGATGATATAATCTGTTATTGAAGATAAATCTTGAATATTAAAAGGTGTTACAAAATAACTAGTAACTCTCCCTGTCCATCTTTGTACACACTCACGTATGAAATCGTTGGAGGAGAGATTACGCTACGAAAGCAGCGCCATGTTTTGGAATGAGGCATTCACGAGTTTGAATGAGCACTTACGAGATTATCAATTTTGAGTGAATTTTTAATTTCAGCATGTATCCTTTGAAGCCGAGAATCCATTGATGTTTCTATAAATTAAAATACGTGGAAGACAATGAATAGTTTTCCAATACAGGTGTCCTTCTAAAACCTAGTATGAATGTACCACATAATCAAATATGAGCCGACCCGAGTATCAGCCAAGACACCGCATTTTACCACAAAAACCGCATAAAAATGGGCTGAAAACCATGGCTTATACACGAATAGATGCTGTAGTAGATACTCTGCATTCTGGAGTATGCAGCGCATTCTTATATAATTAGCACTCAGCAACGCACGCTGAACTGTTAATGGAACGATAGCTTCCATCACTCAGGGAGGCAGAGTTAGTGTTCATCCTGGGTATTTATAAAGTACGCCTCATTACAAGCATAAAATCCCCCGCTACCTTAAAATAAGGTGTTTCCCCATCCCCTTAAATGTTTCTCCCAAACAAATGAAGTTTAACTAAAATTAGAATCTCTCTTTATGAAAGCAGATGTGTGACATGTATGCGCAGGAAAGTATCCAGACTTTTGACAATGTAATTTAGCAACCTGACTGTATAAATATTAACTACTAAAATTTAATGAAAACTACCTATCAACTTCACCTAACTATGGTTCATTAATTCAATTGTACTGCCTCAGGGACTTGACGAAAAAGTATTCAGGATGTAAAAGATTCCAAAATCATAAAATAGCAGTGGTGGTATAACTTCTAGTTTTACACACCTTACAAAATAAAGTAACTAACCTCGCTTCTTCTCCACTTTCTTAACTTCTGGCTTCTTTCCTTCATCTTTATTCTGCCTATCAAATGTTAACACAAATATTTCAAAACACTGAACTTTGCCGAATGGTTACCAAATGCACAATTCCTATGTATTTTTTTAATAGTCTAGAACACAAAAGACGTGACTCATGTGAACACTGTTGTACTACAGCAACACAAATAAGAAAAAGTAAAAGAACGAGCTAGAATTGCAGTTTAATGACATCGCAGTCATTTTAAATTGCTCGTGGTGAGATTTTATTTCCAACATGAAGAGTAGTGTGTTAAAAATATCACAGTTGTTCAGTGGACACACGGGAATGAGGGAAGAGAATGCCAGCGTAATTCCAGAGTCTGAACAGCCACGATAAAAAAAGATATCCAAACAGACCGGTCTTGTTCCCCATATCGCCAAAGAGTAGATCACTTAAGGAGTTTGACGGTTTTTGTTTCAAGATAACTATCATTAAAATAGTTTGCCAATTTATCTCAACATGTATGTACTATTTGACCAATGCAACGGCACCAACTTTCTATAAACCATAAAAATAAACCTCTTAAAAATTTACAATTTCTTGAACCTCAGTTTGGAGTGGGGCCATATTATGAACCAATTAAAATAGACAAGAACAAAAAATATCAAGTTTTTTTGTAAAAAAAAAAACTTTATTTTAAAATTTTGGTTACAGTTTCATTTTTTTGTTTCTTAACAAGTCTACTGGTTTAATCTCTCAGGATTAAAAAAAAACAGTATTTTAAAGAATTAACAACAAAGGAAGGTCAGGGTGAGGGCACAGTGCCCATTTCTCGGGGGTGTAGCTACTCCAAGTTTAATACCTAGCGTCAAAACAGAATGTAGGTTTATATTTTATAAATGAAATGATATGCACAATCACCACCTTCAGCTGAGCTGGTTATAACTCAAAATATACAAAGCTTCGTTTTCAAGCTTGCTGATAACTGTAACAGGAATGATGGCTGACTTTAGTATGTAGTGTGTACCTTACAGTAATTTTTGAAACAATCATAACACAGTAATAATGCATTAATAATGAAGTCCTCAATTTAGAGTCTGGAACATTCTTCCATCGGGGGGGGAGGGGGGTTCAGTCCAATGAGTCTGTGTCAAGATCTTCATCTCCTGTTTGCTCCACTGCTGTTCTCCTCTCAGTAACTGCATTAATGCTTTGAGCCCAAAATGAGATATATTTTTTATTACTGTAGATTACATGTTGTTTGGCTGGGAATACAATACAATAAACTTTATTTTGCATAATGCATTTCATACACGCTGCATCTGAAATGCTTTACAGAGCAAAACTGTCCAAGTACAAAGTTTTGTAATAACAGGAGAAGGAGAGAAAACACAAATATTAGAATTTGAGAAAGTTACATTCGGAGGACATTCAAAAAGAAACTGAAACACATAAAAATAATGGTACTGAATGAAGGCTATTTGGGCTAGTTTCACTTCGTCACATCTAATTTTATATCCTGAATTTGGGGCCACAGTACGCTTAAAGCAATGAGTCCAACATCTTTTCAGTAAAATGATAGAAGGTAGGTAACCAAAAAAATTAGCAAAATTCACATTAAGTGGCTACTGTCTGACAAATTAGAGGGAGTAACATTTTGGCCTTTCGATAGTTAATTTACTCCCTTCAAGTCGATGAAATTGCTTATATATCCTCCAAACAAGAACAGATAACCACATTCTAGACGTGAGCAGTCTCCAGGCATAAGGATGTATTGTAAAAAGATAGTACCAAGTTAGTTAATAGCCGGTAGAGCATTTCAATGCCCGTTGTAAATTGTGCCTTAGTGACTTGACCTGGAGCATATTGTGAAAGGCACATCTGACTAACGCAGCACAAGTTTAGTCAGAAGAGAGAACTTCACAAAGAAAAAGCTTTTCAGAGAAAAGAACTCAGAAATGACAGTTTAAAGATGAACTAAGGAAACATTAACTAGAATCATGAAGTCTAATCATTACCATTGGTATTGATTTCCTTTTTGTAATACAACTTTCATAATCAACGGTAAAGGCTAAGAAACTCCCTATGGTGAGCAGATACTCTTGGTTCTTTGACAACATCGCACTAAGAGTCCTCTTCCAAGGTGAACCCACTCCACCTGCAAATGGACTTTACTGACTTCCTGGGTTTCCGACTCAAACTGGTGGGACCATGAGAAAGCGCATGCTGCATGTCTTCTCCGCACCAGTCTTTCTGCGTTTACTACACTGTGAGGAGAGCATGAGTACAGTGTCTGCAGAGCCACTTGTAAATTCCAACTGGGTTTCATTTAAATTAAGAGATTAATTCCTATGGTAATTACCTCAGGGGTTTTCATCCTGAAACAGGAACAGCATCCTCTACAGAGAATCCCACTAATGTGGGAGAGCGTCACTTCTGCTCAAAAGGCTTCAACTAGCAAAGTCTAAATAGTGAGCCTTTTAGTGTTGGGAAGTTTTACGGCAGCTTTATAAAGAAGCCAAGAAGAAAGCTAAAGAACTACTTACTGCTCAGTCTCCATTTGCTCCTCCTGCTTGCGTTTCCGGTCTGTAGCTTCCTTCTCATGCTGCCCTTTCAGCACGTTTCTCCGGGGAGCAGTCGGAAAGCTCCGTCCACCTTTTCTCTTCTGTTCCATGTGCAGAGTTAGGATTCGTGCGTACACGATTACAATCAAGGGAGGAAAAAAAGCATCTCAAGTTGTATACAGAAACAAAATACTTTCTGCTGAAAAATTACCCACATCTCTAGTTCTGTCCTAATGGAAAAGCCCACTGATCAAAATTAATTATGTCAGCCTAATTTTTTCCACATCAAAACTCTGCCTTGGGTCTTCATTCCTGGTAGGGCACCAGTCTCCCTCCCTCCCTCAAGCTGCCCAACTTAAACGTTCCTTGCTTCTTAGATATTACAATATCAGATAAAATGAGCAAAACACGGAGACTTAAGGAAAAGGGTATGTATAGTTGCTAATGAGATTCTCGACTGTCGTGCCCAGTAAGTACTGCTGATGAGACAGCAAGAAGGCTTCAAGAGTGGGAAGTGTTTCTTTGGGCTATGAACCTGCATCGTGCGTTTTTCACACACCCTGCACCTCGTGCAATTAAAAGTGCACAGGAAACGACTTTCCTGAGGGGTGCTGCGTGGTTTCACCTAACATGGGTTTTGGGCGTAAAACCACAGTATATACCTTGTCTTCAGTGGTCACCACCTAGTGCGTGTAATTTTGACTTTTAAAAATGGAATATATAACATCCATATCAGTATTTTCAAAAAAACATTTAAAAAGTACAATATAATACATTTCAACTATGCTGTTGAACTAATTCAGGCTAGCTTTCAAAGTTACTTAGAGCTCGGAGTGGTGGAAATAGTTTATGCATTTGAAGGCCAATCCAAGAGTGGATGATTCAAACCCAAGCGGAGGCCCTTTGGAAAACAAGCCCGCCAATCTATTCTCATGGATATACAGACTTTCCCAGCGCGTGAAAGGGACTGGGCACACAGCAGTTTACCAAGGAAGTCCCTTATTTAGCACATGAACCTTCTACCTTTTCCCCTTCTTGATCATCCCCTTCTTCTTCAGAATCAGACGTAGACGCAACCCCTGCTTTGGGTATATTTTTCCGTTTTGATTCTACTTCTTTCTTCCCTTCTTTTTTGTCTGGCTCTTTTCTTGGTTTATCTTCTTCCTTTTGGCCCTCTTCTTCCTTTTTCAGTTGCTTTTTGGGTTGTTTTTCCTCGTGCCCTTTTTTCTTACTTTTCTCTTCTTCGGTTCCCCTAATTTTAGAATGTAACAATGAAAAATGAGCTTTTCCGTATTATCAATATTTGTCATTCAAGCACAAACTTCCTTTCATTCCACCTACATATTTTAAGTAGCAGTAAGTTATTCAGTTTTTGTGTTAAGGCAAATTTTGTCTTTTCCACCCAACCGTAAAACAAATTCATCTGAACTTTGTATAAACTCGAAACGGAAAACAAACAAACCGAAGTAGCATTATAGAAACAAAGTGAAGAAAAAAGAAACAAAGTGAGTATCTTAATTTCCAAGTTTACTGAAATGTCATCCATCCATCATCTTATGGATCCAGCCAAAGCACTGTAACTCCAGAGATATATCAGTAAGTAACATGAGCAACACTCCTGACTCTTAAAAAATTTCTACTAACAAGTAATTTTTTTCATTTTAAAAGTACATGCTGGAAAAACATACAATCATAGAAATGTAATTGAATATGGTCATTTTAAAGCCATTTGTATGCTATCACTAAAATTTCCATAATGATAAAGTGTACTTCCAATCAATAAGCTCAAAAAAATTTTTTTTAAATAAAAATAAGCTCAGTTACAGTGCTCGCTGAATTCCCATGCCACATGCCAGACACTGAACGTGCTCCACAGGCCCAGTGCAGCTACAGTTACCAGGGCAAACACAGCCCACTGTTCTGTCCTCGTCTCTTAGCCTGACCACAGGTATCGTTTTGGATAGAAATATTACTTCAGTTCAAGTAACACAACAATTTGAAGAATGGACAAAGTTTAAAATCCAACCTTTCTTACTGAACAAGGAATTTTAGTTTACATAGCTCATATAATTTAATCACTGAGTTTAAGGCGGCCACGAAAGATCTTCAGGTCAACCCGTTCCACTCGACGGCTGAGAAATAACGGTGCCTCAGGTAAAGGCCAAGTCGAACATCTCAATGCCAAAGCCGGTGACCACCACACAAGTGCCCCAGCAACACGGAGATTAAGTGAAACGATCTTTTTATCTGGAAATTGTTATACATATTGTACATGTTATCATTTCCATGTTACACTGACATTTATTTTAAATGGATAGAAAAGGCACAAATAAAATTTTTAATTTTAACATTCCATTACGTTTTAAAATCGACAGAAAAATTTTAACCTGTCAAATATAAAAATTAATTTGTTAGCTCTTAATAATCGAGTCCAAGAACAGAAATGGACTGGAAATCTATTTCTAGGGAGAAAACCAAAAATCCACTGCCAGGTCAATTTGGACTCCTAGTGACCCTAAGAAAGCCGCCATTGAACTGGGTCCCCACACAGCTCCCACAGCAGACAATCTTCAAGTAGACTGCCACAGCTTTCGCTTACATGCGGGCCAGTGGGTTTGAACCACGGACCTCTGGGTTAAGAGTTGAGGGGGAGGGCTTTAAGTCACTATTCCACATGGGCTCCTGGGCCCCCTAAGAAAGCATTCCTTATCGAGAACAGGTCTGCAGAGATGATTTTGTGTCTTTGATAGCGACTATGTACTTTTTATCTCGTTGACACATGGGAGTCCACCTGAAGGTCCCGTTTCAGATCCGTGTATGGATGTGTACATTAACAGTGAGGGGAAGAACTAAAGCTCTCTTATGTTTCGGTTCAAAACACTATGATCAAGGCATTCGGGACTTTGTAAATTCTACACTTCTAGCCAATGATCCATGATTCCCGCGATCTTGAAAAAGGATGAGATTCATTTGTTATGTTATAAAACAGAAACAATTCACTTGCACCGTCCCTAATTTCTTAAATTTCACTTTAATAGTTAAACCATGCTGAGTGTCACTTAATTCTTTAGTGTACATTTAACAGTTACCTTGGCATAAAAATAAAAAAATAAAGCTCCTTAGATATGTTTTGGTTGAACAGTACCAAATCTCAAATAGTGTTCTATAACCAATTGAAAGTTTCCTATAAAAACAATCGTTTCATTCAAAAGCCCAATGTAAATAAACACAATAGCTATGTAGAGGTTGGTCATATTTGCTTAAATATACTCCCCTCCTGGTGAACTTTACACCACAAAAGTCAAACTGAGTCCATAAAGGAAGAAGAACTTAGGGCAAGTGGGACATGAACTTTCTACTTTTTAAGGTATTAAATAGTTTTCACTGCAAAATATATTTAAAATTTTTTTTAATTTTAAAATTTTAACACAAAACTTTGAAAATCATCTTTAAGTGATTATGGAGGAGCTAAAAAAGATTTAGGGGAATTATCTCAAATATATTATGTCTGAATATACTATTTACTCAATTGTTTCTATTTCTCATATAATTATTACATCCTGGTAAATGAAGAATTATCTTAATGTAATTAATTACCATCAGCAGACTTTTCCACCCCTTATCTATTATTTTATTTCCCAACATACTTTAACTATAAGAAATATAGTAATAACAAATTTCCTATAAAATTGAAAAGAGAAAATATGTTAATATCAAAGGCTTCATTTAATACATTACTAGATGTACATTAAGAATAAACTCACATGTCACTCTCTGAAGGGCAAGACGGTTTTACCATTTTGGGTCTGCCTCGTGGTTTTGGAATCTTGACTTCTGTAGCTAATGTTCACATGGGGAAAAACATCTGTTAAATGCCAACTTTCTTTTATGATGAGAAGCTCACAGATTTAAAATTCTGTATCAACAATATTAAGACAATTATGAAAAAAAGACTTATTTTAGAGAGTAATGCATAAAGGCCCTTTTAAAGTATTTCCAATTGCTAAATTATGAAAACACCTTAAATAGGAAATGAAAAAATGATGTTTTTTCACTATTTATGGAAGTCAGATGCCGTTTCTCAGGCATTGACCCCACTCAGAAAGCGCACACCAGGCAGAGGAACCTTGGTGGTGGAGTAGCTTTCACATCAGGATGCTACTGAAATGTCAGCACCCGAGCCCTCCCCCTGCTCTGTGGGAAAAGCGAAGCTGTTTGTTCTCAGAGGCTTCTAGTGCAGAGACCCTCTACTCTGCAGAGACACGCTACTATGTCCTGTAGGGCCGCTGTGAGTTAGAGCCAAGTCAGTGGCAGTGGGTTTGCTTTTAACCCGATGATGCCTCATTGGGGATTCTGTTGATACAATGGGTAAGGCACTCGGCCACCACCCACAGATCCATGGTTCTAACCCACCAGTTGCTTCACAGAACAAAGATGGCGGACTTCATATTAAAAAAACCTGGCTGCGGTGCAGGTTTGGCTTCTGTGTTCAGCCTCAGAGGCGAAAGGTCAAATGAACTCATTCATGGTAATGAGTTCATTTGCCTCTAATGCAAAGAGAAGGCAGTAGGGCTAAGATAGAACATGAAATATAGCCAAACAATTATTTCAAATGGATACAATCATCTCGTTACAGAGTGGCAGCCATAATGTTTCAAGTCCCTGCAACTGCACCCTTTCCCATCGCAAACCCACCTGCAGGCCGTCCTCTCTTTGGACTTGCTTTCAGATGGACGGATGCTCCGGCTGGTGACACGGCTCCACTTTCCTCGCTTTCTCCTTGCTTTTCTGCCTGGACCACAAAGACGACATTCACTTACTTAGCACGGAAGAGGCCGACCAACTTTAATCCAATGACAAGAAACGAAACTACTTTAGGGTTAATGAGCTGTAATGTAACTTTCCGTTGTGTTACGCAGACATCCTCCTCAGTCTTGGGCTTACACCTCGAGCCTGCAGTGGCCATTTGTGAGAAGTCAGGCTCCTTTCTCGAAGGAACACAGGGCAGAAAACAGTCACCTCAACTCTTACCATATTTAGAAACGTTTTTTCGTTGACTGCCGAAAAATCTAACACTTGGCCTACTGATAATACTCTCATTTTAGATTAGGCAATAGATGACGCTCTTGATATATCTAATTAGATCACACAGTTTTTACAAGCTTTATTTTTGAAACGAGACTCCAATCTTGTCTGTCCTTGGAGTTGTTCCATTTTCCTGAAAGAGGCTTTCCTGTTGATGGAGAGGAAAGAGCCCTGGAAACTCTAGTGGGACTTTCCTGAAACAACAATGGCCCTGGGGAGAATCAGTATTATTGATCTAAGCATTAAAGCAGATTAAAGGTTAAGAGTCAATTAGAAGGGAAATGGAGAGTTGATAATAATCATAAAAACAGCAAAAAGAGACAAGAAGTGGAAGAATAAAGAATGGGTGGACCCTTAAGCAGCTGTCTCCCACCCATTTTTGTACTTTGAAAAAACACTAGCCCCATCTAAGGAACTCTCCAATTGTTCTCAAAGAACATCACAGAACTTTCCCTGGAACATCAGCTCAAGGTATACTCCCCTAAAAAGCCTACTAGCATTTAGACCACACATACGCCTGGCCCCAACCTGATCCCAGAGCGTCTACATCGACACCTCTGAGGTTTTACATGTGCCACTCATTCCATCCTCTCCACCCCAGGACGACATGCTGTTAACCAGTGTGAATAGAGAAGAAAAGACATCCAAGTCACTGAAATGCATGAAAACTGGAGCGTGAGACCTCGGTTACCATTCAACTTCGCTTACAGGTAAGGTAACCAGCACTAACACTGACAAGAGAGAGGCTGGGCAAGCACACAACACAAGCTTCCCTTTATGAAAAAAAATTTCCAAAATGTTTTTGCACTTGTGCCCTATCCAATTTAAATAAAACCTGTGTGTGGACCCCGCAGGTTGCCAGTACCTTCCTCTTTCTCCCTCTTCTGGCAGCTCTCGGAGTAGTCACATCAATTCCTTTAGGCACATCCTAAAAAATACAGATGAAGCTGAAAAACTGTCAGTATTGAAGGGAAGTTTCCTAACCCAAAAGTCACAGCACATTTCACTTTAAGTTCTGGGAAGCTCTTTTTTGCTTCTCTAACCTTTGCAATTGCAGATATTGAAAGTCTTAGCATTTGAAAGACCTGGCCACATTTTCTTATAACGAAGTAAAGCTTGCATGCCAACCATAGATCAAAAACAAAACAAACCAAAAATACCACATGACTAGAGTGCCAGGAGGCTAATCTATTTAAATGTATTAGTGATTTTATTCCACGGTGGAATCCTCGCCATTAGGACTGTGGGCCTACAGGTTGCTGGGGCTTTGGAGGTCCCTTAACTTCTGCTTGCCAACAAGGTAATCAGGTAGAGTGGGAACCACGCCAGCTCTTCCAACCCGAGACTGCCTGAGCCAGCACCTCTGCCCCACACCTCTCATTGCTCCTGACCACTTAGACCCTGTGGCTCGTCACAGGGAAGTAACTTCCTAGTAACAAAGCCACACAACTGAAGGATGCAGAAATTCTTATATAATTCAAGTTGACAGGCACTAAGCCTCCAGCACCCCCTCAGTCGTGACCAAGTTCATTAAAGATTCCTTTTCTCCCTTTGCCAAAGTATTCAGTACACTACAATTTGTTCCTCAAAACAAAATGTATTTAAAATGCAATAGAGATTTAACACACCTCACTGCTGCCCTTCTCTTCCCGGTCAGAATCCTCCTTGGAAACTGGACGAGTTTCCTGTTCTTCGGTGTCAACATCAGAAGATGTGGTAGATTGCTTCGTCGAGGCCTGTGAGCAATCAAGTCTTTTAATTTCACAAAATAAGACTGACCCTTAGTTTTTCTCCCATGGAAAATTAAGTCTATCTACATAAAACTGTTCCATGGGAGAGTTTTAATACACAATTTCTTAAATGTTTAATATGTTTCTACTATCTTTACAAAAATCTTGTACTTCAGTGCATAGGCAGAAAAATGAAGTGAACTGCCGATTCTATAGAATACCATCCTGCTGCTCGAATCAACCAATCCTGAGAAAGGCAATGGGAGGGCATCCTAAGCCAGCCACACCCTGTCTGCCAAGACGCAAGCACACTGGAGAAGTGTATCTTATCTTCCCGGAGCACCAGCAAGCTCAGCGCTACTACATAGCAAACCCTTGGTGAAGGAGAAGCCCCATAAGGCGACATCTCAAACCGAAGTCTGCTTTACATGCCGAATCCTCAGGCCCACAAATGAGCAGTTGTGGTTTAGCAGGTAGGGAGGAGACGGGAGCCCAATTATTATCACTGAATTAAAGACAAAACAGTAGCTGATCTAGGGGTTCTAACTTTCCAGTACCATTGACAAGAGAAACAGTGCTAACACCCAACCCAGCTACGAGGGAAAGGGGCATCAAACAGAATTGTAATCCTAGTCATTTCCCCTCTTCGTTCTAGCTGTTTTCCTTTGCCAAAACTTGTAAACTCTAAACCAAGTCCCTCTTTTGTAAAAAGAAAATAAGCAACGCTGATCACAAAATTATAAAATTTAACACAGATGTCTATGAAATTATCCATAGTACTATAAAAAATTTTTAGAACATAAGATGATTAAATAAATTGTGTACAAGGGGGCTCCAAAAACTTCAGGGGGAAGGGAAGGATGGGAAATCCCCACAAACTTTCCGAAGCCCCCACACGTTTGGGGACTGCTGCTTTGGTCAGCTCCTATGAATGCCCACATTAAAAAAAAAGCCATCCACACTTTGTAAAAGACAGTCGTTGGGTGTTCTCCATATAACTTAGCAAAAATCTCCCTGTCTACGGGGAACTTGCAATGTTAGAGAATGAAAACTACCTGGAGATGAAATAGTTAGCAAGGTAATTTTGTGTGTTTTTTAAAAAGACCATGAAGCCAGTAACAAAAGTTGGGGGAAATGTTAAGCTTTCGGATATAAAGCGGTCACCATTATGATCAGGGTCAGATCGACAGGAAACCATTTGTCCATTCTCATCATTCAATGATGTTTCGTGAGTACTTAAATCTTCTTTCTCATGGACATGGCAAAGCCTGGCAAGTAGGTAGGTAGGTAGACTTTGTCTTAAGGAGCTCACAGTTCATGGCAGTTACAAGTAGAGAAGCAATCAGTGTGTGTAATCACAGTATCACAACAAACAAGCAATGAAGACACCTGGTCCACCCACCAGTCAAGGGCCCCAAGGAGGTAGAAGGGCCCTGGATTACCAGCAGCGGGCAGGTTTTCAAAGATGATGATGGGATAGTAATTGTTTCACAAATTTGAATAATCATGCTAAATAACATTTTAAGTAATGTAACTCACCTGCTGACTTGAAAATTTCACTTTTGGGTTGTTATCTATTTCCCATAAACCTTCATTAAAACCTTTTCGTTTATTTGGCTTGCCATATTTTTCCTTATTTTCAGAGTAAGGAAATATATCTTTTGGGCCTAGAAACGCACTATAAAAGGAGAAGAGGGGAAACTTCGATTACATACATATCACTAACATATTCTTTTTTGAAATACTCAATCTAAAAATGCATAAATCTTACATACAATACAGAATAGACAAGCTGTGCGTAATTTAAAATACATTTTCTAAAATTCCAGCATGGCTACTAGATCCAGGATCCTACGAAGAAAGAGAAAAAAGACAAAGACCACACATTTCATTGCACCCAAATTTAATCACAAAATAACCTGGGACACACAAGTGAGATTTTAAAGATCCTCATCTATTAATATATATATGTAAGTTGTTTCTACTTCTCAGTTATTGTAATGTAGTGAGAATGAATACTGTATTACCAGTACCCCACTTCCAAGTCTTTTGAGTATACAGGTAACTTTTACTGTACAGAGTTATGTCCTGAACATAGAGTTTCATTTCCCAGATTTACTCACTTATCCAGACTTACACACTCTTCGGTAAATTCATATTTTAGAACCTTGGCAGCACATTAGTTACACACTTGGCTACTAACCACCAGGTCAGAATTCTGAACCACCAGCTACTTCTATGGATTAAAATGTGCCCGTCCGCTTCCAGAAGATGCAGTCTTAGAAATGCAATGGGGCAATCACTCTGTTCTACTGGACTATGAACCACAGGCAATTTGACATATACAAGGTAAGCTCATCTGCTGAGTCATCCGAGAGGGTACCCAAAAAAACCTGGAATTGCGCTGAGCAGAACGGAGTTCTCATTTTTCCCATTAGGTGAACATAGAGCAACTTGCTCTGAGTGAGTGCGTCCAGTGGTACCACCAGGGAAGGTTGTCTCGGGTCACAATGAGTTTTTTTTCGTGAAAGCAGTTTCGCTTGAACCTTATTTTTTGTGATGGCTGATTTAAGTGAAAAGTGCACAGCTGTGAAATTTGGTTTCCTGCTCTGGAAAAATAGCACAGAAACTACTGTGATGTTGAACACAGCTTACAAGGAGAACGCTATGGGGAAAACTCAAGTGTACAAGTGGTTTTGTTTCAAAAAAGGTGAAATGTCGATTGATGACAAACCTCATTCTGGAGGTCCGTCAACTTCCTTAACGGACGAAATGTTGACAAAATGTGTGCACTTGCCCTCGAAGACCAACGGACCAATGAAGAGATGGGAAAGTTATCTGAACTACCTCGGAGCTCAATTCAGCGAATTGGAACACAAGATTTGGGAATGAGAAGGGTCGCTGTGGAATCTGTGCCTCGGGTCCTGACTGGCCAGCAGAGCGCACTGACTGGAACCATGCCACCAGCTCCCAAGCTTTGACCCCGATGTTTGACCCGCGGTCACTACTGGCGAGGAGACAGGCACTGTTCTTACAACCTCGGAAGCAAACTTCAATCAAGCCAATCGAAACACCATCATCACCTTGCCCCCCAAAAAGCTCATCAAGTGAAATCAAGGATCAAGAGGATGGCTCATTTGTTTCTCTAATGTGAGGAAGATAGTGTATTTGGAGTTCGTTCCACCAGGTCAGATTGTTAACCAAGCTTTCTATTTGGAGGTTCTGAAAAGATTGTCCAACGCTGTGCGACAAAAAAGGCCTGATTTGTGCCGCCAGGACAATGCAGCTGCTCAAACAGCCATCTCAGTGCGCCAGCTTTGGACACACACCAGCGTGCCTCTCTTGCTGACCTCACTCCGTGTGACATCTGTGTCCTCGAATGCAGACAGACACGAAAGGACATCAATTTGAGGATGCAGAAGAGGTAAAGCATCAAGGGAGGGCCTATCAGTCACCCTAACAGATGAGTTTGAAAATTTCCAAGAATGGAATTGCAGATTTGACAAATGTATTACGTGTAATGGAGAGTACTTTGAAAGTGACAAGGTTATTTTATTAAAAATTTAAAAACATAGCATTGGGAAAAAAATTCCATTTTGGGGGATACCCCCTCACCCTCATATGTA
This sequence comes from Tenrec ecaudatus, assembly GCF_050624435.1. Taxonomy (NCBI): domain Eukaryota; kingdom Metazoa; phylum Chordata; class Mammalia; order Afrosoricida; family Tenrecidae; genus Tenrec; species Tenrec ecaudatus. Next base: position 15,893,677 of record NC_134539.1, read on the forward strand.
AATTCATTTATCAATATACCAAAATTTTACAATAGTCACACCTTCCCAACTCAGACATCCTTAGGAATCCAAATACTCCAAGGAAAACAGAAAGGATAAAAACTGACAAAGGAAAGAGTGCTCAACAGCATTAGATTTCAGGGAAATGCCAACCAAAACTATAAGGAGAGACCACTTCCACACTCTAATGGTTAAAACTTGAAAAATGTGGCTGATTTCTGCGAGGATGCAGGAAAATAGGAGCCATCAGAAATTGATGGTAGGAATATAAACTTGTACAGCTTGAGATTAACCATCAGACCCCACCAGTTGTGCTTGTAGAGAAATTAACAGCCGCACCGGTACTCATGACCACATTATTCTCCAGAACCAAGAATTGGGCCAACTCCAGTGTCCATCAGCTGAAGAAAGAAATGGAGCACACCCACGGGAGTGCTGATGGCACCGTGGGCCCCACAGTGGTGCTAACCAGGGCGGCTCGCCGCAGCTGGGCAGGCCCACTCACCCTTCCAAGGAGGAAAGATGAGCCACTATGCCCCCGAGTGACGGCTTTGGAAGCTCTACCTGGCCTTGCTAAGAGTTTGGTGAGACACAGCCACTCGATGGAACATTGTCCATCTGTACAAGGAATACAAGCTACCACATGGACAAACCTTGCTAAAACCTCACAGATTAATCCCATGTGACATGCCTAGAAGAGACAAACCTACAGAAACAGAAAGACACATGGTTAGCTAGGAGGAAAGGGTCTGCAAGAAGACCAAGTGAATATGAGAAAGGAAGGCTCTCTTTTTTAGGGTGATAACAATATTCGATTATTGATTTGCTGATGATTGCGCAACTCTAAGGTACAATCTGTTGACCTGTGAACTTCAACTGGGTAAACTGTGGGAGACATGAACTATAATTAATGTGGCTGTTAATATCTCAATGTGTACGCTACTCATTTATAATTTGATTTCTTCCCCAAAAGTTAAAATGAACATCTTTCTCTGTCAAGAATTGTTCTCAAATAGTTTCACAGGAATGACGATCCCAAAGTTAGCCTCCTGTTCATTTTCTGCTATAAGACAATGCAGCTCTCTGTTCACTGCGGCATCTTTGCAACCACCTTCACGGTGAATTCAAAGTAAAAGTGTTGCGTCAAAGGCTACGCTAAGGACCAAGGCACTGCTTAGACCAAACACACTGACAACAAGCTGAGTCAACAAGGAAGCCCCCTGGGAAGGAATTCCCACTGCCTCGGGGTAAAGCCCAGTTCAGTTCCCAGAATTCTTCAAAGCATCGCATTTTAACATGTCTCAAAACTGCCTAAGATTAAACACAAAAGGACATAACTGCATTGATAGCACATAGTAAAAAATTAAAATGAGAGAAAACATGTCAAAATGTTAACAGTGGCTCTAAATCTGTCTTTGTTAAAAGGACACATCTAAAATGCTTTACAACAAGAGGGCACTAATACTGAAGGAAGCTTAAGAGGTTGTGGGGAAAAAAATTGTGTTTTAAATTTTCCACAAGCTTTTTGCAGCACGCTGTCCAGGCTGGCGTATACAGTCAAGGGCTCAGAGACAAAGCCCCAGTGCAGACTTGTCTGAAAGAAAACACATCCCGATATTTAACAGGGTTAGGGAGAACTGCTGAAATACACAAGTAAAAAATATATAATGTTTCTCTGTAAAGAATTTTCTTATGCTTTTATAAAAATGTCTTAATAATGAAAAGATACATATGCGAGCTCCAAAATATTCCTGGAAAAACTCCTTTATCTTTACATCCCGCTTTTCCGAACTTTTTGAAGGCCCCGCATACACTAATTCAAGGCATATTATCTATCTACCAAATCCAGTGGCCAGAGAAAAGTTCAACAAAATTCTCATTTTTTTAAATTCTTTTTAAAAATATTTTTCCCTCAAAATTTTCATTTTAAAGATTAGAAAATTAAAGGCCAGAAAATTAACCAACTCAAGCAAGGTGAATCCAGCTAATAAACAGAACAGCCCCGCCGTCTTAAGATGGCTTCAGGGCTCCTTTGCAACATCTGCTAGGAACATAGTGCTCCTAGGTGCTTCTGCTGTGAACCCATCCTCCAACACCAGGGTCAGCCACAAAGGTCAGTCACAGAGAACAGCAACTCATTACGTGAAGGACTAATTTTATATTTCTAAAGTCTATTTAAATTACCCAAGTGTGATTGTGTCATGAAAATACTGCCAAAAGAAAAGCAGTTCAACTTCTCTAAATCCCCCTTGGGTAACCCGTGTAGACCCCTCTAACACGCCACTGTGGCTAAGTCATTTCCAACTCACTGGCCCGCAGGGACAGAGAACTGCCCGTTTCCAAGGCTGTCAATCATGTGGCATCAGGTGGCCACGTGTCTCCCTCAACCTGGTGGGTTCCAAATATTGACCGCCCAGTGAACAGCGGAGCGGCTACTGACTGCAGGCCCAGCGCACCTCTCACGCCAAAGCTGACTCCAGACAAAATGGCAAAGACTATCAGAACTGACAGGTTCAAAGCCCAAATCTCATTTAACTGCCACCAACACTAAGCCTACTTAGGAAGTCCTGTTTCCTTCAACACTGTGGACTCTTAAGTTCCCATTACTATTAAATGACAAAATATGAAACGTTTCACAAACCGATCTACAACTATGACTCTATTCCAACAGTATGCATTATCATAGGAAAAAGTCCAATTTATATTAAAAAAATTCCAGCTTCCTTTTAATTCCATTTGCCCACATTGTTTTTGAAGTCCTCTCATGCACAACTACTACGTGCCATAAACCTGCTGGTAAAATTGTTTCTCTCAGCACTTGGCGTTTTTAAGTAAAGGTTTCAAAAACCAGTACAGCCCCCACACTACCACAAGCGGAGATGGTTGTGTCTAAAAGGAAACCCCTTCCTCCAGGCCTCAGGAAAGACTCCTTTCTCATGGACGGGGTACCGAAGGACTGGCTCTTAGGTCCTCCCCTGGTCACTCCGCTCCTGAAACGGCAAGCCGCCCAAGATCCACATTATTAAGGTCCGAAAACTGAGCATTCAAACTTTTTGGATTATGACAGTTAAGATTAAGTGGAGCTAAGTAGAGAGAAAAAAGAAACAAAATACAATCTTTAATTTTCAAGAATCTACCATATAAATTAAGAAAGACATTGGTGAGCACATTCCTCCCCTTGCAAAGATAACGAACTAGGTGGCAAGAAAAGGAGCATAATTCAAAACAATAAACACAGTGAAAAAGTCCAGGGAAAACAACATGCAGTAGAACCTCTCATTTATAAATGCATCTTGTTCCTGAAAGGAAATAAAACTGTCAGAATCTTGTCCTGTGTCAGTCACTGATAGCTATTTAAGTGTCTAGAAGCCCCTAGGTGGTACGAGTGGCGGAGACAGTTCCGCAAGCTCACAGCTACTAAGGGTGACAGTCTGAAACCACCCCACCCCCTCAGAGCCAAGGCCCGGCACCCACTTCTCCTGACCCCAGTGGGCCACTGCCCTGCTCTCCCCCGTGCAGGCCCAACTGAAGTCAGGGCGAAGGGAGAACTGGTGGTCAGTACTGAGCACACACCAAACGGTGTGCTACGTATCTTTCATGTAAAGTCAGGTTGGTTCCCCCTAAAATCTGAGGTAAAATACTTGATTCTTCTCATGGTACAAATAGAGAAAGGGACACAAAGGTTAAACCACCTATGCGAGGTCTTAGAGCAAATGAAGGCAGCCAAAGATTCAAAGCCTGACTTCAGGTCTAATTGTCTCAGACACTAAATAAATGTTGGCTAAAGGACAAATTAGCTACTTCACAATCAACAAATGATTTTATCTAGTACATAGCGCTTCCATGCAAATCATCAAATATTTATTTAACAGGTGCTACGTGCCAGGCACTACAGTCAATGATGAGAAGTTAAGCAAGCTCTTTACTTGAGAGCAAGAGCGGTCTTCTCAGACTCTTCGCGGCAACGAGAAAACAAAGCATAGAACGAAGGTTAGAACACTTCCTATCAGCTAGTTTGTAGTCTTACCATAAAAAAGTACAGACTGGTTGGTTTGGGTGGGAAAACTTTAATAAGGGGCCAATGAAGGTTTGGACAGGGAAATGGCATGACCTTTCATATGCAGTCAAAGTAAACATCACTTTGACTCCATATGAAGTGTGAGAACCAATCACCAAGAAAAAGAAAGGGGTTAAAACCAAGCAACCCCGTGCGTGGCAACAAGAGAACTGTGCTTGCGGGTGTCCAAGGATCCCCGTCAGAGGGACCAACAGGTCTTTCTTTCCAGGTGCCTCAGGGTTGGTGCAAAGGGCCAGCCTTTGGGTTCACAACTGAGCACTCGGCCTCTGTGCTCTGAGGTTCCCACTGAGGGCTGGGCCGCTCTCTATGTGAGCACACCTGTGGTGTGGCTTGAGCGGTGAGAGATGAAGCGGAGACAAGAACAGGACTTGCTGATTAGATACAGGAGAGGGTCTGCCTGCAGTATGTAATCAAGATGACAAAATGTTAGGCTACAGCAACGAATTAACTATTAATCCTCTGCCCCAAAGGAGAAACTAGAGTACAAGAAGGCTGGAGATTAGAAATCCAGAGTTTTTTTTTTAAGTATGTCAGGTTTATGATACCCAGCAGATGGTAGATGGTATGCATAAGGGCTCATTGACAATGCGCAAAGCTTCATTGCTGGATGAATTTAATATGACTATACCATAAAATGCTAAGAAATTCCAGGAACCCAAGTGGAAGGTGAATTATGAGAGTGACGAGTGCAACGAATGTATAAGGGTGCTTTGCTCAACTGATGTATGTACAGATTGTGATAAGAGCCTTATGAGCCCCAATAAAAAGATTTTAAAAAAATGATAAGAAAAATCAGATGCTTACAGGCCAGAAAAAGAACAGAGAGCTACAAAAGGATTGTTTACAAAATCATACTATATTAGCCCTTTCCCAATCTTACATTTCCCTGTCTACTTATTGGCTAGTAGGATAACTGCCAAAATACATATTGTAAAGGTCAAGTAACTACCACTCTCCAATTTTTGATGAGGCAAAGGCCAAATCATTATTAGAGACTATTTCACAAATCACCAGACCAAACAGCAAAGCAGCAGCAGTTGCAAGTCATGCGATCCAGTCAGACTCACACCCCTGTGCAGACGGGCAGAATGACCGCCCGTGCACGTGCAAGTTACGGCTGTGCCGCTGCACAAGTAGAAAGCCTCCTCTCCACAGGGAATCCAGGGTGGATGATACCTTCAGGACCAGGGGTGTGAGGGGCGATGCTGGGAGAGTGGAGGGTGAGTGAGTTGGAAAGGGGGAACTGATTACAAGGATCTACATGAGACCTCCTCCCTGGGGGACAGACAACAGAGAAGGGGGTGAAGGGAGACTCCGGATAGGGCAAGATATGACAAAATAATAATCTATAAATTATCAAGGGCTCATGAGGGAGGGGGGAGCAGGGAGGGAGGGGGGGAAAAAAGAGGACTTGATGCAAAGGGCTTAAGTGGAGAGCAAATGCTTTGAAAATGATTAGGGCAAAGAATGTACAGATGTGCTTCATATAATTGATGTATGTATATGTATGGATTGTGATAAGAGTTGTATTAGCCCCTAATAAAATGTTTAAAAAAAAAAAGAGAACACAGGCACAGATTACAAGTGCATTCTGAAATAAAGTTTTCCATTCTAAACACTGGAATTCTCAAAAGCCAGCAACTTCTTTAACCCCTCAGTTAAAACACTCATTAACTAACAATGTTAAATGAAAGTTTAGTTTGTACTCAAAATTAAAATTTAAAGATGTGGACCTGTAAAAGTAAAAAGTCTCACTTTAAAACAAACTCTAGGTTCAGACTAGACCGGAGCATGTACACAGGTCCAGATGAGAGATAAGAGCTCACAACACACAGAATTCAGGAGCAGGAATGGGAACACTGACACCAGAAGGGTAGGGAGGGGATAAGTGGAAAGAAGAGGGGAAGAAGGGGGAACCGACATAACCATACACACCCGAAAGTAAATGTCTAGAAATGATGGCAACATGCACAAATATGCTTGATACAGTTCATGTATGGGGTGTTATAAGAGTTGTGTAAGAGCCCCCAACAAAATCTTATGACAAAAGTAAAATAAAATCTAGGACATGATCAGTCCTCTTGATGCACTAGGTCTGGAGTGGAGTCCCAAGGATTCCCAGTTTTAACTCCAGTTCTCAAGTGAGGCCAGTTCTGCTGGACCCTGCCCCAGAATAAAGTGCACAATTTCTCATGGGAAGACACACGTTCCTTATTATAAGTTCACTGCAGCTCTTTTTAAAAGTGGGTTATTCGATGGATCAGGTATATGTTCAGTATTTTCTGAAAGTATGGAATATACATACCTGAACTCAATTCAAACCAAGTATGGTAAAGGCTAACCCAAGCCTGGACTCAAGCACTGTATTTTAAAGAAATTAATTATGTGACATTGTACACCACCTATAAGCAATCTCCCAAATCGGCAAATCTAGGGAGCAGAAGCACAACGGTTAGTGATTTTTCTAGGCTGCGCTAGAACGGTGAAGGACAACTAGTGGGAGTGGGGTACTGAAAATATCCTGAGTTCACGTTGTGGCGATTGGTCACACAACTCTGCAAAAATGAGGGGAGGGGCTTCAAAAAGCTGGCTGCAAATGGAATTAAAAGACAATGGAATTTTTCAGTTAAAAAAAAGTTCAAACAGTAAATGTTACCAAATTTGTCACTATTAAAGAATGAATCCAATTAGACTATCTACGTAATAAATGTGTATTCTGACGTGGTTTCTGACCACCTGTACACACGTGCACACACATGCTCTTTACGTTTCCATAACTACTGTTAACAGTCTAGTTATCTGAGGTAACAGTCTAGTTACCTCAGATAAACATACTTAACCTATTAAAAATTATTGCAAATTCAAATTTCACACCCAGTATCAGTGATATTATACAGCATTTGTGCAGGCTATTAAATTATAAGTACATTTTTACAAATCAGCATTGGCCCTGGAGTCACCTAGAAATAACATTTCAACCTTCAGTTACCATTTCTGAAGAGAAAGTGTTTCACATCTACGTTCTCTGACCACACCACTCAGCCACCAGGGGCAGCAGAGCAGTGCCAGTGCCTCTGGAACAGACCCAAAGACACACCCCAAATCACCCTTCTCACCTTTCTGGCAATATACAGTCTACATAGCTCATTTCACCAAAGTCTAAAACTGGGGGCTGTAAAAGGCACTGGTTTTACTCCCTCTGAACGCGGAATGTCCTTTTGAAAACCTTCTATACATACTTGCATCGCATCACTCTTCTCATCTCAGGAGGCCCCTACATGCTGTTTTTTTTCTTTTAAAAATCATTTTATTGCGATGTAGTATCGATGAAGAACACAGCTTTCCCCCACATCCTGGATGCTTCCTCCCCCCAACTACCATGATCCGAATTCTAGCTTGCAGGGCTGGATAGGACAGAGGCTGTACACTGGTACATATGAGGGCTGGAGGAACAGGGAATCCAGGGTGGATGATACCTTCAGGACCAAGGGTGTGAGGGGCGATTGCTGGGAGAGTGGAGGGTGAGTGGGTTGGAAAGGGGGAACTGATTACAAGGATCCACATGTGACCTCTTCCCTGGGAGAGGGAAGGCAGAGAAGGGGGGGGAAGAGAGACTCCGGATAGGGCAAGATATGACAAAATAACGATGTATAAATTACCAAGGGCTCATGAGGGAGGGGAGAACAGGGAGGGAGGGGAAAAAAAAGAGGACCTGATGCAAAGGGTTTAAGTGGAGAGCAAATGCTTTGAAAATGATGAGGGCAAAGAATGTATGGATGTTCTTTATACAATTGATGTATGTATATGTATGGATTGTGATAAGAGTTTTATGAGCCCCTAATAAAATGTTTTAAAAAATCATTTTATTGGAGGCTCTTACAACTCTTATCACAATCCATACATCCATCGTGTCAAGCACATTTGTACATTTGTTGCCATCGTCCCAACATACTTTGTACAGTGAAGAAAGCAGCTATTCCAATTCAGAAAATACCAAGTTGAACAAGTGTCTTCAATTTCTACCGTTATAAATGAAATACAAAGGAGAGACAGACACTCTAAGACCTTTTCCGTGAATTCAAAGATTATTTACAGTTTATTACTTTATCATTTCTTTATTGAATCAACCTCTACTTTTAAGCCCAATGATTCCACTTACTTAACACTGATTTGCCTTTACAACAACTCAAAGGACTTACGTCTCATGAGTTCCAAAAAAGAAAATGGGTAGTTTGTTTGTGGGCGGCTTGACAGCTCCATCAGGAACTTCATCTACCTAAAAGAACGATCAGAAATAATTAAGGTCATTTAAGTCACACATCCCTCAATATACCTACAGCAGAACATCCACAATACTGTAAAACCAAGACCTACTTCCAACTCATTTGCTGACAAAAACCTGTCAACTCTTAAATTTCTTTCATCCCACCTATCCAGTGTAAATGCTTCTACATCTCTGAAGAAAAACTGGTGTTCAGATGATGTGCTACCCACCCAGACACCTTAACACAAATCAAGTCTTCTAACCTTCTGAAATCGGAAACATATCTTGACCATAACTATTTCAGACAAGAGAATTGCATCTGTTCAGCAAGCCCAAAGGATATTTTTGCAAAGACAGTATACGAATAACAAAGTAATGTAAAATCATCACTAACTAACGTTTAAAGCGGCATTTCCCAAAGTCTGAAAAATACTAAAAAACAAAACCTTTCTGTGAATTGGGTGAAAGCTATAACAGATGTTTTCTATTCGATAATTCATAGATATTTCATGTCCTTGATTGCAATTCCCACTGTGAACACCACACAGCTCTTTTGCTCCCGGGCTCCATTCCTCTCCTTTGCTAACACTTCTCAACAGTCTTTTGGTAAGTGCTGCCTTTCTGATCTGGAGTGGTTGGTTAAAGGCAGTGGTTCTCAACCTGTGGGTCGCGACCCCTTTAGGGGTCAAATAACCCTTTCACAGGGGTCACCCAATTCATAACAGTAGCAAAATGACAGTGATGAAGTAGCACTGAAAATAATTGTATGGTTAGGGATCACTACAACACGAGGAACTGCGGCATTAAGAAGGTTGAGAACCACTGGTCTAAGGGGTGGAGGTTCCTTTCTAGTCCTTTCCATTAGAGGCCCAAGGATTGTGTGCAGAAAACTGAGCTCAGTTCCAGACCTGAAGGGTGACTGAGGGCCAGTCTATCCAGGTACCACCAGGTTCACTCCGACTAGTAATCCTGATTTTTCTTTTTCTTGAGTGCTGTTCCATACTTTTCTCTCTTCCCAGGGCCTTCTACTGTGACCCTCCTTTTAGAACAGTAGAAGCCAGGCACTCTAGCTTTGTTTCAGGGTCTTGGAAAACTGGCTGCTGCGTGGAACACTAACCCATTGGACTAATTGTTGGAACAAATTCCAGAAAGACTATACTTATATGGTTGAGAAGCATAAGGGTATATATAGATATTTTATATCTCTTCCAATACTTCTAGTTCAAGCAAAGACCAAGCTTCAAATGCTACCCTATCTAATAGATATACAGTACTTGTTATTTCCCATTCTGTACCAAGAAAAAAGCAGATCACAGACATAAAGCCATTAAACAGTACCATCTAGAGGTATACACGAAATTTAGTAACTTTTTTTCATTTTCATAATCTTGAAGAGGGCCTTTAACTAAAAAAAAAAAAAAAGTTGATTTGCTTAAGGAAGCCTGCCACTTATAGCTTTGTAGCCGTCTTAAAGAAAACTAGGCACATCAACAGCCTAACAAGCAACCTTTCTTAGGGACTTTACTGTCCCTGCCTGTAAGGTGATTGATTACCTCTAGCACTTCAACTTGGTGGGGAGGGTCCAAGGACCCTCAAAATGCTTAGAGCTGTTACTAAACACTAGGGCTAGGTTTATTGACTAGGCCCCAGGGTATCTGTCAGCAAACAACTCTAATGGTTTGTGTACCTAGAGAGCTGAATAAATGTTAGGTAAACTTTCTAAAGTTGATTTTAAGAATGGTATTACCAGGTCTGCCCTAACCTGGTTATGTCTTCTAAAACTTTCTTCGGCTCTTAGGAAGTTTGTCCTGGCAGCTAGTCCTCAGGCAGAGATCACTGACCTGTCCCAGTCCAGACATCTGCCTCCTCTTGTATGTGGACATTAAAAAGCATGCAGTTTTGGACTTTAAAGTTCCAATGTTCCACCTTTAAAAGGAATGGTACGACTGGTACAGGGCTTCATGACTAACACTGATGAGCTTTGGAACACACATACAAATAAAATGTTAAAATCAAAAGGGAGCAATGAGCTCCACGTCACTCGTATTGGATCATTTAAATACATATTCCAAATTCTACAGCCAATATTTTTAAATCATTAAGACCAAAGGTAAGAAAAGGGATACAATGCCTGCACACAGGAAAAAGTAAACTCTAGCTCAACTGCTTCTAGGGGTAAAAAGCCGCAAGGAGAAGACAACAAATTTCCCATGTTAGTTCTATCTAGAAAATCCTGGTTGTCACCCCCCACCCCCGCAAGCTACTTTGACAAGACAGTGGGGGGGAAAAAGCTTTTCCGATTGGATAAGGAAACCTGTACCCCTAAATCTGGGAAAGCTGAGAAAAATCAAGGCACATCGGTCTCAAACAGGGCCCCCGTTTCTGCCTGGTTCTCCTGTCTAAGCTGGGCCTCTTCCCTCCATTCCGCACCACAGCTGACAGCACTAACAACCATGTTTAATTACCCTGAAGAAAAACACCTTGACAAAGAAGAAAAAGAAAACTGTTTGGGAAAAGAACTACCCACTAACTACAAAACAGTATACTCCCCCCCCCCCTTACACTTTTATTTTTAAAAAATGTCAAGTTTCCTTAAACCCCATGAAATCTTCACCTTTGGAGCCCATGTATCTGTTTCTTAGAATCTGGGTACTACCATAAACTAACAAATATGCCATGTTTCCAGAGAAGAACACATCAGTAAGTAGAGTCGCTACATTTTTTTCTTACAATCCTGTGTCCTTACCAGGCTGGGGATGTACACCCCCCAAGAATCCAATCCCACCCTTCCATGTGCTCATATGAAACCACCAGAGGGAAAACAACTTCTTCAAGGTCTTAAGGCAAATTTCATCAGTACAAGTGAACATTTTTCTAGGCCCACCGTAGTGGTAATTTATTGTCAAATCATTCCAAACCCCTGTATTGACCAACACATGGAGAAGGCCCAAAGAGTTCCATAATTTAGCTTTAAAAAAAAATCCCACTCAAATATGATGTAAATGTTTAGAAATGATGGCAACTTGTGTCCAAACCTGCTTGATGCAATTGATGCATGGAATGTTTACCAAAATATTCCCCCTAAAGTCTCAATTCAACTGAGCCGCATACATTCTTCTAGTACACTAAAGTTCCTGTGTGATTTGCATATATTCCACAGCATTTTGCATTTTATTAAACATCCAGAGAAGACGAACATGTCACTAGGGTTGAAGCCTACAAGTCAGGGGCGCTCCATTTCCACCTACAAGCAAGCCTCCACTGGCATCCTCGTTGAATACTTTGTATGAAAGAAAAACCCGTCAGAAGCAGGGCATAGATTAACGTCCCTCCATCACCCGGGCAGTCAATTACACGGCAGATTAAGTGGGTGCAATGGAGATGGCAAAAGCTAAGTGACACGCGAGGCGGGCGGAGGGAGGGAAGGCGGGAGAAGAAAGCAGGGAGAGAAAGGGGAGAGCAGGCCCGCGGGCAGGAAGGTGGCCCCGCGAAACGCGACGGCGACAAATCACTCACTCGAGCCGGCCAATGAGGATAGCCTTTCATCTTGGCGAAGATGAGGTCTCCGGGTTTGAAATCGCGCGTCATGTTTGGGGGGGCGACGCCGGGGGTCCGGAGCCCAGCGAGCAGCCGCGGAGGGCGGACGGGCGTCGAGGCGGGGCCGGGCGGGAGGAGGCGATGCCGCGGGGCGTCCGACGCGCCTGCGAGCGGGTGCGGGGAGGGGGTTAGCGCGCCCCCCGGGGGGCCGGGGGAGGGGCCCGCGGGGAGGGGGAGGGTGGCAGGCAGCGAGGGGAGGGGGAGCCGCCGCCGCCGCCCCTCCCCCGGCGGCGCGGTCTCGGCGGGCCCGGAGACGCCCCCTTCCAGGCTCGACGGCGGCGCGCGGGGCCACCTGGAGCAGGGATGCTCCCCGCCGCGGCCCCATCCCTCCTCAGGCTTCCTTCCCGCCGCCTTAGCGCCCCCTCCCCAGGCAAGGAGCGCGGAGACGGGAAGCCAGAGCGCGCCCCCCGCCCCGCGCCGGACGCCCCCCCGACCTCCACCACCTGCTTCCCGTCGCTCGCGGCGCCCCCGCCCCTGGGCCCCCGGCAGGGCCGCGGCCACTTCCCCGCTGCTGCCTGCAGCTAGGCCACCGAGGGGGGGCGGGGCGAGGGCCGCCGCCTGCTCACCTGCCGGCCCACGGGCACCGAGGCTGCGGTGGCGGCCCGGCTCCCTCGGCCCGCGTCCCCGCAGGACACCTGCGCCACCAGCTGCCGCAGAGGCGTCTCAACGGCTCCGAGTCGCAACCGCTCCGCCGCCGACGCTGCGCTGCTCCCGCGCGGCTCCCGCTCGGCGCCCGCTAGCACTGGGGTGGAACCAACTGCCCGCGCGGGGAGGGGGCGAAGAGTCGGCGGCCCCGGGAGGGCGCCCCCGGGGCGGGGCTTGGCATGGCCCGGGAGTCGCCCGTTGGCTTTTGCCCAGCAGGTGCCCCCAGGTGGACCGAGAGGGGGTGGCGCCGGAACAAAGGGGCGCGCGGGTGGACGCCGGGCCGCCGCGGCTCCCCCTGTGGCTGGCAGAGTGGTCGCGCCCGGCCCGCCCCTGCTGACTGCGCTGCGTGTGTGTATTTGTATGTGTACTGTATGTAAAAGGCGGGAGGGAGGAAACGATTGTTGGGCACCGGGCTGGGGGGCGGGTAGCCAGGCCTCCGGGCCCAGGCTGTGTGTTAGGGAGAACCTGACCGCCCGAGCGGCTTCTGCTGGCACCGTTTTGCCAGCGCGGGAGGCCCTCGCTTAAGAGTGCGTTTGCGCGATTCGCAACCTCCAAAAAAATGGGGAGCGGTACAAAAACCCATCGATGGAATCCGAGCATGAGGTGGTGGCAGGGCGTGCAGTCGGTTAGGCCTCCTGCACCTCGCTGAATGGGCCAAGCTGCCTCCCTTTCCTCGAAATTGCCATGTGAAAGAGCCCCATTCCATTGGCCTTTTAAATGTAAAGCAACTAGGATTCTTAAGAAAAAAGGCATTCCTAACAGATGCAAAATATGCAGATTGGAGAATAATTGCGGGAAAGTATAAGCCTTTTAGATAGGATTCAGGTTTGGGCCTCTGCTCAATTTGAGCCGCCTCGGAAATTGCCTTCCCCTTGTAGAGTCTCAGTTGACTGGTCTACTCCATGGAGGCATCAGGAAACCATGCTCTTGTCCCTATGCTCAAAGATGGTTTCTTTTTAATCCCTACGCCAATCATTTTCTTAACAGGGGACAATAAGATGCTCAACCTTTTGAAGTGAATTGTTATTTTGACGGCACTAGGACTGTGTCACGAAAATTGTTTATGTCCCCATTTCCATACACCCAGACTTCCAAGAAATAGGCTGTAAGATGTTTTGAAAATTAACAAATATCCATCTCAAGTTTTGTTTGCTCTACATTCAGCAACAACGAGTGCCCCCAAAAATTAGAAAACAAACAAACGCACTGTCATCAAGTTATTCCAACTCAGAGCAACCCTGTAAAACAATAACCTTGCCCTTGTGGGTTTCTGAGACTGAGTCTTTTTATGGAAAGAGAAAGCCCTGTCATTTTACCCCCTCCGTGTGGCTGGTGGCTTCAAACTGCTGATCTTTCACTTAGCAGCCGGATGGGTAGCCCACTCCACCACCAGGGATCCAGTGAAAGACTCACAACTGGCAATCCATTAGGTGATTATAGATGTTAGTGAAAGATCAGAGTGAGACTATTTTGAAAGAGATGCATGCCTTTAAAAAGGATGGAAGAAGGCATTCCCAGTATGTGCACAGTAGGGTTTTTAAGGCTGTGACTTTTGGGAAGCAGATCAGCAGGTCTGTCTTGAAAAGAGCCTCTGGGTGTGTTCAAACTGCCAATCTTTTGGCTAGTATTTGTCTAGCACCTCTGGTCCCAGGCCTAAAACCCTACAAAGAGTTTGAAGAAATGTAATCATATCTAGCTAATATGCCCCCTCTCAGTGACCCCATAGAGCAGAGTGGAACTGGCCCTGTGGGTTTCCAAGGTTAACTGTTTACAGGAGGCGAGAGCTTCCCTTTTCTCCCACAAATCAGCTGGGTGGTCTCCAGCTGCCATCCTTGTGATTAGAAGCCCAGCTCCTCACCACAATGCCACCAGACTCAGCGTCAGCTCGATGGCAGTGCTTTCAGAGTATGGAGTTTGAGGTAATATGCAGGCGTCCTGGGTGTAGAAAAGTTAAAAAAGGTCAATGGTTCAAACCCATCAGCCACTCTGCCAGGGAAAAAATGTGGCCATGGGCTTCCTTAAAAATGTACAGCTCTCCCCTGCCCTATCTGGTCCTTGCTAGTCAGATTTAACGACTACAGTGAGTTTGCTTTAGGCAACATGCAGAAGATGCCAATGGAGCAAAATGGGGAGCAAAATGGGGAATTGACTAGCAAGGAAGAGGGAATGGTTGGTAGAATGTTTTGAAGGTTCTCCTCCAGAATTTGGATTTTCTGTACTGTACACTTAGAGGGTTAGGTGTTGAGCTGCTAACGGAAAGGTCAGCGGTTAAAACCCACCAGCCACTGCACAGGAGAAAGAAGAGGCTGTCTGTTCCTGTAAAGGGAGGCAGTGTCTCAGAAACTCTATGAGTCAGGTCTCTCTGAATCAGAATCTACTCAATGGCCGGCTGTAGGTTTGGGGTTTGTCTGTGGACTGGCATGAAGGGGCTGGGCAAGAAAGTGGCACGCTGATTCTTGAGAAAGTTGGCCTTTCTGCTTCAAGGTAAGTGCCGGTGGAATAGTGGGAAACAGCCGGAGGTAACTGCTTAGCTCTGACTCCTTGAGACTGTCTACAGGAGGTGAGGGCAATCTGGCTGTGACATCTGTCACCCCATCAATTGTCAGGGTTGATTCAGCTGATCTGGCTGGCTAGGTGGGTATCCCCTTCCTCCCTCACCACTCCAGGTGCATCCCTCCTGAAGCTGCACGCTCAGTTGAAGAGGCCATAGAAGGAGGATGAGGATGAGGATGGTCCTTCCATCAAAGGTCTACAAGTAGCTGCGCCTCCCTGCTAGAACCTCCAAACAAGTCTCCAGACTCTGTACATCAGAACTAAACATTCCCAGTCCTGTACCATCCCCAGGATTGTTAGGTTTGAGCCCACTGTTGGTTGAGGCTCTGTATCATTCCATCTGGTCCAAGGTCTTTCCCTTTTCCCCTTTAACAAGCATGATGTCCTTTCCCAGGCACTGATCTCTCCTAGCAACATGTCCAGAGCACTTTAGCAGGACGAGGAAGATGAAGAAGGGAAGGGAGGGCAGAGCCAAGGAATTCCACAAAGGAATAATTGGCAGCTCACGGTCACAAGTCATGAACAGGAAAGAAAAAAATAAGCAAAACCCAGAAGATATATTAAAGCAAAGTCCAAGATACTGAGTGGGAGAGAGCCCAGGCTGACGCAGCATCCGTTTCTTGTTCACCTCCTTTGTGCTAAGTCCTGCCAGCCATGGCAACTGAACCCAGAGCACCACGGGGGACCCAGAAGCAGCATCACCTGGGGCCTTTTTCTAAGAAGCTCAGTCCCTCCCCAGACCTAGTGCATCACAATCCACATTTTAACCAGCTCCCCTGGTGATTCTCCTGCACATTCAAAGTTGGAGAAACTCTACTACCAAGGTTTCTCTCATCTTTAAAAACTTCGAGTCAAGGGTAGAAGACAGCGCCTAGGATAGATAAATGATCACAAATACGTGAATATAATAAACGTTTACTCTGAATTCGTGCTAAATAACAGAACCAGCAGGTAAAGAGGGTGTGGTTACTGTGGGCAGTGGGCTCTTCAGAAAAGAGATTAGAAATAAGAGGGGAAATGGAAACACATGTGATGGCTTGGTGCTAGTCATTTTCTGTTTGTTTTTAAGTGTGAACTTTGTTCTTGCTGTGTTTTACCTGTTGGTAGTTTTAACTTGCAATGGTTGTCACGTCACGGGTGATCTTTTTTAAAAAACATGTCACTGAGGCCTTTTCCAGCTCTTCTGACAATCTATACATCAGTTGTATCAAGCACCTTTGTACTTAGGAACATCATTATTCTCTAGACATGTTTTTCCTACTGAGCCACGTGATCCTTTTCAGCCCAGAAGTCAGAGCAAGACAGGTGGTACGTTAAGCCTCCACAGAACAAAAGCCCAGGTGCCCTCCGTGAAGCAGCAGTTTGGAATTGGAGGAGGGCAGTCAAGAGAGTCTGGGCAGGAGGGAAAAGAGAAGGCGGGCAGCAGCTTTGGTCTGAAATTGGTCAAACAGTCAGTCAAGATCATTGATAACAATTGGCCATTGTAATGCAAAAGTTGTAAACAATAGGAAGGAAAGGTAGTTAGAAAATGTGATCTTGGTGATAGCCGAGCCCGAGATCTCATGATAGAATTTGGGGAGACCAAGGACTTCTTCAGAGCAAATATCTTTTTGCAACACAAAAAGCGACTTATACATGCAGGTTTCCCTTTTTTATTTTATTGAGGGCTCATACAACTTTATCACAATCCATAGATCCATGCATTGTGTCAAGCACATTTGTACATTTGTTGCCATCATCATTCTCAAAACATTTGCTTTCTGCTTGAGCCCCTGGCATCAGCTCATTTTCTTCCCCCCTCTCCCCTGCAGGTTTCTTCACTGTGAGTCAGAACCCACTCTATGGCACCTACCAACGTTCTGAGTGACATTAGCCAAACACAAAAGGACAAATATTTTGTGAGGCCAAGGTTATAAAAGAAGACAAGAAAGGGTTTTCTTAAAAAAAAAAAGAAAGGATTTTCATGCCAAAAAAAAGAAAAAGACTGATGGTTCCAGGGAGGGAAGAGAGGGAAAGCATTGGGCAAGAGGAAGAGAGTTGCTAACACGAAGGGGAAGATATTATACTTGGGGAAAGATGGGTGGACAAGGGCGAGGGAACAAGGCAAGCCAATAGGAGTTTCATATGTTCAAGTTGTTGAATGCAAAAAAGTTTGAAGGGGAAAAACAAGAGACAAGTGAAACTACGTTTGACTTTAACAGAATTTTTCACAAACTTGAATGTTGACCCTTTAAAGCAGTGGTCCTGGACCTGTGGGTCACAACCCCTTTGGGGGGTCCCCCAATTCATAACAGTAGCAAAATGAATTACAAAGTAGCAACGAAAATCATTTTGTGGTCGGGGGTCACCACAACATGAGGACCTGTATGACAGGGTCGTGGCGTGAGGAAGGTTGAGAACCACTGCTCTGAAGGCACCAACTTTTTTTTTTTTTTGGCTTGTTCTTGTGAGAGGTCATTGAGTCAGTTCCTACTCAAAGTGAACCTAGAACACAGGAACAGACCGCTGCCTGCTCCTCCACCTCCCTCACCATTGTTAGGTTTAAACCCATTATTGCAGCCACAATGTTAATTCGTGTCCTTGAAGAGTTTCCTCTTTCCCACTGACCCTCTGCTTAACCAAGCAGGATGTCCTTCAGGCTCTGCTCTAAGAACAAGTCCCAGGTGAGTGTGAGAAAGTCTTGCCAGTTCCACATCGAAGGGGCTGTGTTTTGGGCTGTATTTCTTCCAAGACAGATTTGTTTGTTCTTCTGCCAGCCCATGGTAGTTTCGTTATTGTCCACCAACACATGAATCAAATGCATCAATTGTTCTTCAGTCTTCTTTATTCACGGTCCACATTCCCATGGAAATAAAACGATTGAAAATACCCTTGCCAGTTGCCTCTTGGTGCTCAAAGTGACATCTTGGCTTTAAAACACTTGACAGGAGTCTTTGGCAACAGGTTTGTCGAATGCTCTGTGTCATTTGATTTCTTGACAGCTGCTTTCGTGGGCATTGGTTGTGGATCCATGCAAGATGTAATGTTTAACGACTTTAGTGTTTTCTGCTTTGCTCATCATGTGATGATTTCCTGTACATAACCATGTAATGTATATTGTGGGCCACTCTGCCTGTGACCTTCATCAGCAAGTGCTTCAAGACCTTCTCTTTTTCGGAAAGCAAGGTGATACCATTGACACATCAAAGGTGGCTGATGAGTCTTCCTCCAATCCTGATGACATGTTCATGTACGCTTATTTCCTCAGCATATGATTGAACAAATATGGTGAAGGGATACAAGTCTGCCACACACCTCACCTGATTTTAAACCAGGAACTATCTACCCCTTGTTTTCAAACGACTCCCTTTTGAGCCCCACAATAGGTTTCATAAGAGCACAGTGAAGCGCTTTGGAATTCCCACTCTTTCTCACTGTTATCCATACTTCTTGGCAACAGTAATACAGGAGAGTGAGTAAAAAAGCATTATGACTAGGGCTTCTGTTTCCAAAGGCAGGACTCTATTCCAAATAAAAATATTTGAGCATGTCTCTGATCAGTGGATGGCTGAGGACAAGTTCTCTCTTGTCTTAGTCTCTTTAAAGTAACTTTAAAAAAATGTTCCAATCAAAGCCGTGGCTTCCCAGGGTATGTGCTGAGCTAGTTAAATGCAAGAGACTGCTTTTGGGGGTGCCAAAATATGGGGTAATAGTCTCATAGGTTGAAATTGGATAGCAGTGGGGTTTTTGTTGCTGTTGCTGTCTGTTTAAAGAGGTGTTCTTGGTAGACTTTCTTCAAAAGACATAGTAAGACTCGGAAGAATTTTTAAGAAAATTGAAAACTGCCTTGGTGAGAAAAAGGCCAGGGAATTTGCTCCAAGGAATTGTGTAGCAGAGGGGCCCTATGAGAATTTTATTGGAAACCCTTACCCCATTCACCCTATAGCCTTGATCTTGCCTCTTCAGGCTTCTTTTTATCCCCAGAATGGAAAGCGTATTTGAAAGTAACATTATTGGAATGTCTATCAAGGATGCCAAAACTGACAAGGGTAAGAGTGATGCAAATAGTATCTTCCAAAGTGCAAAGACCTAGAAACCAAACCCACTGCCATCAAGTTGATTCTGATTCATAGTCACCCTATACTGTACATCTTTGTGGTAACAGAAAACCTCATCTTTCTCCTGCAGAACGACAGTGGGTTTGACATGCTGACTTGCAATTAGCAACCTGATGTGCCTATATCCTATAGTGCCATGAGAGCTCCTTATACAGACCCGAAAGGAGGGTTGTTTTTGTTTTGTTTCGTGTTTTTCCCTTTGTGACACTTTATTTTTTCACCTGGGATGTAAACATGGGTCTGAAAAATCAGCTGCACTGCAGCACTCCAGCCAATTGCGAAACAGAAGGCTGTGGCCACAGAGAGAGAGCTGTGGCAGCCTCAGACTGGCTTCCCCCAAGGGACTTGTAGTCCAAGCACAAACCGGAGGGGGCTCTGGGCCTGGTGCACCAGGAACATGCAGTGCAGACTCGGGCAGTAGGGGACAAGAAGGACCAGTCTTAACAAGAGTTACTGCTGAGCATGTTTCTTGGCTGGTGGCCTCACGCTGTTTGATGAAGCTGATCAGTGCATTGGTGGAAGGATCATGAGAGGTCACTAAGGAGCTGCCCTCAAGCTCAGGTTCAATTTCCGTAGCCAGATGCTTCCCCAACTCCACTCCCCACTAGTTAAAGCTGTTGATGTTCCTGAAGATCCTGTGTTCATGAAATGGCGATGGAGGCATGAATGGTGTGAGCTTGGTGAACACAGTGGAATTGGCTAGACAATGCCCTTCAAAGATTTCCTGCGACAACCGCGTCTCAGGTTCCTCTGCACTCTTTCTGGAAGCCTGCAGCTCTTTCCGGGCCTCTTCTGGTGTCTTCCCCTTCATCAGGGCCTCAGTCTGGGCTAAGAAGTTGGCCAGAGGGGTCTTGTGATGCAAGCCTTTCCAGATAGGGTGCTGGGTCTGCATCAGGATGAAGGAGTCACAGGGGGTCATCCTGGGGCCTTGGTGGATAAGCTGGGAGAAGGCATGCTGGCCAGTGGCCCCAGGGTCCTCCCACAAGGTGGGGTCTGTCCGGAAATCCATGCAGGTGCCAGTCTTGGTGACATACTTCCCATCGAACTGCATGTCACCCTGTTGGAAATAGGCAGCAAAACTGGTTGTGGGGCAGCCAGCCCTGGGTCTCACATCCAGAAAGACAGGCACATTCTTCTCCAGGGGTGTGGTACAGAAGTGTCAGTCCATCCTTTGAGCCCCGGAGACGTGCAGGTAATGGAGAGTGTGTTGGCTGACCACAGCAAGTCCCGTCCTCCCAGCCAGTCCCAGAGTTCAAGCATTTGGAGGGTCCATTCCAAACTCCTTGACTTTGGTTGTGCTGGTAGACAGGGCAGCAAACGCCTTCGAACTGCAGAAGGATCCTTCGCCGGCAGGAGGATCCACTCCTTGGCTATCGCGGCATTCGTTTACCTAGTGTCTCTTGGGTCATAAAGGTCTTGGAGGCAAGGATAAGCAGGGAGGTCTCAGGTGCGGGGAGGCCAGGGTTTTTGGTCATATGGGTCCCATCAATGTTAGAGACAAGCCAGACGTGGGGCCCACCTGCAGAGTAGGACTTTAGGGTGGTCCAAGCCACCAATGCCTATGTTAACAACGTCTGAGATGGACTTCCCACTGTAGCCCTTCCACTCACCACACTTCGGACACACTGGCAGAGACCTCATCTTGTGCAGGGTCCTATCGACCTCCACCCCATCTCTAACATCCACCAGAACAGGGGTGTTGGACTGATTCCACAGGGCCCCCGCTGTACTGCTCGCTCCTCGGTGAAGTTGATCTTGTCACTGAACATGTGATCTCTGGTCGCCTCCATACCCCTGGGTTTGGCCAGGTCCCCCAACATCTGCATAACCTTCTGCATCACGAGGTTCTTGGAGCAATCCAGCAGAATCTGTCCAGGGTTGGTGTCAAGGGTCCAGCAGAGGCGGCTGAAGCGGTCCTGATCAGCCTGGAAGAGGCTGCGCAGGTTGAGCTCAGCTCCATACTCCTGGTGCCATTCCGGCAGCTCCTGGAACCGCGGATCCCGGAACCAGTAGGAGGAAGAGGAACGCCCAGAGAGGGTATTTTGAGATAAAATAGCTTCACATTTTGATAATTTTGCTAATAATCAAGGTTTCTGTGACTTTGTAGTAATGCTTCAGTTAGTCAGTCAGTCAGTCACTGGCATAGAGTTGGTTCTGATTCATAGTGATCCTATAGAACTGCTTCTGTGGATTTCCAAAACTAACTCTTTATGGAAGTAGAAAGTCTCAAAATAAATATAAGAATTTTTTTTTAAGTCTCATCTTTCTCCTGAGGAGGGGCTAGTGGTTTTGAACTGCTGATCTTGCAATTAGCAGCCCAATGCATAATCACTACACTATTATGGCTCCCCATATATTAATAGAAATGGTGAAATGTGCATTTTCTTCTTGTTTATAACTTGATTAGTAATTGAGCTGATCGTTTTGGTAAATTAGTAATCATGAAACTTATGTTGAGAATGCTTTTCTTACAGAGATGAGTCACAGAGAATTTTTTGTTCTAAGTATCATATTTGATAAAATAGGCATATATGATAAAAACTACTCAGTCTTGCAGTTAGCAGAATTTTAATCTTTTTTCACTGGGTGGTCAAAACTTGAACATTTTAATATGATACAATAAAGATTGATTAGAGTTATATTTTAGAAAAGGATAGTTTTTTGAAATATATTACTGGTTATTATGGTGAATATAAAAGAATCACCTGCATTTTTATTTTGAATTTTGAACTAATGACCCTGACCATATTTCTCAGCTTCCAAAGACTTTGAATTTACTTTTCTGTTTGTTTGTTTAATTGACTTTGTGTGTGTGTCGTAAAACATTTGCAAGTCCAATATTTTTGTATATACAAGCTGGTTACCTTCATCATGTTGCACAAACATTACTGCTGTGGTCCTTTTATAAATCCTTTTACCAACATTACCAAAATCACAAGCCCCCTAAGACTTAACTCGCTCGGTCCCTGGTAACCACAATTAAGCTTTGATCTTTCTACATTTAAGCAGTATCATGTAGTATTTGTCTTTTTGTGTCTGACATATTTCAGTAAGCATAATATTTTTAAACATTAGGGACTCATACAACTCTTATCACAATCCATACATACATCAATTGTGTAAAGCACATCTGTACATTTTTTGCCCTCATCATTTTCAAAGCATTTGCTCTCCACTTAATCCCTGGGCATCAGGTCCTCTTTTTTCCCCCTCCCTCCCTGCTCCCCCTTCCCTCATGAGCCCTTGATAATTTATAAATTATTATTTTTGTCATATCTTGCCCTGTCCGACATCTCCCTTCACCCCCTTCTCTGTTGTCCATCTCCCAGGGAGGAGGCCACATGTAGATCCTTGTAATCAGTTCCCTCTTTCCAACCCACTCACCCTCTCCCCTCCCAGGTAAGCATAATTTTTTAGGGTCATCAAAAAAACTTCATTTCTCATATGGCTGATTAATACTCCATTATTTGCATTCTGTTGCACTAATGCATTCTATTATAGGCATTATATGCATGAGCCAAATTTTGTTTATCCATTCCTTGCTTGATGGACATTTCGGTTGTTTCTACTTGGGACTATTGTGAATAGGGTGACATTAAAGAGTCCGTGGCTGGTATAGATGGTTAAGCGCTGACCTACTAAGTGAAAGACTGACCATCCAAACCCTCCTAGGGAAACTTCCGAAGTAAGGCCTGCTTCCAAGAGATTACAGCTCTACTCTGCCTGGGCACCCACCTCCTGGAGGGAGCAAAGAGGACCTGGGTTAGGATTAGGCTGTGCCATGGTACGGAGGCCGTGAAAGCGGCAAAGCAGAGAACAGCAGAAGGGCGTTTACTTGTGTGCTATTGACTCTGGAAAGGCATCCGACTTTGTGAAGCATGACAAACGATGAATAACATCGAAGTGAACAGGAATTCCAGATCATTGCATAGTGCGCATGTGGAACCTGTACGTGGACCATTCATGCAGAGTAAGGCAGTGCCGACTGGCTTAAATTCAGTTCGGGTGTGTGTCGAGGTGGTATCCTTTCGCCATACGGGTTCCATCTGTACGCAGAGTGGACGATATGAGCAGCTGGACCACATGAGGAAGAATGTGGCATGATTAGAGACAGGTTAATTACAACTGGATACACGTGGAGGACACAGTCGTGTGTGGAGAACGTGAAGCGCTTGCTGATGAAGAGCAAGGTCTACGGTGTGGATCATACCGCATTGAAAAGAACCAGAATCCTCACAACTGGACCGTTAGACAACATCACTATAAACAGAGAAGAGAGAAGTTGTCAAGGAACGCATCTGGTTTGGACGCACAGTCAGTGCTCGTGGAAGTAGCAGTTAAGAAATCCTATGAGGTGAAGGACAGAGGAGACCAGGTCTCCAGCAACAAAGGTGGGATGGTGGTGAGAATCACATCACCGTGAAAGAGGGAGAGTGCATGATGGGGACCCAATGCCCACCTGTAGACAGCTGGACACCCCTTCCAGAGGGGTAGTGGGGAGGAGATGGGCCACACAGGGTTCAGTGTAGCAACAATGAAACTCAAAACCTTCCTCTAGTTCCTGAACGCTTCCTCCTCTCCCAATCATCATGACCCCAATTCTACCTTGCCTTGCGGACCTGGTTATACCAGAGGATGTACAGCGGTGCAGTGGGGATCTGGAGGCACAGGGAATCTAGGACAGACGAACCCCTCAACACCAGCTGTGGGAGTGGCGACACCAGGAGGGAAGAGCATGTAGAAAGGGAGAACTGATCTCGGAGATCTATGTGTAACCTCCTCTCTGGGAGATTGGCAATGGGGAGGCGGGTGAGGGGAGACGCCGGGGAGTGTAAGATAAGATATAATAATTATTTATAAACTATCAAGGGACCAGGGGTGGGATCGGGGAGGGAGGGGGATGGGGGAAAAAAAGGGAAACCGAGCTGATTCCAGGAACCCAAGTGGAAGGTGAATTATGAGAGTGACGAGTGCAACGAATGTATAAGGGTGCTTTGCTCAATTGATGTATGTACAGATTGTGATAAAAGCCTTATGAGCCCCAATAAAAAGATTAAAAAAAAAAAAAGAAATCCTATGAGGTCCGTCGCGATCTAGGAGCAGGAACCTATTAGACTGCAGGAACAGAGCAAAAGCCACAACCAAAGGAACTTGTTTCTTCAAGTTCATCTGGCAGTGATCCTGATAAGGAATTCTACCAAAGAGCAAAAGAGGAAAAAGCAAGTTGCTCCAGAAAAACCTGTAAAGAAGTAAAAAACTTCTGTAGAAGTCCTGCCATCCAGAGCCCTGTCATCCTCCAAGCAGAGCAGCGACAGCAGAGGGGATAAGGTGCTCCTGACTGGGAAAGCGAGATATGTCAGTGTTCGGGGCTTCAAAGGGAAAGTCCTTGTTGATATTAGAGAATATTGGATGGATCTAGAAGGTGAAATGAAACCAGGAAGGAAGGTATTTCTTTACACCCTGAGCAGTCGAGCCAACTGAAGGAACAGACGTCGGACACAGATGAGGCAGGAAGAAAATGGTAAAATCCGGAGGGGAAAAAAAAGAGGACCTGATGCCAAGGGCTTAAGTGGAGAGCAAATGCTTTGAAAATGATGAGGGCAACGAATGAATGTTCAAATGTGCTTTACACAATTGATGTATGTATGGATTGTGATAAGAGTTGTATGAGTCCCTAATAAAATGTTAAAATAAAAAAAGAAAATTGTAAAATCCGATCCATAGCCAAGCGCTACTGTTCTTGTCGTTTTAATCTGTCTTTTTACAGTGGTTTTATTTTCCAGCTGTTGTTTTCCAAGCTATTGTAGATATGGATTGGAGGACAATTTGTAAGATGAATCCTGCTTTAAAAAATGTGCGTGATTAAAAATGTTCTAAGTGAAGCTAATTGTCAATTTTATTAAGGAGGATTGCTTGAGCCCACCGCCTAGTGTGATATGGAGTCAAGTAATACAGCCTTTAAAATTTACAAAAAGGAAGAAATAAAATGCATTAGGCAAATCTCCTGCACAAGAAAGGCTTCTTTAGCACACCAGCCAGTGCGATCATGAGGTGCCAAAGGGACCAGGTATAAGGCATCAGGCAAAAAGAAAACATGTGTGTGTGTGTGTGTATGGTATATATATATATATATATATATATATATATATATATATATATACCATATTGAATGAAGGGGGAAGTGCAGAGTGGCGGCCCAAGGCCCAAGTGTCGGCCACTGGAGATCCCCTCATAGAGGGGTTTAGGAGAGGAGATGGGTCAGTCAGGGTGCGAGGTAGTACCAATGAAGAACACAGCTTTCAAAAAAAAATTTTTTTTTTAATTAAAAAAAAAAAAAAGGACAGCTTTCCCCCAGATCCTGGATGCTTCCTCCCCCCAACTAAAATGATCCCAATTCTACCTTGCAGGACTGGATAGGGCAGAGGTTGTACACTGGTGCATATGGGGGCTGGAGGCACAGGGAATCCAGGGTGGATGATACCTTCAGGACCAAGGGTGCTAGGGGCGATGCTGGGAGAGTGGAGGGTGAGTGGGTTGGAAAGGGGGAACTGATTACAAGGATCCACATGCGACCTCCTGCCTGGGAGAGGGACGGCAGAGAAGGGGGGGAAGGGAGACTCCGGATAGAGCAAGATATGACAAAATAACGATGTATAAATTACCAAGGGCCCATGAGGGAGGGGGGAGCGGGGAGGGAGGGGAGAAAAAAAAAGAGGACCTGATGCAAAGGGCTTAAGTGGAGAGCAAATGTTTTGAGAATGATTGGGGCAGGGAATGTGCTTTATAAAATTGATGTATGTATATGTATGGATTGTGATAAGAGTTGTATGAGCCCCTAATAAAATGTAAAAAAAGAAAAGAAAAAAAAAGAAAGGCTTCTTTACAACGTGGCAGAACAAGGATGCTACTCTGAGGACTAACGTGGGCCTGGCCCAAGCCGTGGTCTTTTCAATCGCCTCACATGCACTTGAAAGTTTCACAGTAAAGCCCACAGAAGAAATGATGCATTGCATTGTGAAGAACACTGAAAGTACCATGGACTGCTGGAAGAACAAACACATCTGCCTGGGAAGTCATTACAACCAGGAAACTCTTTGGAAGCAAGGGCATGTTCTCAGGAGGGGCCAGCCCCTGGAGAATTGACCTCATGCTCCGGAAAGCAGAAGTGAGCAGACAAGAGGAAGACTCTCAAGGAGATGACTGGACACAGTGGCTGCAACAATAGACTCCAAGATGATACTGATGCAGATAGTACAGGACCAGTCAGTATTTCTTTCTGTTGTAGATTGGGTCACTCTGAGTCAGAACTGATCCAAGGGCAACTGGACACGCCCACACCTATCCACACCCACACATGGTACTTCAGAAGTCTTGTCTTTCTAATTGTGTTGGGCACTCTCCTTGCTTGCTTCTGCTTCTTACATTCCTGCTGCCTGTCCGCTCCTGTTCCCTAGTTCTGCCTATCCCTGTGCATCCAGCTTATTTTCTCCAGCCTATGCATGGTCGTGAAGCAGTACTTCTGGCAGTGTGCAGTATTTATCTTTGTGTGATGCAGCTTCTCCATTACTATTTTAATTCACATATATCTATTCAACTGTAGATCTTCACTGAGCGCCCGAGGTGTCATTTCTACATTCCACATGAGCTCAAAGTACCAAAAATAACTTTGAAACTAGAGTAGAAGTAAAATATGCCAATAGGGAGGAATAAAGCAACATTGGCCAGAGTTCAGAGAAGGGAATTGCAGGGCCTCCCCAGGGGACCTTTCTATACCTTTTCCAACCAGGGAGCTTTGTAGAAGACTTGCTCCCATGTCCTAGCATTCACATTATAAACTAGCGGTACGCAGTAAAAATCTGTCGACTTAATACATTGAATTTAAGTTCTAATTAAACAATGTTGGCATGTAAGTTGTTTGCACAGGATGGTATAAATAATAAACGGGAAAGCAGGAACACAGACTGAACACACAAATCCAGCACTAAGGAAAATAGGAGGTATTTTTTATTTTCACTGGCTCGATTCAGAAATTATGTTCCTTTCTGCAGCAGTGTTTTGGCGACACGGGCTTCAGGGACACAGAATTTTTAGTGTTGCCTGCATTCACCCAAGCTTTTTTTTTTTCCTCCTTCCTCATAAAATTTGTAATTGAATGGCATGATTAAGGAACAGGCTAGCAGCAGCTGCAGAGCATTTTCTGCATGTATGACATCCTCAGTGAGGAACGCCAGAATGTTTGTTTTTTAATCATATTATTGGGGGGGCTCTTACAAATGTCGGAACTATCATAGTATGAAGCACATTTGCGCATATACTGCCATCAACATTTCCAAAACAATTTCTTTCTACTTGAGCCCTTGGTATCAGCTCCTCTCAGAATGGTTTTTTGAGGACTACGCAGATATACAGAATTTTACCTTTTCAATCCAGTTATACACTTCCCCTTGGCATACAATTAAATACCCTAAACACCTTAGACTATAAGTTATAATTGCACACTTGTGTATAGGAACAGAAAGGGAGAAATATGACCATGCACATAAAGAAATTCCAGGAGGGTGGAGGGAGGGTGGGTTGGAAAGGGGGAACCGATTACAAGGATCTACATGTGACCTCCTCCCTGGGGGACGGACAACAGAAAAGTGGGTGAAGGGAGACGTCGGACAGGGCAACATAAGACAAAATAACAATTTATAAATTATCAAGGCTTCATGAGGGGGGAGGGAGGGGAAAAAATGAGCTGATGCCAGGGGCTTAGGTGGAGACCAAATGTTTTGAGAATGATGAGGGCAAAGAATGTACAGATGTGCTTTACACAATTGATGTATGTATGGATTGCGATAAGAGTTGCATGCGCCCCTAATAAAACGATTAAAAATAATAATTAAAAATAACATCTCTAGGGGGAAAAAAGAAGAAACTCCAGTGTGGACTTACCTGCCTGTGAGAAAACACTCCCAAAGAGCTTCAGTGCTGAGGGGGTGCGCCATAGAGGCCGTGGCTTTATGAGTTGAGAAATCATCCTGAGTCCTCTTCTCTGACATGCCAGGGAAAGGAAAAGCAAAGAAAGATGGAGACTTATTCTGGAAGGATACAACCCCGCTTTTTATTCAGACTGTTTCTACTGGATTAGTTTAGATTAGATTGTTTAAATCCAGTTTATAGACTCTTTTTAGCCATGCCTACCTCTTGCCTACTGGATAGAGAAGGAGACAAAAGAGGTAAAGGGTCTATCTTGGAATTTTATCTTTTTCTCTTGTTCTAATCCACCTTGGTGGTGTAGTGGTTACTACCTTGGGCTGCTAGCTTCATGGTTGGTAGTTCAGAACCACCAGCCACTCCACAAGAGAAAGAAGAGGCTTTCTACTTTTTTTTTTAACAATTTATTGGGGCTCATACAATTCTTATCACAGTTCATACATATACATACATCAATTGTATAAAGCACATCTGTACAGTCTTTGCCCTAATCATTTTTTTCTCTTTTCTTCTTTTACATTTTATTAGGGACTCATACAACTCTTACCACAATCCATACATATACATACATCAATTGTATAAAGCACTTCCATATATTCCCTGCCCCAATCATTCTCAGGAGGACCCCTGCTTTATAGGAATAGAAAGGCCCATCTTTCTCCCAAGGACCGCCTTGTGGTTTTGAACTGCTGAACTTGCAGATCGAAAGATTGCGGCACAGTGTGTAATCACTATGTCACCTGGGCTCCTGTTTCTTGTTAGGCGCTGTTGAGTTGGTTCCGACTCATCATCCACCCGATGTACAACAAAAAGAAACACCGCCTGGCTCTGCAGCCATCTTCACAATCCTTGCTACGTTTGGATCCACTATCGCAGCCACTGTGCCGATCCACCTTGCTGAGGGTCTTCCTCTTTTCAGCGGCCCCTCAAGTTTACCAAGCATGATGTCCATGGTAGTTACATCATGTCATGTCAACTTGATATCTACAAGTGTAGGAGTGGAGTCTAGCCTGTCAGGTCACACACAGCCTGGTGGCACCTCCTTATGGGCATGGCCTTCTCAAAAGAGGGGCCTTGGGAACCAACCCCTCTCTCTGTGCCTTCACCTTTCTGCTGGACCTGGGTGAGCCCTGGAGATGTGTCTACTGCCATTGGATCCACGTGACTTTGCACCCACCGGCCTGTGATATGCCTGCATTCTGCATCCTTGCTTGTGGCTTCGTGAGTCTGAAGAGGGAGTCATGGAGTAGTATGGGACTTATGGGCTTGAGTTGGAAAGGGCTGGGATGTTTTCCTTATATACAATTACTTCTTGATATAAAGCTCTTTCTTACGCACATATAAATGAGTGTCATCTGGCTTTGTTTCTCTAGTCAAACCGGCTTAATGCAATGTCCTTTTCCAGGACTTAGACTCTCCTGATAATACGTTCAAAATACTTGAGACAAAGCCTGCCCATCCTCACTTCTTAGGAGCATTCTCTTTGTACTTCTTCCAAAGACAGACTTGTTCTTTGGACAACCTATGATACTTTCACTGTTCTTTGATAGTTCAAATGTATCAATTTTTCCTGGTCTTCTTTATTAATTATCCAGCTTTCACATGCATATGAGGCAAGTGCACATGAAGTAATTGAAAATGCCATCGCTTGGGTCAGACTCACTTTAATCTGCAAAGTGACATCCCTATTCTTCAACTCTTTCAAGAGATCTTGCACACCAGATTTGCCCAATGGAATACATCAGTTGATTTCTTGATTTTGCTTCCATGAGCACTGATTGTGGATCTAAGCAAGATGCGATCTTTGTCAACTTCAGTCAAGATCCAATGTTTTTTAAATTTTGATGTTCTTTACCTTGAGTTATAATCCAAACTGAAGGCTGCAATCTTTGATCTTCATTAGCAAATGCTTCAAGTCCTTGCTTTCAGTAAGCAGAATTGTGCATCTGCACATCAAAGGCTGTTCATAAGCCTTCCTTCAATTCTGATGTTTCAATCTTCTTCATCTGGTCTAGCTTCTTGCATTATTTGCTCAGCGTACTGATTGAACAAGTTTGATGAAAGCATAGAACCTAGACACCCATCTTTCCTGATTTAAACCACGCAATGTTTCCTTGTTCGAGTCATATGATTGCCTCTTGGTCCATGTACAGGTTCCACATGAAGTGTTTTGAAATTCCCCTCCTTGGAAATTTTATCCATAACATTTTTACGATCCACATAATCAAATGCCTTTATGTAATCAATAAAATACAAGTAAGCATATTTCTGGTATTCTCTGCTTCAAGCCAAGATCCATCTGTCATTTACAATGATACTCCTTATTTTGCATCCTCTTCTGAATTTGCCTTTAGGGATTGTATTGAAGGAAAGTGTGGCTCCTGACCACCTCTAACTTCACAAAGTGGAAGGAGACTTAAACTCCACATCAGCATCACCGAAGGCCAATTCCTATAAGTTAGGAGTCGGACATGCTTTCACCTCCCACCTTCTTAATAATTATGACACCCACAAACCCTCCCAAGGCACTCTCTGCTTCTTTGCTGGGTTTGAGATTTTATTACAATGGTCATGTAGAACTCACCGGCCACACTCACCCATATGGGTTGAATTAGGCAAGGTACGAGGTTACAAATGGAGGTGAGAAATACTCAGGCCACAGTTGTCCAGTCTCTTTCTTACCGCTCCTGCAGGCACCCCACTCTGCAAGTAAGCCCCCTGCTTGAAGGCTTTAAATGCTCCATGCACTGGAAAACGCATCGTCGTCTCTTGGTTCTGCACTTGCCACTACTTTGCCACCCCTCGGTTGCTCCTCTGACGTCACAGCTGTCTCCTGGATCAAGGAGCGCAGCACAGAGTGGTTCCAGAGCCAAAATGACAGTCTCCATTCCAGATGGTCGTGAAAATTCCCAGTCTTGCTCGAGAAAGGGCTCGTTTTTTGTTTGATTGGTTTCCCCCCCAACAAACCCCGCAAGCAGCAAGAGGGCCATAACAATTAACCTGTCAGCAGTCCTTCCCTTACTGAATGATCAGTGTCTTCCCCCAGCTTCTCTTATCCAGATCCATCCCAGAAAAAGTCACTTGTCGGGAGCAACAAAGACTACGGCTCCCTCACTGCCATCAACTCCTTGCTCATTGTGACAGGGTAGAACTGCCCCTGTGAGTTTCTGAGACTGCAACTCTTTGTGGGAGAAGAAAGCCCTGCCTTCCTCCCGTGGAGTGGCTGGTGGTTTCAGCCTGATGAATGTGCTTTCAGCAGCCTAACGTGTAACCACTGTGCCGCTAGTCCATGACTAGAAGAGGCACATCAAGTAATTTGCTGCCCTGCAGGGGTAACGACCTTTTATCTGCCCCAAGTCTTCTGAAGGACCCCTGGTGACTCACAGGGACCCATATTGCCCCGATGCTCAGCAAGTCTCAGTCTCAGTGGCTCCCAGAGGAGCTGGGAAGAAAGGCCTAATGATCTGCTTCTGAGAACCCTGCAGAGAATGAGATTCAATTGCAACGGATCATGGGGATGGCACAGGATCTGGTAGGGGTTCACAACAATACCCTATGGAACCACACAGTGACTGCACATACTTGCCAGACCTTCCATTAAACAATTAAGAACCAAGCAAACCCAGTTAGCTATTTGCCCCAGGGAACACTTGCTCCTAGAAAACAAGACTCACCTGTCACTAAACAGATTGCTTGTCCAGGCCAATAGTTTACCTATCAAGAACTGCTTCAAGACCCTTGCTTCCATGTGCCCACCAAGCTGAAGCTATTATGTCACAAACTTGGCACAATCATTTTTTAAAAATCTTCTTGTCCGTCTTCAAATCACCCAGTCTATACCTAAAAGATGAAAAATAACTGGCCCCCATGTTGCACGCTTACAGCAGATTATCAGCAGGGCCTGGCAGAATTTCAAATGAGATTCAGTAGAGAACATGGAATGTAGGATATCATCGCAGAATTCACGTGGATCTTGGCTGCAAGCAGACAATAAGAAAGATGTGTGTGTGTGTGTGTGTGTGTGTGTTTTATTTACTATGCACTCGGGTTAGACTGTGTGGATCATAACCAACTATGAATAACATTGATAAGAATGGGAATTCCAGACTACTTCAGGGTGTTCGTGCAGAACCTGTACATGGACCAAGAGGCAGTCAGCTGAACAGAACAAGTGACTACGGAGTGGTTTAAAATCAGGAAAGGTGTGTGTTCAGGTTGTATCCTTTCACCACCCTTCACTTACTTAGTATGCTGAGCAAACCATCAGAGAATGCATGTTGGGCTACTACCAACAAGGTCAGCAGTTAGAAAGCACCAGCCACTCCTCAGGGGGCAAACCGGGCTTTCTACTCCGCAATGAGTTGCGGTCCCAGGATCTCACAGGGGCAATGGTACTCTCTCCAGTAGGCTCGCCTGAGTCGGCATTGACTCAATGGCAGTGGACTCAGTGGTTTTGCTTTTGGGGAAGGCGTATGAACATGCCGTGGAATGCAGATAACACAACCCTGGTTGCTGAGAGCCAAAAAGACTTGAAGCCCTTACCGATGAAAATCAATGACAACAGCTGTGCCTATGGATTACAACTCAATGTAAAGAAAAACACGATTTTCACAAGTAGTCCAACAGATAAGCATGATAAACAGAGTAAGGTTAGAAGTTGTCAAAAATTTCATTTTTGACAATCAATGGTCATGGAAGCAACAGTCAAGAAATCAAATGACATATTGTATTGGGCAGATATGTTGCACAAGCCCCACGCAAAGTGCTAACCATATCACTTTGAGGAATAAGGTGCACCTGACCCAAGTCATGGTGTTCCTCAGTAGCCTCAGATTCATATGCAAGCTAGATAATGAATAAGGAAGACCAGAGAAGAATTGATGCATCTGGTGCTGGCAAAGAATACTGAAAGTACCAAGGACTGCCAGAAGAACAAACAAAGCACTGTTAGAAGTAATACGAACCGGATGCTCCTTAGAAGTGAGGAGGGCAAAACCTCCTCTCAAGTATGTACTTTGGGCTCAGGAGAGCCCAGGCCCTGGGAAAGGGCAGGCTGCTTGGTAAAGTCGAGGGTCAGTGAATGAAGGAAGCTCCTCCATCAGATGGACAGGCATAGTCGTTGGAACAATGGGCCAGTGAGGACGGCTCAGCCTTGGGCAGCGCTTCGCCTTACTGTGCAGAGTCAGGGATGACTAGAGAGCAGCTAGCAACGCTTTTCCCTTCAAAGACACTCTACAATCCAAGTGAGGCCATTCCTGAAGGCAGAACCGAATAAACTTAACCTTGTTTGGGCATCAGTTTATGCTGCGCTTTTGAGGACTAGGTGAAGACGCGTATTTTTGGCAGCATATTTTAATTTTTAAATATATTATGCAAGTTAACTTTCCAGGAAGAATGGGTCAACCCCAAGAAATAAGACCTGTCTGTGAGAGTTCTTCCATCCCCCTGCCAAGGTCTCTTGGCAATGTTTGGCATTTTCCTAATCTGATAGGCAATCAGTGACATATCATTACTCTTTTGTTCTTTAAAATTTAACTGATTATTAATGAAGTTTAGTAACATCTGGAGCTGTCACTCGAAGCCACGTAAGGGCTTGATTAATAACCTTATATTGAGTACTTAGAAAGCTCTAGCTAAGCTTTGTAGTTTAGGAGCCCTGGTAGTGTAGTGTAGTGGTTACTCATTGGGCTGTGATCTGAAAGGTTAGGAGTTTGAAGCCACCAGCCATTTCTTGGGAGAAATATGGGGCTCTCTGGTCCTGTAAAGAGGTGCGAGAGACCCACCGGGCCTGCTCTACTCTCTCCTATTGAGCTGTTATGAGTTGGTATCAATGAGATGACAGAGACAGAGGGGGCCGAGAGTTTGTAGGTAGGACAGTATCTCTTAAAGCAGTGGTGTATTATTCAGTATTGAGCCCATTTGTTATTCTTATGGGCAAGCTCAGCGGGAGCACAATTTGAAGGCAGAGATGCCAACTCATAGCGTTCCTACAGGGAAGGGTAGAGCTGCCCCTGTGGGTTTCCGCGATTGTAACTCTTGACGGGAGTAAAAAGCCCCATCCTTTTCCTGACTTAAACTAAAACTACTATCCAATTCCCGGATACCTTGATCCTAAAGTTCACCTTAGGAGCCTCGGTGCTGCTGCTGGGTAAGCGCTGGATGGTAAGAGCTCTGTGGTCCCAACGTAACTGTGACTCCCGGGCGGAAAAGTCAGACTCTCTGTTCCCATAGAGATTTATAGTTTAGAAATCCTATGTAGGGGTCACTACGAATCAGAATCAACTAGATGGCAGTGTTTGTTTTTTTTAAATATAGAGTTATAGCTATATGAGGGGGATGAAAAATTTGTGGGAAAATTCTATTATATATTTTTTCCTATTATCTTTTTAAAATTATTTATTGGGGGCTCATATCATAATATATACATACATACATACATGTGTCAAGCATATTTGTGGCCATCATAATTTTCTTTCATTCTTTTTTTTTTACCATTTTATTAGGGGCTCACACAACTCTTGTCACAATCCACACATATACATACATCAATTGTATAAAGCACATCTGTATCCTATTATCTTTTAATCCCATTTCCCACAACCTTTTTGAAAGCCCTTCTTGAGCCTATACATATGTATGTTGATACACACACAATATATATTTCATATTTACATAGAACTGTATCTATGCTACGTTAAGTTAAATTTTTCATTGTAATGCATCATCCATCAGCACTTATCTGGCTTCAAGCAGGGATGTGCTGGAGCTGGCTCCTCCGGGCTTGAAGAGCACAAAGCGATGGAGAGGCTATCTTACAACTACCTTCTTTTCAGAGATTTCGCTTGAGCCTGGCCGCAGGGAGAGTGTTTGCCTTAGGGAAATCAGCAATCACTACAAACCCAGGCTGCCCCTCTGCTCCTGCCTCCAGAGCTGCTTTACCAGCACACCACTGACTGCACATAACAGAACACAGGTCTACCGCAGACCTCGACGCTCAGGGCACTGACTGCTTAGTTGCAAGAAGATCCGCCATCAGGCAACCCAGGAACAGTGGCGTCCAGGGTGAAGGCTCTGTCTGTTTTTAAGTCCCTGGATGTGACCGTCCATTTCACTGTTCAGCTTGTCACCTAGTCCAAGCTACAAGGGAGGCTGGAAGAGCCAGTACTCGGCAGTAGAAAATAGGATAGCCATGACCGGAGCATTCTTCCCCTGAAGTGTCTCATACTGCTGCGATTGCAGGTTAGCAGCCAAGGATGCGGTAGGGCATGGATAGGCCAACAACACTCTGCTACTAGTGTGCGCATGTGTGTGTGCACTGGCAGGCGTGCACACGTGCACGTAGAGGACAAACTGAATATGAGGGCATTTACAACGATCCATTTATTTATGTATTTATTTTTAAGGGCAAAGGTTTACCCATCGTGTTCAAACACCCACCACTGGATGACGAGTTCGAGGCGCAGAGAGTCAAATAGTCCACATTCTTGGGAAATCTCATGTAGCTTGCGTTCCTGGTGAATATTTCCACATTTTACTTTGTTGCCACAATCGATGAGGGGATATATTTTTAGGTGTTGATTTCTTGCTAAGAGATTTTAGTTACAAAGCTTTTAGAAAGGCATGCGAATGTGCGCACACACTCACTGCGCACACACCCATACTGCCCGAGCAAGGAGCCAGCTGTCAGTTCCCGATGGGGGGCTTGTTCTCATGCAGGTACTGTAAGGCCAAGTCTGTCCACTTCATTTCCTGTTCTTTAACAGATTCCGTGGTGCCACCATTGTCTGGCTCAGGTTCCGGAAGCTCTTTCAGAGGGATCGCAACATCTTCATAGGGCAGCTTGTCTTCACACGCCAAGCGTCGTCAATCAAGGCCAAGATCCTTCCACCTCTCTGCACCTCACTGTCCATGCTACACCCTCTACAACTATTTATATATGCATTAGAAAATCTGTAAAGTAGCGGTTCTCACCCTGTGGGTCGCGAACCCTTTGGGGGTCGAACGACCCTTTCACAGGGGTCGCCTGATTCATCACAGTAGCAAAATTACAGTTATGAAGAAGCGACGAAAATAATGTTCTGGTTGGGGGGTCACCAAAACCTGAGGAACTGTATGAAAGGGTCGCGGCATCAGGAAGGTGGAGAACCGCTGCTGTAACGGAAGACACCATCTTCTTGGCAGATTTTGTATTTGTATCTGGGGAAGCAGGTCTTTGGGGGAGACTTTCTGACCTCTTGGTAATTGCTATTGTGTTTACGGGACCATGTTTATCTGAGCCTGTAAGAGAGATGTTTGCTTTTTTCTTTTTGATGTTTGCATTTTGAAGGGAAAAAAATATCAGAATAATCGTGAATCCACTCAACGCATGGCACATATTATACGCCGAGCAAAGGACGCAAGCTGGATTGTGAGCCTTTGACATTCATTTCGCTGCTGTAAAGCTTTCCCTGTGAGGCATGGCCCACCTCTCACTCTGCGAGTCCCAACTGCTTGATGTTCTCGGTGCTGCTGAGAGAGAGGCGAAGATTTATTGTGAAATAGGAGGAGGCAAGGCTGAAAGGCAATTTGGAGAGGGAGCAGATTGTAAGGTCCCTTGATTGACAGGAGGAACGTTGAGGTTTTACTCTGTAGGCACCGAGGAGCCACTAAAAGAATTAATCAAGGGGGTAACATAATCGGAGTTATACTTTAGAAAGATCATTCCCATTGTAGTAGGCAGAACAGGGATTGAAGGCGCAAAGCACTGGAGCCACTGAGAGCAACAATTAAGGCAAGGCCTTTCAATTCTAAGAACTGACACCAAAGCAGCACAATAAACCCAGCACCTGGTGTGGGGACCTTCTGGGAGGTTATCAAAGGGTCAAAAGGATGTGGCTCATCTGGTGCTTTAAACACCCGAAGGCTCACAAGCATACGATCAGATCATAATACTCCCTCAAGGCCTTCAGGTACACATATGCCCATAGGCCAGCTTTTGATTCCCTCCCCTCCCCCAGTTTACATCTCTCTCCGCTCCCACATTGCCATTTTAAAATGCCTTAGACATCGTCAACTTACTACAATGTTGAGAGGCTGCTTGCATAGAGGAGGCTGCAGGGATGGTCATGGATGTGAAACAAGAGGGAGGGAAACAACAACAACAACCCTGAAGCAGTAGGCACAGAAAGAAGAAAATCTTGTGTGGTGCTAATGGCCAACTCTTGGCTCCTAACTCAAAGGTTGCAAGTTCAGGTTCACACAGTGGTACTTCCGAAGAAAGGTCTGGCTGTCCACGTTCAAAATTTAACCTTCGAAAATCTGTGGCGCACGGTTTGACTCTGACTTGTGTGAGGTTGCCCTGAGTCAGAGTTTATCCCCGGGCAATTGGAAGAAGGAAAGGAAGACAGGAGACTTCGAGACCAACTAAGCGGGAGTTAAAGATTCTTGGAATTGGGTACTGAGACCCCGAGAAGAAACAAGTTGATATCCTGTGGGCTTTTCTTACCTGCTATTTAGGAGCAGTTGATAACTAGGCAGAGGAGGCGTTTGAGAATATATCTATATTCCAGTGGCGCTGTTCACTTGTTGCAGTGCTGTTGTGAGGTGCCAGGAAGTGGGTCCTGACCCCATAGCAACCTAGGTCCACAGAACAAAACACTGCTGCCCAGGTCTGTGCCATCCTCACCACTGTGCTTTGAGCCCACTGTGGCCGCGGTTGTGTTAATCCATCTTCTTGGGCAATCTTCCTGTATGCCACTGACACTCTCCCAAGTATTCTGTCCTTCTCCAGGGACTGGTTTCTCCTGACAACCTGTCCAAAGCAAGAGAGATGAAGTCTCACCAGCCTTGCTTTCAAGGAGCATTCTGGTCATTTTCCTCAAAGACTGATTTGTTCAATTAGGAGTTAAAAATTCAACACTGGGTAGAAAGGGGGAACTGATTACAAAAATCTACTTATAGCCTCCTCCCTGGGGGAGGGACAGCAGAGAAGAAGGTCGGGGGGAGACGTCAGACAGGGTAATATATGACAAAATAATAATAATTTATGAATGATGAAGGGTTCATGAGGTAAGGGGGAGTGGGGAGGAAAATGAGCAGCAGATATTAAGGGCTCTAGTAGAAGGCAAATGTTTTGAGAATGATGATGGCAACAAATGTACATATGTTCTTGACACAATGGATTGATGTATGGATTGTGATAAGAATTGTACAAGCCCCCAATAAAATGATTAAAAAAATAACACTAGAGCCCAGCAGTCGGAGTTGGATATAAAGAATGGGATCCAGGGACCCCGGGACGGCATCAAGGAGGAAGCATAGATGACCCAGCATGAAGGTAGCAGGCAGGCACTGACAAGAGCCTGCTGAGGGGAAGAAGGGGGCAAGGTTCCCGAGCAGGCGCAAAAGGTCAGGGCTGGCGACAGGAAGGACTGCAGAATCCCACGTATGATGGAGAGAAATCTAAGGAGAATTACCGTGTCATTTTGGCAGTGAGGTCACGTCTGACTTTAGAAGCTGCTTTGGTAGAATGGTGGGGATGGTTGTCATCTCTCAAAAGGAGGAGTGGAAAGAGGAGAGAAGAATGAAATGGCCACAAAAGGGAAGTAGTTCGGAGATGGTCTCTGCTTTTCTTAATTATCCGGAAAAGGATGGGGCTTTCTACCCCCCGTAAATGAATTTGTTTGGGAAACTCAGAGGAGCAGTTCTGCCCTGTCCTATACGGTTGCTCTGAGTAGGGGTTGGCTCCATGCCAGTGAGTTTCTTCTTTTTATTCTTCTCATTATTTGCTTTATTGTCTTTTGTTTTTTAATAGATCATTTTACTGGGGGCTCTTATAGCTCTTACAACAATCCATATATCAATTGTATAAAGTATATTTGTACATATGTTGCCATCATTATTTTATAAACATTTGTTTTCTATTTGAGCTCTTGGGATCAGCTACTCTTTTAATCCTCCCTCTGCCCCTCCCTGGCTCATGACCCTTTGGTAAGTTATAAATTATTTTTTAAATCATTTTATTGGGGCTCATACAACTCTTATCACAATTCATACATACATCAATTGTGTAAAGCACATTTGTACATTTGTTGCCCGCATCATTCTCTAAACATTGGCTCTCCACTTAAGCCCTGGCATCAGCTCATTTTTCCCCTCCCTCATGAACCCTT
The DNA here is from genome assembly GCF_050624435.1 of Tenrec ecaudatus. NCBI lineage: Eukaryota > Metazoa > Chordata > Mammalia > Afrosoricida > Tenrecidae > Tenrec > Tenrec ecaudatus. The sequence continues at coordinate 15,933,040 of NC_134539.1, forward strand.
GGTAATTTATAAATTATTATTTTGTGCCAGTGAGTGTCTTAAGTAGTAGAAGAGTGTTAAGGTTCACTCAAAATGAACACAAACGTGTTTAGCAGCATGGTAGGAGAAACTGCCTGGCGCTCTGCTTCCTTGACCAGGACAGCTTTGGAAACACTGATGGAACAGTCCCTAAGTCTAACTCTTGGGGTCTCCCTGAGTCAAAGCTGACTACCTGGCACCTGGTAGAGTCTTAGGCAATTGAGAGACAACAGAGCATGGTCCCTGCCTGGCAGTATTTTAGAAATCAGATTTATTGTATAACTATTGCCACTTCTCTGCTAAAAACCCTAATCGAAACAAGTCAAAAACAAAAAACCGCCAGTAGATTAGCATCCTTGCTGGATAAACCCTACAGACCCTCTTGCTCAGCCCTGTCAGACAGCATGCAGCGCTTCTTCCCGTCCTCACCACCTCTTGCGCTCTTGGGTGTAGCTTCCATGTTTTCCAATCCCTTATTATTTTGGGGAATCTGTAGCCATCTACCAGGCTGAGCTGGTTCTTCACTCTAAAGCCTTTCAAGACAGACTTGTAGTAGTGAGTGAGTGTGTGCGCTTGCGCGCGCGGTGTGTTGGTCTTCACTGTACCTCGGTCACATACACTGTATTTCTATCACTTAGCTCCATGCTGAGTATCTGTCTGTAATCAATGATGGTTAAATGAACAAATAAAATTCCAGGTCTTCATGCGGCATTTATTCTTCAGAAAAAAGCCTGCTGTTATTTGGCATTTTCTCCCTTTGTTATAAATGATTTACTTTTGTGAGCTTGCTAAATCATAAACAAGAAACACTAACAGTATTATTTAAAAATTGTAAGCTGGGGTGGGGGTGAGGGAAACCTTGGTCTCACGAGTGCTGAATTTTCCATTTAATTTTTAAATGCTACTCGTGCTTTTTTCCCTTCCTAAAGCTCTCTCGCTTGGTGCAATTATCTGCCTTCTGTATTAAGAAGTAAGGTCGTGGGGGCCCCTGGTTTAATCTCAATGACTAAATTCAAACCCATTTCGGAGCCACAAATGGTTTCCTCTCAATGCATAGCAGGGTCCAGGACCGTTGGCTCTCCCTCCCCGGGAGCAGCGCGGTGGGAGGCGCCTCTACACCTGGTTTCAGGTTGATTATGTTCCACACGGGACGATTTTAGCATAAAAGCCTAGTATGATATGAAACACCTTTTGGAGGTGGTGGGGGCGGGGGTGGTGGAGAAAGCGGTGGTGGCCGAAGCTCAAATCCTGAATTAAATCCCGCCTGTTGGCATTGTTCTTCGGGGAATTGGCTTTCAAAAGCCAAGGAACAAAAGAGGTTTGGATTTCCCATCTCCCCGAGGCGGCAGATTGTGAAGGGGTGACCGCGAGAAAACAAGAGTATAAATTATCAAGCGGGAGGCGTGTGGCACACACACACACACACAGACCGCGAAAAACAAGAGTATAAATTATCAAGCAGGAGGCATGTGACACACGCTCTCTCAACAGTGCCTTTTCTTAAGAGTACATGCTAAGGCTCCCAGGGGATCTTTCGCGAGGGGCATCGTTACGTAACAGCATTGGCAAGCGCTGCACTGGCTTCCCGGGCGCGCGCGCCGCCGCGCTGTTGACAATCCCAAATCGGGATACAAAGGGGAAGGGACAGGGCGAGAGGCGCGGCGGGTTGCACTGAGCCGCGCAGTCGGCGTCTCACAGCGACCCCGCGCGACAGAGGAGGGCCGCGGCCTTCCCTAGGCTGTGATCCCCTAGCTAGCGGGCCGCCAGCTCTTTCTGCCGCAGAGCCCCCGTGGGTCCCGCCCGTGCTGGGAGAGCGCCCTAGACAAGGGTACCCGCCACGTGTGTGGAAGCGGAGCCCGGAGAATTCCCCGGGCGCAAGCAGCAGCCCGCGGACGCCCGGGCTGGAGGACCAGCAGGGCGCTAGCTAGGCAGGGCTGCGCCCTCCAAGACGGCTAGATGCCAGCGGGTCCAGGGTGAGGGCTCCTCAGCCGGCTCCCTGGGGGTTCGAAGCTGGTGGCTCGCGGCGCCGCGCAGACCGCAGAGCGGCGGCACGGGCAGGCGCGCTCCCGCGGGGGGCGGGGGAGCGTCTGGAGCCGGGCTGCGCGCGGCCGCGAGCGCGCCGCTCCGCGGCAACGGCGCATGCGCCGGCTCCCCTCGGCGCAGCCGCGCAGGCTCGCGGGCCGGCTCTTCCAATCGGAGCCAGGCGTTCTCGGAGTGCGTCTCCCAGAGCGGCGGGCTGCGGACGCCGGGGGAAAGGGGCGGGCCGGGGCGGGCCGGGGCGGGCCCGGGAGGCCGGCGAGCGTCTGCGGAGGTCTGCGAGGGAAGCGGAGCCTTCCCAGCCCCCGGAAGTGACCGTTGTAAACCTCCGCACCCCGGGGCTGAGCCCCTTCCAGGGGTCCTTTGCTACCAGGCTTTCTCCCCCGGGTCCTAGAGCCCGTCGGGTTCCAACAGTTTTGCCTCTTTCTCGAGCGGGCTGCCGGACTTCCCGCCCCGGGAACACGGAGCTGCCGCGGGGGTCTGGGATGTGCGATGTGAAGCACAGGGGGACGCTGAGGTAAACCGCGGGATGTGGGGGCTTTGATGCCCACGACGTGGCCGGGGGGGGGGGGCGCTGCGGTGAACGGGCCAGGAGTTTTGGGGACTCCGACAGAGTTTGGGGTTGTCTGTGACCGGTTCTCGTGGGGACACGCCTCCTGCCTCCAGGGCTGGACCCCTCCGTCCACCTGGAGGGGAATCCCCACAGCATCCTCGGTTTGGGTGGTAGCACCTGGAACACTGAGTGGGTGGGGACCCGAGGACCGGACCCCAGGGGCTTGGGCTTGGCACTCTGTCTAGGGCTGCAGCTCTGGGCGACGGACTCCTTTCCTCTCGGGCATCCCTCTCGTATTCTTCCTCTTTAAAAACTTTTTAAAAGTTTGATCAGTCGTCTGTAGCTCTGACTGCCCTCTTTTTCCAGGGCTTTAAAAAGGCTTAGGAAAAGCCTGCTTTGCGCCTTGGCAAGGCTAGTATCTGCAGGTGTACACACCCTCTTTTTGAAAGCTCTTTATCCCCAGCAGGACGACGTTCCTAGGCACATCCATGCTTACCAGTGTCTCACATATGACTGCATACATTCACTAGAAAAGGCACCAGCTCTTTGAAATACCTGCTACGTGGGCGCCTTACAGCTGTACCCTTGGTGCTGGAAGACCAGAACCCACCGTTTGCACTTGTTTGAACCGTTGGTGCCTAGAAACCATGAAACAATGGGAGAGCAGGCAGCGGACGTGGTTTCCCATGAAATGCAGGCAGGCAACCTGCAAAGAGGCGACGTGGAGGACTGACTGGTCTGGGTCTTTCCACACATGACCTCTCTAGGCACTAGGCTCCTTACCTGTCAGCTGAAGAGGCTGGACTTGGGCACTAAGGTTCCAATTCATTATGCAACCCTTCTATGATACTGTGTCTCAGCTCTTTATTTGTATTTTCATGAAGCCACCAAAGAACCCCAAACCCCACTGCCTTGAGTCAGCCTTCACCGGCTGCATAGAATAGGACCATACTGCTACCAAGGCTGTAAATCGTTATGGACTGGACCTGTGGAGGGGCTGGTGGTTTCTAAGCCCTTTTAATAAGTACTGTGCCACCGGGGTTCCAGAAAGAGCCAAGCACCCCAGTTGATGCTGCTGATCCAAGGCTCCACACTGGCATGGTTACTGCAGGCATGCCTCCTTAAACTGGGCCCCTTGGGCACTGCCTTTGAGGCAGCCCTGTGTGGAGTAAGCCCACCGCTGCCATGTTCCCCACACGTTGTGCCCATTGCATGTCTTTGTGGCACACTTTGGTAATTCTCACAATATTTTAAACTTTCTTCAGGATGCTCACAGACTACTCAAAAACAAAAGAGCAAACTCACTGCCATTGGTTGGATTATGACTCACCGTATCGTGACCTTATAGTGGATGTCCGAGCCTGTAAATCTGGCTCTATCTTTCTCGTGCACAGCAGCTGGTGGGTGTAAACTGCTGACCCTGCAGATAGCAGCAACGCAACACGTAAATCCTACACCACCACCGAGGCTCCTTCATAGGCTACTCAAAAAACTCCACCATCCACTCGATGCCAACTCCTAATGAGCCTATCTGACGGGCAGGGTAGAACTGTGTGCATGAGTTTCTGCGACTAACTCTCTATAGGAGTGCAAAGCTTCATCTTTCTCCCATTGGAGCCGCTGGTGGTTTCAAACTGCCGACCTTGAAGTTGGCAGCCTAGTGCATAACCACTACTCTACCGGGGCTCCTAATTAGTCTACTCACTGCCATTGAGCCAATACCAACCCATAACGACCCTACAGGCTGCAAGGTAGAACTGTCCCTGTGAGGTTCCAAGGCTGTAACTGCTAATGGGAGCAGAAAGTGCCATCTTTCTCCCAAATGGACCACAGTATAGTATAAAACATAACTGGGGAGCCAAAGCCATTACTGGGACACCAGAACAGTTCATGTAATTCACTTAATTGCCCTACGAGCTTTATTGAGCGGGCCCTGCGTGGAGCCATGCCTGAATTGCAAGGAGCACTGTGTCTTGGAAAGAGAATGGCTCGTGAAGGCTATTGTCAATGGCACTGAATCACTTAGGTAGAAGTTGTGGAATTGGAGAATTTTTTAAATTAAATATTTTTATTGGGGGCTCTTACAAGGAGAATGTTTTATTGTGTATATTTTTGCCACAGTTATAAAAAATATTTACACGAATAACAGTATAATTCATGTAAATGGAATGAATTGAATGTGGTGATAATGATACAACTTCCTGACTGAATTATTGAATTGTATGACGCGAGGAAGAAATACAAATAAAACTTAAAAAGAAAGAGGATGGGCTTTAGCATTTCTAACTGTCACTAAATATCTTTACCTAGGTTATGTGGCTTCTGTTTCTTCATCAGTGAAACAAGTGTGATAACCTCCTAAGGTTCTTGGGAGGATTGAAAGAGACCATGTACGCCGAGCCTAGTGTCTGGTACCATAGTCAGCGTGAACTAATAATAGTGTTTGTCTTTTCTTTCTCCCTCCCGCCCTTTCCCTCAGTCTGAGCAGGCCCACGGAAGGATGAGTACACTCAGGATGGACCACTGAAGGACCCTGATGTGAGTACGCCAGGGCTCTGGATGAGGTGTCTGGTCGAAAACTGTACCACCATTGGCTCTGAAATGTGACACGGAGTTGTCTGTGGGACAGGGACTTCTCTCCGAGGATGCAGACCATTGCCAGTCCAGTGGTAGCTGCTCTCCTTTTCCCAGCTGCTTCCTCTTCTGTTCCTGCCTTGGAAGAGAGGAAGTGTGAAGGTTACAGTAGGGTTTTTTGTTTGGTACTTTTATTTCAAAGTTACCTTAAAAATACCCCATAAAGTTTCTGAGGCCCTAAGGGCCCCTGGGCCTTTACTTTCTTTCAAACTGAGTGCTGGGTCTTAAAGATTGGCACTCTGTGTGGCCTTTCTGAATTTAGGCATAGTTTGCCATTGTAGTTTGTTGGAGGTGTCCATTGGGTGATGTGAAGGGCTGGGCTCTCAACCACTAGTTGGAGGGTTGATGGTTTGGATCCACCCGGAGGTCCCACGGAAGAGAGGCCTGGCAGTTGGCTTCTGAGAGGTAACTGCCCCTCCGGGGAGCACGTTTGCTCTGCACACACGGGGTGGCCATGAATTAGTGTGACAGCAATTCACAACATTTTACTCTCTCTCATTTTTCTTTTGAGAAATCAATTTATCAATATCATCATTACTTTGTTCTTACCAGAAGGGAGGATATTTTTTAATATGTTGTCATTTTTGTTTCCAATTTTTTCCCTTGAAATAAAACCACTTTCTGAAGAGAAGTATTGCATATTTTGTGCAGTGATTTATAAATTACAAGTAAAGGAAAGAAGAGGAAATCACTTAAAAGTTCAGGACTCAGATGTATAACCACTGTTACAATGTATACTCTTTTAACAGACTTCAGTCCATCCAACCACAGAAGCCAATATCTCAGATATTTTTAACCCATCAATAAGGAAGTTGTACATCCTGAAGAAACAAGGTTTTTTGAAAGAGTTGGATGACATGAGTTTAGGTAATTCAAGTAATTCCACTGCTGAAACTCAAAGGTAAGCTTCCAGACTTAACCAGCCTGGTGGTTGGGCTGGTGATTAGAATTCTTTGTTTCTGTGTTTTTAGAATTCTTATGGGATGAGAAGTAGAAGGGAGGTTTAATGTAACTGGAGCGAGAACTCACAGTGATCCTGTAGGACAGAGTAGAACTGCTCCTTTGGGTTTCTGAGACCATCAACCTTTGTGGGAACACAGAGCCCAGTTCTTCTCCTGGAGTGGCTTGTGGGTGTGAACTGCTGAACTAGGAGTTAACAGCCCAATCCCAAACCAACACATTCACAGGTCAGTTGAAAGAGACTTGCTTACAGTGGTTTGTGGCTTGTTTTGTTTGGGGCTGGACAGGAGCCCTGGCAACACAGTAGTTCAGTGCTTTATTGCTGATCAAGATATTGGCTTCTTGAACTGAACTCACCAGCTGATCCATCGGAGAAAGAACTGGCAGTTTGATTTATTATGTTTCTTCTTTCGGAGGGGGGGGCACAATTAGGGAGTTTACTAGTTTACTAGGATCAGAAAGCATTAAGGATTGAGTCATTGGTTCACAGCAACACCTCTCCCCCGCAGTAGCTAAGTCTCTCTCTCTGTCTCTCAGCCTCTTATCCATGTGGTCCTTGGGCCTCTGCCTTCTGGACCAGGAAACTCGCCCACCGCAGAGTCTCTCAGTCTCCCAGTCTTGGCGCTGCTCCTTGGCTCTCTCTCATGATTTTTTTTGCATCAGCCTTTGGTCTTGGTGAGGCATGGCCCCTCCTGCCTTCACCATTTCAGGCAGGGATTTCAAACAGGCTCCGCTGGTGGCTCTTCTTCCTTGATGGCCCCAGGAATTCGCTCTCTTCCTGCCAGGGAAATAGCAATTAAAACTTGACTCGCCCCTCTGTAGTGTTTCACTCACCCTGTATGCATGGTCTCACCCAGTTCAATTAAAGAGACCTGGATAGAAAAGCCATATTAAGACATTTCACCTCGCCACGACTCCCCACAGAAACCAGAGTGAGGTTGGCCTTGGAAGGGGGAGTCTTACTGCAGGGCCCACAAGAGCCTCTGCTTCTCATCAATCTAGCACCCGGGTCCACCGTGTGTGTGTGTGTGTGTGTGTGTGTGTGTGTGTGTGTGTGTGTGTGAAGGGGTGGTGCGTAGTCTGGCTGTGGATAGTGCCTGGTGGGTAGCCGGTTCAGACCGGTGTGGTGAGGCTCTCCAGCAGTTTGATTTTGTAAAGATTTATGGCCTTGCAGACTTCATGGGACAGTTCAACGTTGTCCTATAGTTGGAACGTCGCTGATTTGGAATGTGTTTCCACGGCAGTGAGTATTTTTGATAAGGGGCTGAGTGTAGAGTGGGATTGAGGCTTTGTTGTGATGGAATTAGTGAGAGGTGGCTCTTTGTGCTGCTTTGTTGACTTGGAGACCCCAGTCTCCATGTGGGGTTCTTCTCATTAGAGACCAGCCTTCCCTGCTGCTCCCAGTCTTTCCCCACTTTGCTGCCCGTTCACCTTTCTCTTTGGCCATTCTCTAGATTTTTGTTCAACCGCAACCTCGGTGGCTCTCCACAGCCGCCTCTTTCCTCGTCACTCCCTTCTCGTTCCTGGCTTCCGTTTAAGCATTCTTTCAGTGTGTGAACAACCTCAGACGTGGCATCTCTCAGTTTACACTCCAAGATGGAGGCTGCAGTGTTGTCTCCTAAACAATGCAGGAGTTAAGGGCACCGACTCCTTTTGAAGTCGAGATCCGGCCGATCTGCGTCTGGTTTACAGCTTCCCCTTGAGCAGCACAAGTCTGCACGGTGTGGAACCGTTTATACGCAGCTTTCCCCACGGCGAGCTCAAGTGGTTGGGATTCTCTGCGAAATCCCTTGAGAGGCAAGTAAGTCATCGTCCTTCTCAGAACCGCGCTCTACTTGGTGTAGGACAGCGCATCTCATTTAGCAGGGTGCACCCCAAAAAGCGTGGTGTACAAACACGTGTACAGAGAAGGAGCATGCATGGTGTGCGACTTTTATATTCATCTAACAGAGTCACTTCACATCTGGCAATCTGACAATAAAGCAAGGTGGGCTTGTATTTTACGTCAATTTATTTCCTACTAATACACGATCTTTTAAAAAAGCATTCGGGGAGGCGTCCTTGCACAGGGTTTGGGAAGGACTGGTCACAGGAGCCTTTTCAGAAAGGACGTCTGGGTGGGCGAGCACCTTGCCTAACCTGCACTTCTCCTGTAAATAGGATTTGCTAATAAGCCCTGCCTACCTGTCTTTAGAAGCTACTTTACATTCTTTCTGGAGCAAGGTAGGGGATCAATAATTAAGATAGAACTTTTTGTTGTTAAAACTACCTTAAGTTGGGTGCGTCTCCTTTCAGATATTGAAAGGGACAGAGAGAGGCCTCCCTCATCAGCTAGGTCTCCTCTGTACCTTGAAGAATATGGTTCAAAACCTGCTGAGCAGAGGACCGTCAAGATTTCTTCTTGCGGTGAAATGTGTAATTATACACATCCTTACATAGGGATACATTGATCTAGAAACGTGTTCATAGGAAAATTGAAAAATGCTAATTGAAACAAAATAAGACCCTTTGTCAGTATTGAACTACTGACACATTTAGGTATATATTTACCCAGGCTTTTCAATAGATTCTGTAGGTATAGGTACCCACCCAGAGACCAGGTCACTTGAGTGACAGTTGGTTATTTTGTGAAAGGAGAAGATGACTCATCCAATCACAAAATAGAGGCTGTCCACCGGCCGTCTGTGGGCTATGCAGGAGGGAGCGACCCCACAGGGCAGAGTAGACCGGCCCCTAGGGTTTCTAGGACTGTAGTCTTCATAGAAGCAGACTGCCAAGTCTCTCTCTCACGGAGCAGCAGGTGGGGGTTCAGACCACCTTCTGTATGGTTCACAGCCAGGTGCTTCACCACACTGCCGCCAGTGCCCATCCCTAATCCGAGGGGCCGGCAAGGATGACTGGACATGGTGTTTGAGAAGTTGTGTTCTGACAGTCTCTGATAGGGGTCTGGTCAGGCTGTTTTGTTGGGAACACCCCCTGCCCCTCGTGTTACCCTTATGATGTCTTTTGCTACCTGGCTGCTTAGACATGGAGCCCCAGTGGCATAGCGGTTATGCGTTGGGCTATTCACGGCAAGGTCAGCAGTGAGAAACCACCAGCTTCTCCATGGAAGACAGATGGGGCTTTTTACTCCCTTTGAGAGTTCCAGGCTTGGAAACCCACAGGCAGCTCTGCCTTGTCCCTTAGGGTGGTTGTGAGTCGGCATTGACTCAGTGGCAGTGAGATTGGTTTAGGTTGGCGAGACATAGCAGAAAATGTTGAATTATACCCAGTGAGAAGGCCGTTTCCCGATGCCCTCATTCCGTAGATTGAAGACTGCTGCATCGGAAGTCAAACAGATGCTTAAAAGTGAAGTTGACTTGGATCTTACTGCTGACCTCAGAAAGAAGCTCCATCGGGCGAAGAAAGAAAAGTTAGAACTCACAGCCAAGCACAATGCAGAGGTAGGTCTCTCTCTTCCCCCCCTCCCCCCCGCCCCTAATACTGTTCAAAGCAGAGCTTGGTTCATTTCCAATCTACAGACTCCCCCTTGGACTTTATCACCTACTATTCTCGTGCTTCAAAAAGGAAGCCGTGGTAAAGAAAACGAGCTTTTCTCTTTTGTGCGTATGTGTTCAGTGCACTTTGTGTAGCAGTGGTTGTGCTCTATCTCAAATGACACTCTACTCTTAGATCTGCTGTGTTCATCATTGGCCACAGAATTCACAGCGAGTACTTGTGACTGTAGGGGTTATTAAGGAAATTAACAGATGTCAGTGCGGGTGAGAAATACGCAGGGTATAGATAGTCAGGACACCTGCTCAGCTCCTCCAGTGCTGCTAATAAACGCCCAAAGGAAATGCCACGCATTGTGAGCCTTATCCTGAGGGCATTCAGCTCAAGCTTCGAGGGTCAGCAAACCCAGCTTCCCGAATTAAGTGCTCAGAGGACCCCTCCTGTAAGCCTCGGCCTGAAGGCACTCAGCTCCACCTCCGTGGATCAGCAACCCCAGCTTCCCCAATTAAATGCTTCCTCAGAGGTACCCCACGCCACAAGCCTTTCTCCTATCCAAAAGCACCCAGCTTTTCTTGCTCTGTGGTTTGGGAAAGCCACGAATCTGTCTGGCGCTCTGGTTCCTGGTTCTGCTGCTGCTGTGCCTCCTCTACCACTCCTCTGCTGTCACATCTGTTTTCTGGATCAAGGAGGCTTATTGAACAGGGATCTTGGGGTTCGGAAGACGTGCTCCATTGTTGGCTCTTGCTGATGGTGGGATCCATCCCTTCCTCCTGCTTCTTTTTCCAGATCTGCCTCTGCCCCTCCTCCTGCTTCTTAAGAGGATTCATTTTATACACATCCTGCTGGATATAAATGAGTGAATCCATTAACAATTACCCACTGGCAAATCCTATCAATGTCTCCCCCTACCTTCTTACCTAGACCCATGCAGGCAAAGGTCATTTGGGAGGAGGGACACTGGTGAGAAGAGACACATTAAAGAATTCATCGTCCCTGCAGGCCACCTCTGGGTTCTGCAAGCCATTGCCCTGTCATACTTGAAGGGTTAACTTGCCTGCTTTTAATCATTTTACTGTGAACACACCCATAAAAGCTAGGAAGCCAATTTTTTTATCCTTGCCTTTTCTATTCTAAAATAGAAATGGAAGGAATCATTGTGTTGACATGTTTTCTTAGATTTATTTTAATTATGGGTCCAACTTGGTTGTAAATGCTCATTGATGAATGTGGTGCATGGTAATGAAGGATTTGGAAATGACACACTTTTGAAATCACAGCACAGTTTCCCTTGTAGCCTCAATCATGGAGTAATTTAAAAAAAAATAATTTGAGTATAGAAATTTTGATCCTATGATAATAAATTATCTTAATACCTTTTTAGTTTTATTATTCTGTAATAACTCTTTCTGTACTGGTGCATGTGTATGCTTATTTTTCCATATGTATGAAGAGGCTTCAAAAAGTTCATGGAAAAGTGGAATGAAAAGCTGGTGGAATTTTCCATGAACTCTTGGACCCCTCCTCGTACATGCATGTATTCCAAGTACGGCAGTCGTCTTTCTTCTATGATAATTCTTGAGTTGTATGTGAATATGTCTTTTGTGTGTGGTGTTTTTTCTCTTCTTTCTGTCGCTGTTAACCTTCCTTATTCTCAGGCCTAGTTTAGGCAGCCTGGTCGAGTGGACAGACTGCCTGGATCCCACAGACCGTGACTGGGTTTCCAGCCCTTCCATGGATAAGCTGTGTGACCTTGGGGCAGTTACTGTCCTCGAAATCACTGACTTTTCATTGTGAAATGCTGGTCTTAGAGTGGTTGTGATAATTAAGCAAAATAAAGGCTGTTAGGTACCCGTGTTAAAAGAATATCATCAATAACATACAAACATAAACTCCATTTGTTAATGGTAGCTTTAAGGTACTGAGCGCTAAGAATAAGCCCCGTGTTATCTTTCTCTTGAGCTCAGTTCTGACAATGTCTTTTTGGGAAAGCAGAGTCTTCTTCTTCTTTTCAAATCATCTTACTGGGGGCTCGTACAACTCATCACAATCCGTACATCCATCCATTGTGTCAAGCACAAAAAGTATATTTGTTGCCATTATCATTCTCAAAACATTTTCTTTCTACTTGAGCCCTTGGTATCAGCTCCTCATTTTCCCCTTCCTCCCTCCCCCTTGGTAATTTATAAGTTATGGTTAGTTTGTCATGTTTTACACTGTCCGACATCTCCCTTCACCCACTTTTCTGTGGTCTGTCCCCCACGGAGGGGGTTATATGAAGATCCTTGTGGTTCATTCCCCCTTTCTACCCCACCTTCCCTCCACTCTCCTGTTATCACCATGCTCACCACTGGTTTGAGGGGTTCATCTGTCCTGGATTCCCAGCAGAGTCTTCTTAAATGAATCCGATTACTACTTTTTTTGCTCTCCTCAAGAACTTTATGGTTTAAAGCTATTTTAGAGTACTTATTCATTTCATGCTTGGCTGCTCTCCTTTAGTCTGTAAACTTCCTGAGGAGGGAAAGCCATGGCTATGCTAAGTTTGACTATACTTCACTCACATTGTGTATTGGCACATAGTAGGCCTTCACTGGTGGGGTCTTGAATAAATGTATAACAAAAGTGATGTTTTCAGGGTAGTTAAGCAACACTGATACTGCTGATTAAAATAGAAAGAAATGAGTAAATGACAGCTTCATTTATACTTTTTCGTGATACTCGGTAATTTGGTAGTTATAATAATTGAAATAATTGCTTTATTTTCATTGTAATAATACTGATTGAATATAAAGAGGGATTTGTGAAATGTATGCTAATTGTTCATAAACTCGAAAAATCATTTTTTAAACCAAAAATACGTTTCCCTGACAGTATCAGTGTCATGATAATCATTCATTTATTAAGTTTTCTCACACATATTTACAATGATAATTAGATTTCTCCTAAGAGACCACACTCCTTACTATCTTTTATTGGATCACAATTTTTTGAAAAGTATGTGTTTGTGTTAAATAGGTAGGAAATTATCTCAGGGAGAAAAACAATTTTCACAGCAGGAAATTATAATTGGTTCAACCCTAGGTTTATATTATTGATTATTTTCCTTATGTCTATTACTTTTTAGATTATTTTACTTATATAGTAAACATTTTTATTTTTGCTGTTCAGTATTTTAATATACCTGTCACAAAGCAAGGCCTTATTAGATGGACCTGATGCTAACACACTTCCATACTGGTAATTGGCGCAAAATAGCTTTAAAATGGACTTCCGTGAATTCTATTGTATTGGATTCTGTGTAAGTTACTATTCTTTCTGAGCCTCCTTTTCATTTGAGATCAGTGGAACTCATAGATTTTAGTAGTTGTTCGATGCCATCAAGTTGGTTCTTACTCACAGCAACCGTAACGCACAACAGAACAAAACACCGCCTGGTCCTGCGCTGTCCTCACCGTCATTCCTACGTCTGAGCCCCTTCTGTGGAGCATCTTCTTTTTCACAGCCCTCTGCTTTACCAAGCATTCCATCCCTCTCCAGGGAACTGGTCTCTCAAATATGTGTGTTAGACAGGGTTCTCTAGAGAAACAAATCCAGGACATTCCTGTGTATGTATGTACGTACACACACACACACACACACAACACACACACAACACACACACACACACACACACACACACAACACGAAGGAATATAGCAGCTAATTAGTCTACAAAGCAGTACAGAGGGCTCAACTCAACTCACTTCCGTGGAGCAGTTAATATACTGGAAGTCTGTCCTTCAACTCACAAGGGCTGCTGGATCCAAAGTCAAGGGAGCAGACAGCTGAGTCTTCCGCAGAGCAATGCAGGCAGTCTGACCACAGGCCGCAAATAGCAGGGCAGGTCACCAACCGTCAGCCAGATGACAGGGTCTGACAGTCCAAGCTCAAGCGACGTATACAGCAGCAGTGTGGCGAGCAAGTCCTGAAGGAACCGCAAGCTCTAGCATACGATCCATTGGTTGGGTGTCCCATGGGTAGGGCAGCTCGCAAGTTAAGGAAGAGAACTAGCTAAGGTAACCACACTCTTGCCTGATCACTAGGGACAGAGAGAGAGAGAGAGAGAGAGAGAGAGAGAGAGAGAGAGAGAGAGACACACACACACACACACACACACACACACACACACACACGGACGGACAGACAGACAGACACAGGTGGGTCTTGCCAAGCCATTTAATTCTTTGCCCTCCAATCAAACTGAGCCCTGATTAATCCCACATGTTCCTGTTGGCCAGGTTGGCACAATAAACCTACCTATCACAGTATGTTAGACAAAAGTCTCACTTCTAAAGAGCATTCTGGGTGTACTTCTTCCAAGACAGATCTGTTTGTTTTTCAGACAGTTGTCACCAATACCACAGTTCAAATGCATCAATGCTTCTGTGGGTCTCCTTAGTCTTTGTGCAGTTTACACACACACACACACACACACACACACACACACACACACACGAGGCACTTGAAAATACCTTGGCTTAAAAAAAAAGAAAAAGAAAGAAAAGACCTTGGCTTGGGCCCTCAAGGTGACGTCCCTGCTTTTTAACACTTTCCAGGTCTTGTGCAGCAGCTTTGCTAGAGCGTGCTTTAGCTTGTGTGAGAGCTCAGCTGCTGCTCTCACAGGTGTTGCTTGTGGAACCAAGAGAAAACAAAACATCCTGCTGCTACTAGAACATTTAAAATTACATACAAGATTTGCATGGTATTTCTGTCTGACTGCGTGGCTTTAGAAGGCTGGTTATCTATGCTGGGTCTTTGAAAGTTCATGGAAAAATGTCATTACCTTTTCAATTCCACTTTACCATGAAATTTTTGAAGCTTTCCTGTGTAATTTCTAGGTATACCGTGATCAATTAAAAGTCACCCCAGAGACCCGGAGATCAAAATACTCTGATCATCACTGTCGTCCGGCCATCCTTTGCTGTAACCACAGTCACCCTGACTCTAATGGTGAAGGGCCTTTGCACTCTGGACTTACATTGATCCCACTGTAATATGGGTGCCCAGCTCATTGATGACAGTCATCATTACCTTCGCTGCTCTTTATCACGGTGCTTATTGGCACATAGTAGGCCTTCAGTGGCTGTGCTGAATCACTGTAAGATAAAATGTATATCTTTAGAGGCCATCTCAAGAACAGTGAGTGATACTGCTGATTAACATAACAAGAAATGACTATGTGACTCTTCTGTTTGTAGTTTTCAATGAGATGCCACCCAGAGCATTTGGTAGTATGCTAATGAGGACAGTGGTGTTCCTTGGGCCCCGGAGGAGGGTGTAGTGTGGGCGGGGAAGGGAGGTGGCTTGCTCATCATAAGACCCTTCTGGTCTCCTAAGTTTCCATATTATGTAAGAAAATTCCCATCTCCACGTGGACTACCAAGTGGGGCTGGGGTGAGCATGCTACCATGAAATGTGTCTGACTCCATTATTTCAGTCTCTCTTGTATCTCTCATGCTCTCTATGACTTTATTATAATCTTTATGTATTCAACCGTACAATTGTGCCTATCGAATCCGTGATTAGTTGTGGGGGGCTGGCCTTTCCCCCACACCAGCTTTTTAGTTAGTTGCATCCAAAAGTTGCCATGGAGTTGGTTCTGACTTATGGAGCTCCTTTAGGACAGAGCAGAACTGCCCTGTTGGGTTTCCAAGACTGTGAATCTTAGTTTTTTTTAAAAAAAATTATTGGCGGCTTGTATAACTCTTACTACAATCCATCCATCCATCCATCCATCCATCCATCCATCCATCCATCCATCCATCGATCCATTGTGTCAAGCACTTTTGTACATTTGTTTCCCTCATCATTCTCAAAACATTTGCTTTCTATTTGATGAACCCTTGGTATCAGCTCCTCATTTTTCATCTCCCTCCCCGTTTACCCCTCCTTCATTAACCCTTGATAATTTATAAATTATTATTATTTTGTCATGCCTTACACTGTCCGATGTCTCCCTTCACCCACTTTTCTGTTGTCCATCCCTCAGGGAGGAGGTTATATGTAGATCCTTGTAATCCGTTCCCCATTTCTACCCCACCTTTCGTTCACCCTCCAGGTATCATCACTCTCTCCACTGGTCCTGAAGGGTTCATTTGTCCTGGATTCCCTATGTTTTCCAGTTCCTATCTGTACCAGTGTACATCCTCTGGTCTAGCCAGATTTGTAAGGTAGAATTAGGATCATGATAGTGGCGGGGGCCGGGGGGGTTGGTTCGGGGAGGAAGCATTTAAGAACTAGAGGAAAGTTGTATGTTTCATATTTGCTATACTGCATCCTAACTGACTTGTCTCCTCCCCATGACCCTTCTGTAAGGGGATGCGACCCTTTCGTAAGGGCCTGCTCAGTTGCTTACAACTGTAAATTTTTACGGGAGTAGAAACCCTCATTTTTCTGGTGGTTTCAAACTGTTGACCTTGTAGTTAGAAGCCTGATGTATAAACCCATTGATTAGTTCCTTAGCACTTGGATTTGGACTACCTGGAGACTTTAGAGTGAGCTTATTACATTCCAAACCAGCAAGCCAGAAAATTCAGACTCGTTGCCATAGAGTCAATGCTGACTCATAGTGACCCTATAGGTAGGATAGGGTAGCACTGCCCCAGTGGGTTTTCTGCAAGAGTGCAAATCCCTGTCTTTCTCCAGTGGAGCTGCTGCTGGTTTTGAACTGCCGACTTTGTGGTTCACAGCCCAAGGCATAACCACTACATTGCCAGGGCTCCTCTCAGCTGTCCTCCAGGCTCCTGCTAATGCGAGCTGAGTAAGAGTATGTAACTGATTTGCTTTGTGCACTTTTTTCCCCTGGAGCTGCTGGTGAACTTCTCCGGTGTATTGGTTCCTGAGTCTCTCTCAGGTTACAGAGTGGTGGAGAGGGCGCCTACGTGCCTTGTCCGAAGCCATGATGGAGGCCTGGCTCATTATTAAATATTTCAGCCCAGGAGGGTGAGTTCCTTCAGGCAGAACCGAAAGGCTGCTTTTGCTGGTAAAGGGTGTTCAGGGAGGATTTAGGGGGATCACGGTTTAAATCCAGAGGCTTGCTTCTCAGGCCCTCCCTTCCTCTTAATGCTCAACTGATACCATCTTAAATGGGCTGAGGCTCTTCACAGCAACTTGTATTCTAATTCTGCTTTCCTCGGAATTACATTTTGGGTCTAGTGTGTAGCCCTGTCTACCCCGGGGCCATACAAAATCCCCCTTTTTAAGGTTTCCCTGGAAGCTCGCTGGTTTTCTGTGGTGTGGAGCTGAGACTCCGAGGCCGAGAAGATGAGTTTGTTTCTGTGAGTTCTCTGTCATAGGCAGGGCTAGCCTGCCTCACTCCACAGGCTTTCAGCACACAACCCTGACACAGTGCGCAAGGGTGGCCCTTCATTTCCCGCGGCCTTGTCTCCCACCGGCACTTCATCCTAAACAACTGCGAGTGCTAGCGTCAATAATCCTGACCTGCTGTACGCCTCAGATCACAGTGTCCCCTTTTCTACCTGCAAGGAGGCCTTCACTGTGTACAGGCACCAAGAGGTGCCCACCTGCCACCAGACACCGCTGTAGATCTTCCAACAAAGGGGCATTTACAGGGGACTAGGAGAGCCGGATGGAGCCCTGCTGGTGCAGCGGTTAGGCACTCAGCTGCTGACTGACTGGCTGGTGGTTCTGAGGGAAAACCATGTGGCAGTCTGCTTCTGTAAAGATGCCGGCTTGGACGCCGGTGGAGCAGCTCTGCCCTGCCCAGTGGGTTGTGACTTGGACTGGGCTCGGCGGTGGCAATGGGTTGGCTCGGTAGAAAGTTGAAACAGTGAACAGGGTATATTCAGACCACCCAGAAGGAGACCTGCTTCTCAGTAGTTAAGGGTTTGGCTGCCGAGCGCCCAACAGTCAACACTTGGAACTCTGTGAGAGCAAGACCTGGCCACCCGTCTGCTGTCCTGCAAATGCCAGCCTAGAAAACCCTGGGGGACCGTTCTACCTTGTCATGTGGCTCCATAGGAGGTGTTGTTCACTTGGTGGCACCTGCCAGCCACGGGGCTCCTCTGAGAAGAACAGCTCTAGGGAAGCGCATGCGTCCTCTTCCAGGGCCAGACCCCTGTGCAGAGAGCTGGGGCCGTGGGGGACGGGGCTGCTGCGTCCTCTTCCAGGGCCAGACCCCTGTGCAGAGAGTGGGGCCGTGGGGGACGGGGCTTGGCAGCCGCCGAGGAAACAGATGTCTGAGGGCTTTCTTCTCCTACCTCAACTTTCCCACAAGTCTTTCCCATTGCCCAGCCTTACTGAGAAGCCAGGACTTTAAAAAATGTTAGTAATTAATTTCACTGGGGGCTCTTACAGCTCAGAACAATCCATACATCAGTTGTATCAAGCACATTTGTACATAAGTTGCCATCATCATTTCTAAAATATTTCCTTTCTACTTAAGCCCTTGGTATCAGCTCTTCTTCTTACCCTTCCCTCCCCCACCTTCCCACCCTTGTGAACCCTTGGTAATTTATAAATTATTTTTATTTTCATATTTTACACTGCCCACTATCTCCCTTCACCAATGTTTTTGTTGTTTGGCCCCCTGCCGAGGGGTTGTATGTCAATCATTTCAATTGGTTCCCCCTTTCTGCCCCTGTACCCCCTACCTTTCCTCTACCCTCATGGTATCACTACTCTCATGATTGTTCCAGAGGGGTGTATCTGTCCTGGATTCCATGTGTCACAAACTCTTGTCTGTACCAGTGTACATGCTCTGGTCTGGCCAGATTTGTAAGATAGAGCCTGGGTCATGGAAGCATTAGTGGGGGTAAGGAAGCATTCAAGAACGAGAAGAATGTTGGGTGTTTCGTCGGTAATGTACTGCACCCTGGCTGGTACCTTTCTTGTGGCCCTTCTGTGAGGGGATGTCCACTTGTCTACAGGTGGGCTTTGGGTCTCCATTCTGACCTCCCTCATTCACATCAAAATGGTTGTTTGTTTGGGTCTTCTGATCTTGTTGACACCTCGTGATCACACAGGTCAGTGTGCTTCGTGTGAGTGTTGTTGCTTCCCTGCTGTGTGGCTGCTTGTTTAACGTCATGCCTTGAAGACCCAGACGCTGTATCTTGTAATACCCGGGCACCATCAGCTTTCTTCACCACATTAGCTTATGTACCCAGTTTGTCTTCAGCGATCACGTTGGAAAGGTGAGCATCGCAGAATGCCAGATTGTTAGAACAGCGTGTTCTTGGGTTGAGGGAGGCCCAGTGGAGAAGCCGGTTCTCAAGGCAACCCGGAAACTACACTGGCTGCGATGCAGAGTAGGAGACCTGGGGCACAGTGGTTAGTTGCCAGTTGGGCTGTGACCTCATGGTGAGCAGTGCAAAATGGCCAGTTGCTTCTCGGAAGGAAGATTGGGATTGCTACTCCTGGAATGAGTTCCAGCCTCAGAAGCTCACAGGGGCGACTCTACTCGGTCCTCCAAAGGGTCACCATGTGTCGGCAAAGGCTTGATGGCAGTGAGTTTACAATTCAGAGTATCTGGCACATGTGGGACTGGCCACTGTGAACAGTTTATTCTTAGTTGGGAGGAGGGGGTGGACAGGGAGCGGAGGATGTAGTGATTCAGGAACAATTAATTGTTGGTGTTGCTTTGAATCTGTAGTTCTGTGATTAAAAAAATTATTAAGAGATAATTATGTAAGTTCCTAATTTGTAAGTGCAAGTGTTGGGATGACATGCACTTACTTAGAATATTTAAAAGAGGAAATTATTATTAGATTCTTTAAATAAAGGTATTCTTATATTGTGGTAAAATGCCAGTTTAGCCGTTTTTAACTGTAAAATCAACAAACATTAATTACATGTATTGTGCTATGTATATAATTACTGATTTTGGGGAAAAAAAATCTATATATTACACCAAATAAGAATTCAGTACCTCTTAAGCAGTGAGCCCATAAATCCTGTCCCCACCCAGCCCTGGCAACCACTAATCAACTTTGGTCTTCGTATACGTTTTCCTCTTCTAGCTTTTTTATGTGAGTGAGACTAGGTGATGGTTAGTCTTTGTATCTGACTTATTTCACGCGGCACACATCTTTTCAAGGCGCATCCACAGTGTAGCATGTATCAGAACTTTATCCCATGGCATGTTTGAATCACATTTTGTCTATCCCTTCATCTGTTGATGGGCACTTGGGCCATCTTCACACTGTGGTTATTGTGGATGATGGTGCCATGGACATCGATGTACAAGTATCTGAGCTCCTATGCTCAAGTCTTTTAGGAGTTTTCCTCGGATTGCCGTGGATGGATCCGATATCAGCTCGACTCTGAACTCTTTGACGATAAACAGTTTTCTGCAGTAATTGCCCCATGTACGTTCCTACCAGCAATGGATAAAGGTTCAAATTTCTCCACATCTTTACCAACTTTTTTTTCTGATAATAGTCATCCTCAGAGGTATGATGAAGTAGGTATAACTATTTCTGAATGAAACTCGTGATTTCTCTGTATTTTAAAAATTTTATTAAAAAATTTTTTTCTCTGTATTTTTATATAAGAAGTTCATATAATATTTACCCCCTCTAGTGGATTCTCTTAGATAAGAAAATCAATGAGTGTCAGTGTCATTTGGTGAAAAGGTTAATTCTTTTTTTCCCCTTTTCTAGAAAATATAAATGTAGAAATTCTTGGCTTAACTTTTAAATATTGTGGAGATGCTGTTTCTCGAAAACATTTACACATTGAATGCATGATCTCAAACTATTGGACACACTTGGATCCTGGTTCCTGATATCAGAAATGTCTTTTCAGCTGGCAGGCTACGAGAGCCAGGTTGCCAGGCTGCGCGCTGAGGTTGAGAAGGGGGAGGCGTTGCGGCAGAGTCTGGAGTATGACCTGGCTGTCTCCAGAAAGGAAGCTGGCTTTGGAAGACGGGCCGCGGAAGAAAAATTAGCAGATGCACAAAGGAAACAAGAACAGCTCTGTGGTAAGGCTCTTTCTGTCTCTCCTCGCGTTTAGGTTTGTAGACTACCATCGTTATCCAGTGCTGCTGTAACAGATGTGCTACAGGGGGGCCTCTTTACCAAACAACGATTTATTCTCCACAGAGGAAGGCTCGTTGTCTCTGTCATCTCACAGTTTGGAAAGCTGGTTCTTGTCTGTTTTTGCCACATGTGTGTATGGTGTTCCTTGGAGAGCTCCCTGTGTCTTGGCTTTAGTCTTGGCTTTAGTCCAGCAGGTTCTCAGTTGAGAGCCCTCAGATCCAAAGTGTCAGGGGAGAGAGCCCCTAACAAATCATCAAGGGTCCGGTAGGCGCAATCGTGCAGCGACAATAAGTAAAGATTATAGTGAAGTCGTGGAAAACATGAGAGAGAGAAGAGCGAGAGAAATAACGGAGTCAGACACACTTTGTGGCAGTGTGCTCCCCTCACGTCAGGCGGTGGAAGGTGGGAATTGCAGGAGAGAGGAGAGCTTTATTGCTAACTAGGGCTTACATCTCTTTAGGGGACATGATTACAGGTAACCACACACGTCACGGGAGTGGGCTGTGCAACAGGCAATACAAGCAATAGGAGGGGGATATGCCATGGGCATAAGTGTAACAGGAAGGGGATGAGCTGGGGGTGTACCCATGATAGGAAGGGGAGGGACTAGAGGTATACATGTGACAGGAAGAGTGGATCCTAGATTCATGATGGCGGCCTAACCTTGGTCACCCTTGAGTGGGCTTGACCGCCCTGGGCTCTCCTTCAGGGAAACAGTCTACTATTATCCTGATCAGAAGGGAGTGGGTCCTACTTAGGGTGGGACAGACTGTACAGTCTGATTGCTCTAGATGGCTGATAACCCTTAGGGAAGATAACCCCTGACCTACTTCTGTTGACCTCCAAGTGAATAGTCATTTGCCATGTGTCGTAAGCAGCTAAATTTGGCATATATTTGGGGAGACAGCTTGGGAGAAATCTTTCTGTTTGCCACACCAAAGGGGACTTTTGGCTCCCTGTTCTTCTCGGTGGTTCTGAGGTCCTCCTTTCTCTGCTCACGACTCTCTCCTTTGACTCTCGTACAATAAAAGGCCATGTAGGCTACGCTGTAGGGAAACTCTTTACATGGGCTCAAGACCTCAGTAAGGGTGTTGCATCCTACCCTAAGTGATTAGCCTTAGCGTGGACTGCTGATCACATCATCTAGGTGATTTCATCAGTACATACCTGCCAAACCACTGAGAATTATGGCCCAGCCAACCTGATTAGTATTTTGGGAGGATACATTTTCGCTCCTCCCAAGCTTTATATCCTTTCTACTTTCACTCTATCATAGCACCCCCAAAGTCTTAAGTGAACTCCAGGTTCAAATTTTATCCCAGAGCAAAAATCCTCTGCATGTGTTAATCTAGAATACCTGTGACATGTTTCTAAAATACAGTGGTGGGACAGGCCCAAGGTGGACATTTCTGTTGCAAACGGGAGAAATAGGAGAGAAAGAACTGATAACAGGTACCCAAGGCCTGAAATACTCCTCTTTTCGCTGAGACCCTCTAGGCGATGGTCCTGCCCTCCAGACTCTGGGGTTGGCTGTGCTTTCTGGATTCGGGGTGGAGGCCCCTTGGCTCTGGGTTTTAGTTCTTCCAGGTTTACTGGGGCAGCAACTGTGATTCGTGCCACTGTTTCTCACCACTGAATGGTCTCTGATCTCCCCGCTTCCTTGTGAGTCTTCACCAGAATTACCTTTGCTGTCTGTAATTCTGTCAAGAATCTCTTCAAGCTGCCCTATTTTATTATGCACCGTCAAACCCTTCCAGCTTCTTTGCAGTATCCAGCTGCAGAGTCAACATTGAGCCACTGCTAGAGCAGCACCCCACTCCTGGTACCACGTTCTGTCTTAGTTGTGTAGCGCTGCTATCACAGAAATATCACACGTGAGTGACTTCATTTTAGTTCGTTATTTTAATTGGATGGCTTTAGGAAACAGAAATCTATTCTCTCCCAGTTTAGGGAGCCTAGAATGCCAAATACAGGAGTCTGAATTCCGGGTATAAGCTCTAGTAGAAGGCTTCTTCTCTGCATCAGATTCTAGATTAGAAGAAAGGCACTCACCCCCTTTAGCTTTCATGGACCCAACTTTCCTTGGACATCTCCCTGTATCTCTCTCCCCCTGAAAAATATTTACCGAATATTATGCAGTTAGACATGTTTATTGTAGAAGATTAAAAGGACACCCTTGTGCAACCTGCCGATAAGCATTCTCAAAGTATTAGTACATTTTATTAGACATAAATAGATGAAAGAGAGGAGTGGAGTTGGGTCACTGATTCTCAATGAGACATGTATATTTTAATAGTTATCAGTTCCTACCCACTAATTATCCCAATTATTAGCAGCTAGCATTGCAAACATTTATAAGTTTATTGTTTTTGTGGGTTAGGGATTAAGGGTGTATTACCTGAAGGATTTTGCTCGGAGTTCTTCATGGGTCTTGGCATCAATCAGGTCCAAGTTCTAAGAGGAGGTAGAGCAATTGAATAGCTTGTTAGTGGGCGTGTAAATGGCCCAACCATTTTGGAATAAAACTCAATGCTATCGAGTCAGTACTGACTCAGAGTGACCCAGAAGATAGTGTAGCCTGCCCTGTGAGTTTCTGAGGCCGTAACTGTTTACGGGAGTAGAAAGGCCGCTCTGTTTCTTGAGGAGCAGTGGTGGTTTCAAACTTCCGACCTAGCGGATTGCAGTCCAGTGCCTAACACCACGCCCCCTGGGCTCCTCCCTTTGGAATACAGCTTGGCAATTTCTTGTAAAATAAATACAGTGGGCTTCAAAAATTTTGTGGAAAAATTCCATTTTCCATGGACTTTTCGAAGCCCCTCTGTATGTATTTATTCTATGCCCAAACAATTCCATGCTGGTGTTTCCCCAAGAGAAGCAAAAACAGCCAAGAATGTCACAGCAGGTCTCAAATTGGAGAATAACCCCCCCAATGTTTATGCATATGAAAATGGAGAAATAATTTGTGTTATGATGAAATACTCCCCGGCAATAAAATGGAACCAAAGAAATTTTACCCAGGAGAGGATGATGCCCTGTAAAAGTACATTTTCATGAAGTTTTAGGACATGGAAAACTAATTTTGGTGGGTGGTTTGGCAATGAGCGTTGCCCAGGAGACGTAGTGACACAACTTTTCAGATTGATGGACGCTTCTTTTGACAGGGGCTTGAGTTATATGGGGACTCCTGGAGGCACTGTGGATTAGGCCAAGGGTCCTCAAACTATGGCCCGCGGGCCACATGTGACCTGCTGGGTGTTTTTGCCCCATTTGTTTTTTTACTTCAAAATAAGGTATGTGCAGTGTGCATAGGAATTTGTTCATAGTTTTGTTATTTTTTAAACTCTAGTCTGGCCTTCCAACTGGGCTGAGGGACAGTGAACTGGCCCTCTATTTAAAAAGCTTGAGGATCCCAGAGGAGGCATTGCGCTGTGAACCACAAGGTCTGTGGTGCAAACCCATGAACTGCTAGTGCAAAGATGTGCAGTCTCGGGCACCCTACGTGGGCTACTGGGGGCTGGAATAGCTGTGGGTAGGTTTCGGTTTTGGTTTGAGGTACAGGAGAATATGTGTACTTGGCAAATCTCTGGAACTGTCTGGGAACAGTACACGTAGTATTTATACATTTCACTGTATGTACGCTTTACTCGCCAAAGCGGCAAAACTATCTTGACTTACGGTGAATGACAGGCATGCTGAGTTACATATGAGTGAAACCTGTGAGGCTAGCAGCTTTCCTTGCAACACATCAGAAAGTATTATATGCCTGAAGGATGGATAGAGGATGGCGGGGTAGATGGACGATGTGGGATAAAGCGAGAATAGCACCATGGTAACAGTTGTAACAGAATCCAATGCGCTGGGTGTTTGCTGAAGAGCACCTTGAACTTTCTGTGATCTTTAATATTTATATAATAAATTTTGGGATTGGAGTTAAAAAACAAATGAATGGAGATACAGAACATTAAAGACAATAAAAAAGGGGTAACCTCACAATGACTGAGGGACTGAGAGAGATGGCAAGAGAGAAGTTCTTGGAGGCGACTTGTTGGGAATGGGAAAGGGAGTGGCCCTGGAGGATGCGGGAGGAAGGCTCAGTGAAGACTGTGGAGCCGCAGCGAGGTCTTAGGCCCCCTTCCCACGTGCACACTGCCGTGGGCCTGTGCCTGGTTCCCTAGTGTCAGTGTCACCAGACTGGCAAGAACAGGGGATCTCTGTCTTGGGGCAAGCACAAGATGGCAGCGAGCGTCCTGGATGCGGAACCCTGGAAGCATTCCTGCCAGTTTGCTTTTTCCAGGAGCTTCCCCAAGAGCCAGCACCAGGTGCCTTCCTTCCACGCGGGCCCTTGAGAGGACTCTTCAGGAGTAGTCTGTCACACCCTGGAACAGCAGTCACCTTTGTCAGAAGAGAAAGAAGTGATTGCGGAATTATAGACTAGATTGGCCCAGTGACAGTGGGCTTTTCAAGGGCTTGCTGGGGTGGAGAGGGTAAATTTCGGCCTGAGAGCGTGCTGCGGGCAGTGGGATCAGCGCCAGGACCTCACTTTGTGGGCTTCTAGGGATTTGACTCCTGGCTGTCAACATGGTGGTTTGTATCTTTTATGTTTTGACTAGCTCAGAATTCAGAACTTCAGGGAAAGGTCAGCGAGATAGAGAAAGTCTTCCAGACTTCTCAGCAGAAGTGGAAAGAAGAATGCAGAAGATTTGAACACGATTTGGAGGAAAGAGACAATATCATCCAAAATTGCAATAGAGAATACGATTTACTGATGAAGGAGAAAATCCTACTGGAGAACACGCTACAGGTAAAGTAGTCCTTGCCACGGGGTTTCTCTGGGCGGTGTTCATGGAGGGGGTTAGACGTGGCCGGACGTTACCCTTGGAAAGGAATGTGGCTGCTAGAAAACTAGAAGGTCTGATTTTTGTTCTTTCTCTCTTTTGTATAACCTTCATCTTTACCTTTCCTTCCTACCTCTCTCCTTCTTAATAGGGGTAGTCTAACTGACCTCTTTCATCCTGTACTTCAGCAATGTGAAACATGTAGCTTCTTTTGCAAAAAAGCCCATTTGAGATGAAGAAAAAATTTGAAAAACTTTACTTGAGCATCTTTAAAAAAAATTTTCAATTACCATTTATGGTCTTTCCCATTTTGTCACCCTACCGGGCTCTTAGTATTTTATTTTTTACCTGAGCATCTTATAGGAAGCAGTAAAGCCTGTAGTCCATTGGACCCAGCAGTATGGAAATTTGGAATTATATTTCCAGGTGGTAGAATTCAGTCTGAACATGCAAGACCTATGGAAGAATACCTTGCATACCTGAAACAAACTTTATGATCTGTGTAGAGCAGATTCTACATAGCTATGTGATGTGGAATATTTAATGACTGTTTGCCAAAGTTATTCTGAGTTATTTCTCCAGGTTTTTTCTTTTTACTTCCTAGATTAAAAAAGAAATGATATGTGGCTGAACGCTTAGCCCCTTAGAAGAAGGATCTTGAATTGTGTATATGTAACTTTTTTTTTTTAAGTATTAGTTTTTTTATGATGACAACAAAAGTACAAATGTGCTTGACACAATGTATGGATGTATGGATTGTGATAAGAGTTGTATGAGCCCCAATAAAAAATGATTTAATAAAAAAATCCAAGATATAAGAAAGCTATACATTTACTCCTGTTGCAAATAGCTTTGCTGAATTCTGCAAATGCACTTTTACTGAACAAGTTGTTTTATAAGTGAATTTACTAACTGTATAAGTTTGGAAAAAGGGCTCCCAGCTGTTCTCAGCAGCTCTTCTCCCCTAGCTGCTAGGTAGGGAGCTCTGGGCGCTTAGTGGGTACAGATTGGGCTGCTACCCGCATGCTCGGCAGTTGGAAAGCACCAATCACGCTGTGGGAGAAAGACAGGGCTTCCTCCTCTCCGAAGGAGCTAGAGTCTCAGCACCCACAAGGGCTGTTCTTCCCTGTCCTAGAGGGTCCCTATGAGCCAGCATTGACTTAGTGCAGTGAGTTGTTTCGTGTCTTTTAGAGCCTGTCCTGGTTACAACTGTGTCCCAGACCCTAAGACTGCCTGGCGCACGCACTTGGATGGGGGATGTTTACGGGAGGCCAGGTTACCAGGCCCTGGGTAAAAGAGGGCCCTCTTTGCCCCCACCAAGTGGAATGTCTTGGCACTTGCAGGGAAGATGCGTGATGTTCACGGTGTTTCTCAACCACCAGTCACTCTGCATCCTCATTTTAACTTTCTGAGATTTCTTCATCCTGGCTTGTTGTGTATAATTGCCCCCAAACCCCCATTTGGATATACAAGGCGCTGCAAAAAAGTTTATGGAATAATTTCATTATCTTTTAACTCCAGTTTCCCAGGAACCTTTTGAATCTCCCTCAATTATTGATCCCGTGAGATGTATAAGGAACTACAGGGATGATACGCAGTTTGTACACAGCCGTGTCGCTAGAGATCGCCAAGCTCACTGGAGTCCATATTTGCTTTGTCTCATTATCACTCAGTGCAGTTGGCTCAATATGGATCAAAGTAGACGCCGTGTATTATTTATCCCCCTCCCCTGCCCCCAGACCCAGGGTGGTCGTATTGACTGGGACCCACCAAACCCAGCCCATGACTCCTAGCAGCAACCCCCTGTGGGTTTCGGAGACTGAGGTCCGGTCTGTCTCCCTCAGAGCTGCTGGTGGTTTCAAGCTGCCGACCATACGGATTGGATCGCAGCCCAAGCCTAACTGCTATGTCTCCAGGCTTCCTACTCTGACTCCCAGTGACTCTATCTAGTTTTTCTTAGACTGTCAGTCTTTATGGAAAAGACAACTTCATCTTGCTGTACACGTGCACACACCCGCTACACATTCATCTATGTTAAACAGATAGCCATAGTTTCTAACTCAGATCTACATTCTGATGATCAGAGTTTCATTTGAGAATTTTAACATGCAGAATTACAGTGAGTTCAGCAGTCTGTGTAAAGAATGCTCTTTTATTAAAATGGGCGTAGAGGAAGAAAGAAAAGCTTTGGTGACTGAATCAATCGTGAAGCAGGATTCTCTTCCTCCCCAGGAATCCTTGGAAACTCACCAGCAGGCGAAGGATGTCATAGAGTCTCAGGTCCGAGAGACAGCCCTGGAGGAGTTTCGATTACAAGCGGAACAATGGGAAGCAGAGAGAAGAGAGTTACAATTTATTGTTCAGGTATTTTTAGAGTAAGAATTCAGCTTCTTAAAGATGTCTTTTGAATACTTAGAATGTTAAAGAGGACTTTTTGGGATCATTGGCTGGCTCCCCCCAGGGGAACACATTGCTTGGCTCTGCTGTCTGGCAGCTGAGTTTCATCCGTAGTCACCCGACAAGCCGGGCAGCTGCCACCAACCAGCACCGTCAGTGCTAGGGTAGGGTACTTCCTGGGCGATTTTGGGGAGACAGTATGTACATTTGGTATTGGAACATTCAGATGTGAACTGTGTGATGAATAAACCCTTTAATAGGGGAAATAAATGGAAAAATAGGATTTTGGGATATTACAAGAGTCTTTAATCCTGTAGTCTTGTGGTTTTTGAACTCATTTCATGGGGAGGTGCAAATTCTTAGTTCTCGCTATACCTCTCTCCCAGACACACACACTCTCGGGCTTCAAAGAGCCCAATTTGGAAATCAGTGACCACATGGAAGTTAGCCACTTACTCAGATTGTGGACTGTGGGTCAGGGAAGGAGGATACCATAGAGCCCCAAGGGTCACGCCAGTGTACTTGGACTATATGTAAATTATTTTGAAGGAGACAGGGTAACGTTAGTTGTTAATTATGTCATTGTGTACTTAAAAAATATTTACAAACAGTTAATCCCCTTTAAGAAAAATAAATAATCAACTAGCTGAAAAATTTCGGACACATTTCTTTTGCTTCTTCTGTGACTTATTGTGATGCATCAAATGATGTGTGTGATATTTTTCTTTTTTCTGCACAAAATGGGCAAACTGAAAATCCCCCATAGATATTAAAGGAAAACATACGTTTTCACAAAAGTGAAAAAGAAAAGCAATCTAGAACCGACGCTTGTAGTAACTTTGTATCGGAGGGTCGGTTTTGCAAGACAGAAGCTGGCCAGAACCATAGAGACTAGCAGGCACCTTATTTCTTAACAAGGCACGCTGGGGGCGCACAGGGTTAGGTGGGCTGCGAACCAGACTTAGGGGCTCATGCCCCCAGCTGCTCGGCAAGACAAAGAGTCTGGCTGTTCCCGTGAAGGTTTCCAGTCTGAGGAAACCCTAGAGAGGGTCGCTCTGAGTCAGATCTGACTCTGAACACTGGCGGTGACGGGCGGGCACCCTGACTTTGTCGCTTCCCTCCCTGCACATCATCAGAATACCCAGGAAGAGCACCCCTCTCCCAAATCTTTAGCCTTGGGCCTGCGACACTCGTCTTTCGAACCTCCTGGCTCGGGACAATGTGGAAGCACAGTTATGTGTCCTTGGGGTTGATTCCAAACACAGCAAGCCCATGCCTCAGAGGAGAGCCGCCCCAGTGGGTTTGTCTTTTTTAAAG
Organism: Tenrec ecaudatus; assembly: GCF_050624435.1. Classification (NCBI taxonomy): domain Eukaryota; kingdom Metazoa; phylum Chordata; class Mammalia; order Afrosoricida; family Tenrecidae; genus Tenrec; species Tenrec ecaudatus. The sequence continues at coordinate 15,962,319 of NC_134539.1, forward strand.
CTAGAATCTCTACAGAAGATCACACGTCTTTTCTACACAGGAGTTGCTGGATGGGCTTGAACCCCAAACCTTTCAATTACAGTTGAATGTCAGCTTCATGCTTACCCATTGCATTGAGATTGTCCTTGACCATCCCCTTAGAGAAGGGTCTCGGGGAGGAGACGAGCCTGTCAGAGTGTGAGGTAGCAACGATGAAACATACAACTTTCCTCTAGTTCTTTAATGCTTCTTCACCCCCCCCCCCACACACACACACTGTCATGATCCCAATTCTACTTTGCAAGTCTGGCTAGACCAGAGGGTGTGCACTGGTACAGATGGGAGCTGGAAACACAGGGAATCCAGGGCGGACGATCGCTTCAGGACCAGTGGTGTGGGTGGCGATACTGGGAAGGTGGAGGGAGGGTGGGTTGGAAAGGGGGAACCGATTACAAGGATCTACATGTGACCACCTCCCTGGGGAACGGACAACAGAAGAGTGGGTGAGGGGAGACGTTGGACAGGGCAAGATATGACAAAATAATAATTTATCAAGGATTTTTGAGGGAAGGGGGAGCGGGGATGGAGGGGAAAATGAACAGATGCCAGGGGCTTAGGTGGAGAGCAAGTGTTTTGAGAATGATGAGGGAAATGAATATACAAATGTGCTTTACACAATTGATGTATGTATGGATTGTGATAAGAGTTGTATGAGCCCCTAATAAAACGATTAAAAAAAAAAGAAAAGAACTACATAAAAAAAATTGTCCTTGACCTTTCTTTACCTCCTGAGACCTTACGAGAATCTAGGCATCTGTTTGTAATCTGTGTGGGTCATGGATTCACTTGTCCATCCATTCATTTATTCATTCATTCATTCCCCCAGTACTTATTAAGCCCCGGCCATGTGTCAGGAAGTGTGCTAGCATGATGCCAGATGAAGAGAGGGCTTCTATCCCTTCAACGTAGTGGGGACACGAACATGTGCCGAGAGAAAGTACACTGTAAGATGATAACAGTGTGCACCCCATGATACGGGGGCATAAAAGAAACAGGTGAACTTCCTGGGAGACTTGGAAGAAGTGGTACAGAACAGATGACTTTGAGCTGTTGTTGACAGTTTTCTTAAAGGCTAGCTGCAATAAACAAGCAATCATAACTGAATGCAAACAGCAGCCTCATCCTTCCTGAGCACGCTGGAAGCTGCGGGCCCCTCACCAGGTGCCTGAAACTTGTAGAGTGCTTCACTGTCTGCCTGATGTGATCTGAGTCAGGTTCTTGGCCAGTCTTATAAACACCCCCTGAGGTATATTCTGGACTTGATACTGTACAGTGTGAAAACAATGGACAAACCTGTGCCATTCTCTAAGAAGAATTGGGGATCATTCTCCCTATGCACTAGATTCCCTGCTTTGCTGTTTTTGTAAGAAAAATGTTAGTGTATTTTGTAACTGAAATGTTCAAAGCATTCTCTGGCAATTCCTTGTCCTTTTTATTTTAACAAAGGCCAGTAGGATTTCCCCTTGTACAGAAAGTCTTTCCTTAAACAATTGGAGGGATAGAGTAAAAAGTCTGTTTGCTCTGTTGGCCGGCTTTAGGTTTCTTTTTCTGTCCTGTAATTAGGAATTAGTATTGTATCATTTTCTCTTTGTAAACCTCTAAGACAGTGGTTCTCAACCTGTGGGTCGTGACCCCTTTTGGGGGGGTGTCAAACAACCCTTTCACAGGGTTGCCCAATTCATCACAGTTAGGAAGTAGCAACAAAAATACTTCTATGGTTGAGGGGGGTCACCACAGCCTGAGGAACTATTGAGAGGTTGCGGCCTTAGGAAGGTTGAGAACCACTGCTCTAAGGAATTCAGTTTCCTGAATGGGATCATCTTTAACTGATAAGGCTGGTGTAGTTTTTCGCTTATTTAAGCTTTAGAATTGGAACCTAAACCAAATCTTCGTTTTACCCCACAGTCCCTTTCCTTCCCGGGAAGCGCAGACCAAAAAGGCCACCTCGGTTTCAGGGTGGTTTGTGTATTTTCTTTTTTGGACCTTGTGTCCCTTTGACAAATACATAAAATTCCACGTTTTTCTTTAGCGTTCTTTGAAATTTCAAAACAAATCAGTGCCTTGCCAATTTTAGGAGAAGACATTTTCTGTTGATCTTGAAAATGACATCTATATGATTTCAGGCTTGATGGCTACTAAAATTTAAAATGTGTTTTATTAATTTTTGAACATTTCTTTAGTTGTTTTTTTCCTGGATCTCATCACTCCTGCCTTAGAGTGTGGTCTTGCAGGTGCTCGCCCGTCCCCTGCCTTTCTCCTGTAGGCAGGCTGGGACACGTAGTCTGCACCGACTCGATGGCAGTTGAGTTTGGTTTTTTAAAGGGTGGGACAGATGGGGTTACGTTTGGTTCCTACACCACCACGTCCCACCCTCTGTTGTTGTCCCATTTCATTGGATTGTGTAATCTATCATTTAAAAGTAGGATGGAAATCAAGAGTCTGTACTTCTATCTAATTTCCAAAGTTCTGTGACTCAGTAAGGAAGAGAGTATTGCTTGCTCCCCTGGTGGGCTAACCTTGGTGGGTGTATTGAGACGAGGAATGAGGGAGCTCTTGATGGTGAAGAGCCTAGGAAATGCGGGCAGTCCCTCACAGAAGGGCCACGCGGAAGGAAAGGATGGAATTATCCAGGGTGCAGTATAGCAGTGATGAAACAGTTAACTATCCACTAGTTCTTTAATACTTCCTCCCCTGACTATTATAATCGTAGTTTTAGTTCATTAATCCTGTTAGACTTGCATATGTTCATTTGTATAATTAAGAGTGTTAGATACATGAATTCCAAGGTAGATAAACCCTTCATAATGGAAGTAATGACTCGTTGAGGGTGCAGGAAGAGGGGAACAAGTTTTTATACCTCCTGATAGCAGCGATGACATCTAGCCCCCTGAGGGGATGAATAAGAGAATGGTCGGTGAATGGATACATTGGATGCTGTAAAAATCAGCATAAATAAACAAACACTTAAATAATAGTTAATTTAACAACAGGGTTCCTGGGGGTAGGCAGGGATAAAGGGGAGCTGATATCAGAGAGTGCAAGAAGAAAAAAATGTGAAAATGGTGGTGGCAGCAATTGTACAATCATGCTTGATCTCATTGAGCTATGGATTGTTATAATACCTCTAAGAACTCCCAATAAAATGGGGGGGGGGGGAAGTTCGCCTCCAGTGAGCGATTGAGCGAGCAGCAGTCCTTTGTAGCGGATTCCTGTGAAACTCCTGTCGTGCTGGCTCCTTGCAGAAGCAGACACCTAGAAAGGGGCTCTGGCCCGGATGCTGCCTGCTTTTCCACACAGTACATATTTCAGTAATTCGTGTATACAGTTACTATGTTCTACTCATCACAAAAATGCCTGTAGTTTATATTTATGCCTCTTTCAATCACACTCCTTCCCTATGGATTTGGAAACCCCTGCACAAGTCATTGCATAAATGATATCCTATCCCCGGTTTTTTATGTCCACCTTTAGGTGTTAGTACATGTCCCTTTTAGTATTTGCATGGCATTCTGGACCGCGGATGTTCTAAGTATGTTTAAGCGAGCCCTTGTTGACCATCTCATTTCTCTGGAGTGCTTTGCTCCACTTAAGAGGATTCATGGCCTTCCTCTCCTACTTTCGGGCAGTTGCACAAGTGATTCTGGTGGGTCAGTGCCTGAGGTGCCATGGCGGGTCCGACAGCTTATGGGTCTACAGTTTCGGTAATCTCAAACCCACTGCCATTGAGTCAATTCCGACCCAAAGCGACCTGATAGGTACTGGGTAGAACCGCCCTGCGGCTTTCCGTGGCTGTCACTCTTCATGAGAATATTGAAGGCCTCCTCTTTCTCCCCTGGAGCTGCTGATGAGGCTTTGAACCGCTGACTTTGTGGTTTGCAGCCCAACACATAATCCCTATGCCACAGTTAGGATAGGTATTACAAAAAACTTTCAGTGTCTGCTCTTCAGTAACAAGCAGTACTTTTCATTGGAGAATTGTACTAGCTTTGAAAGTTGAGAGGGCGCTTCCGCTTGGTCTGACTCTCCCAAGAGTTATCCAGGAATAAGAGTAAGGCCTGGCTGTGGCAATCAGAGCTGTTTCATGAGAGTTCTCCGACTGTGCTGTGTAATTCAGAATTGGAGCCATATTTGGGGCTCTGAGAAATGTTTATAGGTGTACATATAAAGAGTCCTCCTTTGGGGCAGTCTCCAGAAGTTGTTCGGAGCAAGCTGCTTTATTTTCTAACAGCACAATGTACTTTTCTCAGACAGTAAATGGCAACTCAGAAACCAGCCTTAAGAAAAGATTTCACGTCCAACCGTGCCCTCTGGTGGAGCAAAGGAAAGAAGCACCTTCCATTTCCAGCCTCTCCTCACTTTCATTTTATTTCCTGGAACCACGCCGCTTCAGTTTGCTTAGAATAGATTCTGTGTCAGGATTGTTGGCAATTCAATTTACTTGGGAGAAAGCAAGTTACGGTAATCTCAATGCAAACTGCATGAAGTACAGTTACAAGTCTGCATCTAGAGCTGTTGGGATTGGGGTGTGTGTGCGTGTGTGTGTGTGTGTGTGTGCGCGTGTGTTACAGCACACTCTAGACGTGGCTCACATTGACAAAACCATACATGTATGACACACATTGAACATACAATAAATAACGGATACTTACCACCCAGACCACATTGACCTGTGTCGTCCTGGCTCCAGAATTAAAACCAGGAACCTGACAGAGGTCCTGCAGGTCTGTGGCTGCTGCATGTCCAGGTCTCGTGAGGTGTTGGGGAGGGGACTAGGAAACATGCTGCTTGGGGTGTTATAAGGTGTTGGTGAATTTCCAGTGTTTCAAAAATTTGATAATTTTTTTTGCCTGTGTGCTTGTTGCTCATATTGAGGGGTAGCAACTTGGTGGTCCCCACAGTCTTTCCAGGGGCATGCGTGCTCTCCGAGGAGACTCAGGCTTCCTTCTGGCAACCTGTTTCTCTGAGGTTGCTTTCTGTTCTCATTGGATTTAAAACGAGTCATTTTTTTCAAGTTACAGATGCTCTGAGTGAGTGAGTGAGGCCTTTCACCTTGACTATTGAGTGGTCTGGCATGATATTTTAAACATACACACACAGTTTGCTTTTCTTCCTTCAAGCTAATTTAAGAAGATGTAAACAAAACCAAAACCTAAATAGTTTTAGGAACCATTACGTAATTGAGTCAGTGTCAAAATCCTTTGCCATAATGTTTTACTAATGCATGAAAGTATTCAAGGAGCAAATAATCCTATAAAACCTCTCTGCTCACATGAGGGAGGGGGGAGAAGGGAGGGAGGGGGAAAAAAAAAGAGGACCTGATGCAAAGGGCTTAAGTGGAGAGCAAATGCTTTGAGAATGATTGGGGCAGGGATTGTGCGGATGTGCCTTATACAATTGATGTATGTATATGTATGGATTGTGATAAGAGTTGTATGAGCCCCTAATGTAAAAAAAGAAAAGGAAAAATAAAGAAAATGATTAGGGCAAAAACAAAAATAAAAACCTCTCTGCTTTGTGTGCTTTCAAAGTCAGCAGTTGATCTTGTCTCAGCTCCCATGTGACACAGTGGAGTCCCCATCGCACTTTGTAGGTTACTGTATCTGTGGGAGCAATGTTGCCTGGTCTTTTTCCCATGGAGCTGCTGGTGGGTTTGAAGCACCAGTCTTTTGGTGAGCAACACTTGACACTTGACAGTTGGGCCACTGTAGCTTCTTATAAACTCCTCTCTAGAATGGAAACATCTTGATAGCATAGTTTTGGGGCAAGAAAGGGTAAGTATCGACCTGTCCACCACACTGTCATCGAGCCAGTCCCGATGCAGAGCGACCCCCCGCAGCTCCTGAGGCTGTGATCTGTGTTCTGGAGCAGACAGCCTCATCTTTCTCCCTCGGCGCAGCCAGTGTGTTTGAGCCTCCAGTCTTGGGGTGAACATCTAACATTGACCCAACAGCACCCCCCGTTGGGTGTTCTTACTTGAGACTCTGAGTGCAAAAATACTGCATTCATAAGACATATAGAGATGCAGAAAGATACTCTATGTGTTCTTGAATGTATACATTGCTCTCGTTACGTGTCAGCAATGTGGTCCGAACTCTTCGGGGCTCTGTGTACAACAGAACTGAACTGACATTTGCGGGTCCTGCGTTATCCTTACCATTGCTGCCAGGGTTGAGCCCACTGTTGCTCACTCCTTAGTGAAACTTCTAAGTCAGTCCACCTTTCCGAGGGTCCTCCTCACCGTCCTAGCTTCTGAGGATCATCCTGACTGCAGTTTTCCTAAGACAGAAGTATTCGTTCTTCTGGCAGGCTGAATAAATATGGATATCTTCCCAGATATTGTGTTTTATTGGCTATGCAAAGGCAATCGGCTGTGTGGATCATAACACACTATGAATGACACTGTGAAGAATGGGAATTCCGCACTTTGTTATGATCCCCACAGTCGGATGCCTTTGCATAGTCAGTAAAACAACCAGTGAACATCTTTCTGGCATTCTCTGCTTCTAGCCAAGATTCATTTAGCGTCAGCAATGATGCCCTTCATTCGTGTCCTTTTGAGTGCCACCTGAAATGCTGGCAGGTCCCTGTCTACAGATTGCAGCAAAATTGTACTTGGGTGTGATATTAATGATCCTATTTGATACTTTGTACATTTATGGAGTCATCTTTCTTTGAAATGACCACACATAATGAATCTCGAACAGTCAGTCCGCCAGGTAGCTGTCTTCCAAATTTGGGGGCATAGATTAATGAGTCATTCCAGTGCTGCATCTCTTGTAGAAACATTTTCATTGATATTCCAATCAATTCCTGGAGCCTGCCTTTTCACTAATGCCTTCATTGCAACTTGGACTTCTTCCTTCAATACTCTTGGTTCACGATAACGTGCTACTTCTGAAATGGTTGAACTACCAGTGTGTTTTTGGAACAGTGACTCTGTATTCCTTCCATCTTTAATGCTGCTTTCATAGTTCAGTATTTTGCTCTCAGAATTCTTCAGTATTACAACTTGATGCTTTTTTCCTTTTCCAGAATGTTCTTTCCTTTTGTTTTTCTAACTCCAGGTCTTTGCACATTTCATTAGAATGCTCTGTCTTAAAATAATAATTTATAAATTATCAAGTTTTCATGAGGGAGGGGAAGTGGAGAGGGAGGGGAATAATGAGGAGCTGATACCAAGGGCTCAAGTAGAAAGCAAATGTTTTGAAAATGATGATGGCAACAAATGTACAAATGTGCTTGGCACATGGATGTATGGATTGGGGTATGTATGGATTGGGTTAAAGACACATGGATGTATGTATGGATTGGGGTAAAGAGTTGGGGTAAAAAAAAGTACAACCCTCAATAAAATGATAAAAAAATACTCTGTCTTTTGGGGCTGCCTTTTAAAGTTTTCTGTTCTTTTTCATAAATTCTTTTATTTTTTGCATTTATGTATATATTTTTTAAGTCTTTAAAAATCATTTTATTGGGGGCTCGTACAATTCTTATCACTATCCATACATACATCCATTGTGTCAAGCGCATATGTACATTTGTTGCTATCATCATTCTCAAAACATCTGCCTTCTACTTGAGCCCTTAATATTGACTGCTCATTTTCTCGCACCCTCCCTACTCCCCCTGTAAGTCATTTTCTAAAATCATTTTGTTGGGGCTCATACAACTTTCATCACAATCTACACATACATCAGTTGTGTAAAGCATACTCACACATTCGTTGCCCTCACCATTGTCAAAGCTCTCGCTTTCTGCTTGGGCTCCTGGAATCAGCTCCTCATTCTTCCCTCCCCCACCCCCTCGCTGTTCCTCCCTCCCTCATGAACCCTTGATACTTTATAAATTATTATTTTATTATATCTTACACTGCCCGGCGTCTCCCTTCATCCACTTTTCTGTTGCCTTCCCCTACATTTATATTTTATTTTATTGTTTAAAAAATTCATTTCATAGGGGGTTCATACAACTCTTATCACAATCCACACATCCATCCATTGTGTCAAGCACATTTGTACATTTGTTGCCATCATCATTCTCAAAAATTTGTTTTGTAGTTGAGCCCTTGGTATTTTTTCCCCTCCCTCCCCACTCCCTTCTCCCTCGTGAACACTTGATAATTTAGAAATTATTATTTTGCCATGTCTTATACTGTCCGCCGTCTCCCTTCACCCACTTTTCTGTTGCCCATCCCCCAGAGAGGAGGTTATATGTAGACTCTTGTAATCAGTTCCCCCTCTCTACCCCACCTTCACTCCACCCTCCTGGTATCGCCACTGTCAGCACTGGTCCTGAGGGGTTCATCTGTCCTGGATTCCCTGTGTTTCCAGTTCCTATCTGTACCAGTATACATCCTCTGGTCTAGCTGGATTTGTAAGGTAGAATTGGGATCATAATAGTGGAGGGAGGAAGTATTAAAGAACTAGAGGAAAGTTGTATGTTTCATTATTGCTACCCTGCACCCTGACTGGCTCGTCTCCTCCCCGTGACTCTTCTGTAAGAGGATGTCCAGTTGCCCACAGATGGGCTTTGGGTCCCCAATCTGCACTCTCCCCTCATCCACAATGATATGCTTGTTCCTTGATGCCTGATACCTGTTCCCTTCGACACCTCGTGATCACACAGGTTGGTGTGCTTCTTTCATGTAGGCTTTGGTGCTTCTGAGCTAGATGGCCGCTTGTTTATCTCTAAGTCTTTAAGACCCCAGATGCTGTCTCTTTTGATAGCCGGGCACCATCAGCTTTCTTCACCATATTTGCCTATGTACCCTTTTGTCTTCAGCGATTGTATTGGGAAGGACTTCATTTCTTTACACCACTTTACTGCCCCTATGTTCAAAATCAGGTTTCAGAATCGTTTCTTTTGATATCCATTTGGTCTTTCTTCCTGTTCTGTCTTTTTCCTTTTTTTCCTGTTCTGTCTTTTTCATGATCATTTGCTTTCTTTATGTATCTGGTCTTCTGTTATTAGTACTGCCAACCTGGACTCATCTTGTCATATTATGTCAGACAGGGTTCTCCTGTTATGTTTAAGGTTCTCAGTTATGTTCCCTCCAGTTCCTTAATTCTATTTTGTCTTAGTCTGGAATCTCTGCCAAAACCTGTGTTTAAAATACCAGTGGTGTAGCTTTCAGCATTACAGAAACACACACACACACGCACACGCACACACCCATCACAGGATGCCAAACTGATAGGTGGTGGAATCTGAGACTAGAATTCCCATAGAGTACTATTTGAAGGCAGAGCGGTCTTTTTGTGTGAGTGTGTGTGTTCACATCTGTGAATGCATAGTAACTGTCACATAATACCGAGTAACAGCTTGTCCTCTGCATTGAACTGATGGTGAGGTCCGATTCTTATCTGTAGCTTTGGTAAGATAAAGTATTGTAAAGTTAAAAATTTTCCTTAAATAAACATGAGATGTTTTAATTGATGGAACATTAACTTTCCAGTGTTTTTTTTTTAAAGACTAAGAAGATTTTTTTTAAAAGGTCACATGGAAGTATGAACATGCTTGTTATGTCGTGTGATGGGACTGGGACTGAGTGTCTGTTATCTCTCTGAGCCATTGGTCAGTAGAGTGGGACCCGCGGCCCATTTTGTCCTGTACGAATGCCTTGAGACTTCCGGAATCCTGTCATTTCCGTCACTGTATTCAGTAAAGATTGTTTCAGATGATTGTCACCAAGTAGCATGTAAGGATCTTTTGATTATAGACTCTGTTTTATTTTTATTTCAAAGCATGGGTTTATTTTATGTTCAGTCTTGCAAATTGTCACTTAGGTATTTTAAAGTCTACCTACTCTTGGTGGGTGATTGAAAGTTGGAGATATCGATTTATAAATTGAGTGGGCTTCTAAATGAACAGTGAGTTTGGATCAGTACTGGTGCATTGAGTATCTGTAGGAGGGACCTGACTTGCAGAGGAAATACAGAGCTGCATGATGGTCTTAGAAATCCTCGGATGGACGAAGCAGCTCTGAGATTATACAAGGCCATTCACAGCATTGTTGCTTCTGACCGCAGAGCGTCATAACATCTTCCAAGAGCTGTCTGCTGGCTGAAGGCAGAGCCAGCCCACTTTTGCTCGGATGCCCAGCTTTGTGCTTAGCTGTGGTAGTTTAATGGTTGACTCTGTGTGTGTCTGTGAGCTTCTGTGCAGTAAGATGTTTTTATTACCTGGAGACAGTGGTCCCTGAGATCATGTATAGGCAGCCACAGAATAGCAGTCTTATGAATGAAGGGCTTCATCCCTTGACTGTGCAGTATTTATACTGCAGGCTTCTTTCCAAACTAAGCTCTTTCCTAGAGAACTGCACTTGGTGCTCGCAGCCGACTCCCCCAGATTCCGATGGCATTTTTGGGTGGCTCATGATACTTGTTGGAGGCATATCTGATTCTGTGTGTTGCATGCATGTAATGGGGATTTTGCAGGTAAGGGAAGGTTGAAAGAAGAGGCATTTGTGAGGGCTAGAGCAGAGGTTCTACAATGTGCCTGGCCTACGCTCTCCTTTTCAGAATAAAATTACTCAGCACTCCCTGGCAATGAAAATTTTGGTACTCAATAGCCCATAATCCAGGATTAAGTATAGGTAACCTCCCTGGATCATTCTAGGCGTAATCTGTCTATCTCTCTGTTATGTTTGAACTTTCTGTAAACACAACGCTCATTTCTGAGAATAGATGGAAAGAAGGAAATCGAGAGAATTAAGTAGAAAATATTTGAAGGTGTTCTCCCTCCCCCCACTAAACCTTTTGACAAGTGAGACGGGCAGGAAGCACAGCCCCCTAGTGGTGACAGCGTGAACAGCTGTACCGCGGCACCGCCATCCCTCCAGGGCCAGCCACTCCTCCTCTTCACACTAAGTTGCAGTACTCACTTGGGTTGCTAATTCACGAGGCGGGAACTCTTATGCACTATCACATCATGTGAATGCCCTTAGAGGTCAGTAGGATATTCTGGTATACATGAGAGAGCTTCAAGAAATTTAAAGGATTAGTATAAAAAAAGATTGGTGAAACTTTTCCATTTGTGGAGTTTGCATGTTGTTATCAAAGAGTTATACTTAGTTACTGAAATCTTTACTCAAAAATATACCCTAAAGTTGTCTTAAAAGTCAGCCCGCCTGCCTGAGCATTATGCCATTTTAACAGCACTCTGTTAGGAATCAAGTTTACCGCACATCCTTAGAAATCAGAGACTTTATGGGGTAATCAGTTTGTTAATGAGAAAGGGGGGCAAATGGTTGTACAGCTGCAAGAATGTAACCAGTATCACTAACTTGTAAATATAAAAACTGTTTTACTGTCAACAAAGTAATCTTAGGAAAAAAAAAAGAAATTTAAAGGAAAAAAAGGCTATGGAACCATTTTATTATCTTGTATTTCTGATTTTACACAAACTAAAAAAAAATTAGTTTTGATTTATTTTAATATGTAGTTTTCTATGGAGTGAGTTTGAAACACAGTTTTACTTGCTTATTGATGTCTTTGGAAAATGGATTTTTATTCATTTCTCATTTGGTCCCTCTTCTCCCTGCCCCATAACCCTGAAAGTCTTTTTCTTGTGGTATGAACATTTTTATTGAGACAAAAATAATTATTTTTCAGGAGCAAGACAATGCTGTCCAAAATATGCACAAGAAAGTAGAAAAACTAGAAGGCGAACACATGGAGTGCTCTGACCTGTTACGGCGCCAAACGAGTGAACTTGAATTTAGCACTCAGCGGGAAGAGCGTCTTCGGAAAGAATTCGAGGTGCATTTTCTCCACCCCTTTGATATCACCTGTATATTATCCTCTCTGTGATTTGGAGGTTAGAGAGAGTCACATTCTGAAGCAAGATCGAAAACTAATGTTTCTGGGTGCTTTGCTTTATGTCGGATATTTCGCTTCTCTGAAAACTTTTGAATCTTTAGCAAACTATTTTATATTGTGCTCCCTTACTTTTTGAATGTCTAAATTTTTAACAGTTCTCATGGAATAGTGAGTTTTGAAGGCAATCATTGACACTTGAGACTGAGGAAAACATTTTGTCCGCACAAGCCTTGAGTAACAAAAGTAATAGTAAATACTGACTTTGTTGTTCGAATCCAGTGTACTTTCTGCATGCTTGTGTGGGATGCTTTCCAGGGGAGACGTGGATGCAACAGGAGCACCAACTTATAAATGAAAATACAATCTTTTTATGAGTCAATGACATTGATAATTACCTCAGACTTGAAAGACATCTAATTTATTTGTTAATTGCTCGCCCTTGTCCAAATGCCTTTGTGCTTTGTTGAAAAATGAAGTATTTCACTGGATCACACAGGTTTTGTCAGCAATTTACAATCATTATTAAGAAACCCTTATAAAGAGTATTTCATGAAATGCAAGAGCTACTCTCTGCATACCTTCTGCTGTCATTTGGCATTGTTCAGGGACTCTCTAGTTAAAAAGAGTAACGAGGGGGGTCAATGTTACCTGAAGCCAAACCAAATTCACTGCATTGAGTCAATTCTGACTCATAGAGACCCTGTAAGATAAGGCAGAACTGCCATGTTGTTTCTGAGACTGCTATGGCAGTAGAAAACCTCCTCCTTTACCTGTGGGGTGGCTAGTGGGTTTGAACTACTGACCTTGTGGTTAGCAGCCCAACTTATTACCGCAGTGCCACTATGGTTCCATTTTACCTGAAGTTAATATGTATTATAAAGCTTTGGTAATATATTTTTTCTACGTATAAGAATTTTATAAATGCACAGGTATAGTCCTCTGACTAACATGTGAGCCTCTGTATTTAGACAATTTTCAAAACTTTGCTAAAGGAATGTATTTTGCAGATGGTGACATATTGGATGAGCAGTTACGTTTCTGGTTGTTTTTGTTGTTGTTGTTTTGGTGTGTTTTTTGTTTTTGTTTTAACGATGAGGGCCTGGGAACAGCGGACATAAGTTTGCACGGCGAGGACACCCCTCCCTCTGTAGGCCATGGCTCTCCCTGGCTCTAGGCCGAGTCCCAAAGGATGGAGTCGCCCGAGGCTGTCAGTGACTCTTCTAAGCAGTTCTGTTTCTAATGTGTATTTGATACTAATTGTACATCCATTGTGGAGCCATTAACTACCCTCATGGGCAATTCATGCGCAATTGTCATGTGTATTTGTCTAATGATTAAGTTAATGTGGGATAATAGTGCAGATGAAAACTGCCAAACTTTGAATTTAATACAATATAATTTAATATAATATTTTTAACCATAATATCAGACTAAGCAACTAATACAATAGACAGTTAGCCTTGGAAGTGTTTTACATTTTAGTGACTCTTTTTAACAGTTATTTTTCATGAAAAGGTGATTTCTTTATGTGCCTAGTCAAAGGGGTTTATATATTTATATTTTTATCTGATAAACTGTATACTACAGTATAGCTTAATCATCCTAACATGAATCAATGGTGTCTTAGATTAAAAAACAAAACAAAAAAAGCCACTGTGAAAAAAGAGATACTACCCAATCCAATTTTATACCTGAGGTACTGGTTACCCCAGCATCAAGGGAAAAGCGAGCTGCAAAAAGAAATATCCGTGGTTTTTATAACCTGCTTTCCAACTCAGGGAGTTTATTATCCTGGGAAATAAACTTAACTCAATAAGAAAAGAGGAAGGGGAAGATGCAAACTTAATTCTGAGAGAACTGGAGAAACTTATGAAGATTATGGTGGAGAGAGAACAGTTTTTGCAAATAGAATCTGAATTGCTTCTGTCACTCACAGTCTCTATTACTGACATAGAAAGAGCAGTGGAGAATAGGCTTTTTCTCTACATGTATGCCACTCAAGTGAATACAGAAAAATGTTTCCCCCTTTTCATAATTGTTCATGAGGATAGCCTCATCGGATGAATCACTTTATAACCAAAATGTCTTTGTAGAAGTCCTTTCTAAATTCCCATATGCATTGATTACTAATTACAAAGTAGACAATGATCACATCACTCTCAAGTTTTATGTGGAATACATACATACATACATTGTGATTGGTAGGTTTGTTGTGTCAATCTGGCCAATAGGAACATGTGGGATCAATCAGGTCTCAGTTTGATTGGAGGGCAAAGAGATGAATGGCTCTGCAAGACCCACCCCCTTCTCTCTTGCTCTTTGGTGATCAGAAGAGCTTGCTACTGCTTTAGCTAGTTCTTGCTTTAGCTAGTTCTCTGCCTCAACTGGTGAGCTACACTACCTGTGGGACAGCCAACTAGTGGATCCTGTTTCTAGAGCTTGAGGTTCCTTCGAGACTTGCTTCGCCACACTGCTGTGATGTACATTGCTTGAGCTTGAGGCTTGTGCATCCTGTCATCTTGCATTGCTTGAGTTCGATATTCCATCTGGACCTACTTCACTAAGCTTCTGAGCTGCTGACTGTTGGTGACCTGCCCTGCTCTTTGTTGCCTATGGGTGGACTCTGCCTGCATTGCCTGAGGGAAGACTCAGCTGTCTGCTTTCTTTATCTTGGATCCAGCAGCCCTGAGTGTTGAAGGACTTCCAGTATATTAATGCTGTGTGGACTAATTAACTGTTATATTCCTTCTTGATATAAAAATCTATCTTCATATATGAAAAAAAAGAGAAATCAATCCTTATCTAACTTATCTGAATTCTTATCTAAACCATTCTAGTGATACAAAATATGGGATTATGCCTCTGTTTCGTTGCCTCAAGCCAGGGCTGGGCCTTCTGTCAGCCATATTCACTGAGCAGCTCTAAGAAATTAAAGGGGTAATTTTGTCCCCCGAGCTCAAAATATACATTAATCACATTCATTTTCGACATTTCAAACAATAACAACCAAAGATAACAACTAAACAAAATAATCAAAACTTTAACTTCCCATATTCTCTCCAGAAAATAACACAGTAAACTGCATGGCCATATCTGACCTCTGACTAGCCAAGGAAGAAGAACTATCATGAGGCAGAGGTCAAATAAGTGTATGTTCTCCATCTTCATGATTTCTTTCTCTAGTCCTCCACTCCCAGGGTACCATAGTGTATTAGTCCGGGTAGACTAGAGAAACAAATATGCACTCATATGTGGATAAGAAGGAGCTTTATATGCAAGAGCAACTGAATATTAAGAAGACACCCCATCATTAGTCCATATATCTGATACCCATCTATAAATTCCTCTTCAGACTCAGGAAACACATGCAATGACACCAAATGCAGGAAGATCACAGGCCAGTGGGTAGAAAGTCTTGTGGATTCTGTGGTGCTGTAAGCATCTCAGTGCTGGCGTGGGTCTCCATGTGGCTCCTCCAGCTCCAGGGCTCTAATGTAGCTCCATGTGTCTTGTCATCAGGAATACTAAGCAGAAAGTCTCTGTGTATCTGGCCTATGGTGAACTATTTATCTCCATTTGCACCTCCCAAACGAGGTCATCAGGCTGCACACTGATTGGCAGGATAAACTCCACCCCTTCACTCTTAATAGTCTCAAGTTGACAATAAATTATGCAACCACCACACATGATTAATTTAAATATAAAATTTTATATGTTCATAGAGCATTTTGAAATTTGGAATTCTTTTAAAGCTATGTTCATTTTAAAATACTAAAATCTTTGCCAGAAAGAGTCATAAGGTTTTTTTTAAATGAACTATTACATATTCATAATTTGTGGCTTATGAATTCTGTTCTTGAAATGTCCCAGTTTTAATATCTTGGTTCCTCTCTTGGAACCTGAAAGTAACAAAACCTTTTACCTTTTTTTACAATTGTGATTTGAGTGAAAGTGTACAAAGCAAGTTGGATTTTCATTCAGTCGTTTATGCGTATTTTGTTTCCCCCATGTCTATTGCAGTTCCCCAAAGCAACAGCCCTCTTTCTGCTGCCTCCTTGTGATTCCCTTTTCCCTTCCTTTTTCTTCCTGACCCTTCCTGGCCTCTGAGCCTTGCCTCGGCATAGATGGTGCCCTGTTGGTCTCTCTGGAATAAGTACCTCCTCTCTAGTTGCCTTGACCTCCTAGGCTGTGCTGTCTTTGGCTGAAAGTTGAGGCACGGCGAGCAGTTCAGTTCCTGGCTTGAAGGACAAGTAAGGGCCAGAGTTGAGAGTCTCCTGGTAAAACGTTTTCAAAAAAGCATTTATTGTATAAACTGTGTGACACACCTCATTATTCTCTCTTTGATGAATAAAAATATGACCATGCTCTCAGGGTACTCCCTGGTCATCCCACGTGTTCATATGTCTCCTCTGAAGTTGCCCAGGCTCCCAAGTCCTTCCATCTCCTGGAACGAAAGTTGGGCTTAGGGCTCACAGTGCTCTGAAGATGTCTGTACTTGGCTTTACAGTAAAGACTGCCAAGCGGGGCCTTTTTATATAATAAGATAACCTAGAACATAGGTTCCCAAACTCAATTGGTCTACTGCCCGCCTATCAGGAGAGAGAGATAAAAAAGAGACTCAGGACCCCTGTCCAGCCATGAAAAACTCGCATACCATCACCCATAATCCAGGATAAAATGCAGGTCCGTGCTTTTGCAGCCCCCCCCCCAATCGTTCCAGTGCCCCCCACGCAGTGATATCAACCCTCTTTGTGAAGCACTGATCTAGAGAGTGCTGAAAGCCAAAAGTCTTGCACCATTGAAATCAAGTTGCAGGTGGTTTGTAATTCACAGTAGGGAAACGCAGGTAGTGTCCCTAGTGGCCAATTCATTTTCTTCCTTGGTTACATGGAACTCCCTTTGGCTAAGGACCCAGCATCATGTCTGCCACGTAGTAAGTTAAAAAAATGTTCCCGTCTCTTTGATTAACCCACATAGCAAAATAAGCACCTGTGAAATTCTTATAAAAAGTGTACACCTTTTCATTTTAAAAACGTTCCATTGGCATATATACTTCAAATATCATACAATTAAATAGTCCAGTCATATTAAGAAACTTGTGCATCATTTGCTTTAATAATCTTTTAAGTGGTGTTGTATCACTGGTTTAACATACTTGATCAGAAGATGACATACTTAATTTACCGTGAGGATAGATTTCAGTAGTTAGACTTCTCTTACTACGCGGTCAGCTATTCCCTTTTGTACAGGACTTCCCATGTTTGAGTCAGTGAACCCCATTAATTCAGGCTCTGGGCAGGATCTGGAAAGTAAGAGCTATTTAAGACCCAAACGAGACAAAACAAACAAAAAGCCCAGTGAGAAGCTTCTAAAAGTTCATGAAGATAATCAGATGGCGAGGTTTTCGTTCTAATTGGGTAGACCTGTTTTTAAGAGCATTCCCTGTGGCTGTAAAAGTCGCATAAGAAAACATCTACTTTGGAAACTGGACAATATGAACATTCAACAGCCGGGCTCCTGTCACCAAGGACATTAATGTCCAGTGCAGTCCTGTTGAAATGACACTTAGCAATATAAGTGATTATTCAAAAAAAAAAAGAAGCTGAATTGAAGCTCACAGGCACTAGGGAAGTGTTGACCTTGGGAAATCCAACCTGATTCCAGGGACCTACGAGGACAGGACTTTGGCCGGGGCACGGAACACATCCCAACGGTTGGTGTTGACGGGTGCTGCAGGAATAATGGGAGACCTGGTGCACAGGCTGGCTCCAGAGTCTACTGGAGGCCAAATCACCCACTGAATGGAAGCGAGAGGGTTTCTGGAGGACAGACAAAAGAAACAGGCAGCTCACCACGCAGTTGAATAAGCAAGAAGTAAAAATATAAACTCAACATTAAAACTGATAGCAAGTTTGTCATTGAAGGTGTGACAGACTGGGTTGGTAAATGGAAGCAAAATGGATAGAAAACAGCCTCTGGAAGAGATGTCAACAGAAGTGCTTTTGAGAAGATCTATCAAGCCTCTTGAGGCATGGGGATTCAGTGGAAAGATGTTCCTGGCCATTGAGGCATCGAGGCAGTGGAGAAGCTGTTAGATTGGCCACAGAAGGAGCTGGGAAATAGACTTCATTCCATCATAGGTTGTTAACCTTCATTTTTAGAATTATATTTGTTGATGTCAAATTCCAAAGTTGTTCTTACGGCCATGCCCTTATTAAATGGTTTTCTCCATGTTGTTTTTACCTTTTTTGTAGCAATTGGTATTAGCATCTTTCTAGATTAATAAAAATAACATCCCCATCCCCCACCCCCACAAAAAGGGTCCACTTCAGGTCAGGCCAATTGAAAAACATTATTATTTTTCAAACTCTTTAAAATAAACATGCAAAAGCACTATTATTACCTCTCCAATTACTAAATACTTGAGGACTTTGACCCTTTGAAGCATTTTTTAAGTAATAAATACATCAACATGCTTGTAATAATTCCAAAAATGCTTTAAGATCACAAAGTACAATAACGTCTGCTTTTTTCAGTATTGCTCTATGGTCACGTGGCACTCGGCATCCTCCAACCTTCCTTCCTTCCTTCCTTCCTTCCTTCCTTCCTTCCTTCCTTCCTTCCCTCCCTCCCACAGCACTCTCGTCTTCTCAGCTGGGCTCTGTGATTCTTTGCAGTGGCCACACAGGACTCACCGATATGCTCACAGTTACGTCGTTTTTTAGGGAAGTAATAGGTTCCGATTCAGGAGAGAAATGCTCAGGATCCAGTGTACAGCCAGGGTACCTGCAGTACCTGCAGCCAGGTCTCTTTTTGGCCCTCTGCTTCTTGGCCCGCCCACTGCTTCCAAAGGTCATGTAGGGTTGTCCATAAATGCCCAAAGGGCATGCCACTCCATTGTAAAGAAAGCCTAACCCAAAGCCTCTCAACTTCTTCCATTAAGTGCCTGGAGGCATCCACTCCACAAGCCAGCCTCCTGCCCAAGACCCAAGAGCACTCAGCTGCACGCGCTCTGTGGTCGGGAGTCTGAAGCTCAGCCTGATGCTCTGGCTCCTGGTTCTGCTGTCGCTGCTCCTCGGGTGTCACAGGTGTCTCCTGAATGAAAGAGATTCAATGCACAGGGATCTCGAGGTCCTGCCTGGTAGTGAGATTCCCTTTCTTGGTTCTGCATGGGCTGGTTTTATACCCATCAGGTTTGTAATCACAGTTTATCCTGCTAACAGTCTCTCCTAGCTGAATCATATCATCCAATCAGTATCCTTTCCCACCTTCTTGCTCCGAGCCCTGAGGAAAAGGAAGGTTGTTTGGTGGGAGTAACAAAAGTTATGTGTGGGAGAAAGGGCCAGTCCCCACAACTAATCACGGGTTCCATAGGTGCAATTGTATGGTTGAAATTTATCTATCTATCTATCTATCTATCTATCTATCATGTCTTAGAGAGCATGAGAGATAGAAGAGAGATTGAAATAATGATGTCAGACACATTTCATGCTAGCGTGCTTACCTCAGCCCTGCTTCGTGGTCCACGTGGAGAGAGAGACAGGAGGATAGGAGGGGAAGGGGAAGGGAGGACAAGGGGAAAGGGAACAGGGGAGCGAGGACTGGGGGAGAAAGGATGGGAAGAGCCGAGAGAGAATCTTTATTGCTAACCAAGACTTTTATATCTTTGGGGGGCGTGCACGCCCACTAGTTACAGGTAAAGACATATGTCACAGGAAGGGGTTGCACTATGGGTTGTACAGCAATGAGAGGGGGACAATCTAGGGATATACATGCAATAGGAAGGGGAGGGATTGGGGTATACATGTGACAAGATGGGCGGTTCCTAGATTCAGGATGGCAGCCTAACTTTGGATGTCACTGAACTGGTTTGATCTATTCTCTGGATCTCCATAGAAACCATTATCAGTAGGGTGTAAACCCCATCTACAGGGGTTTGACTGATGGCCAGACTACCAGACTGATGGCCGCAAGCCTTTAGGGAGAAGTAGCCCATTGTCCTTAACAGCAGGGAGTGGGCCCTACTTGTGGTGGGACCAGACTGAAGTCTAGCAACTGAATGCCTTCAGGGAGGATGTCTCTTCAGTGTCTGACCTCCCACCACTTGCTGGTAAACAGCCTCTAATGTTTGGCATATCTTTCGGGGAGACAAAGCTGGGGGAAAGTCTCTTTATAATCCCACAGGTATGTTTAGGAAGCCACATTAAATAATTGACTACATTGCAAATAGTTGAGGAATAAATATTATAGTTCATTTTTCATACATGTAAAATAAATTATTTGAAACCATTAATATATAGCAACATGGGATCTGCTTACCGTGAAAACAGATCATAACACTGTATGCTCTCTCAGCATGCCCTTTGGAATCATCCATGCCCTTGGAATCATGCTTTTGAAGATGGTTTATTACTCTCTTGATGACTGAGTTACTTATCAAAGTCCCCAGTTATGGAAGGGGGGGGGACAGTTGAGGAAATAGTTCTATAGACAATCACTTTCCATTTCCACAAGTCACTGACCAAGGTTTACATTCTTGGTGAAATGTGTGCTATATCCTACAACATTGGGCAATCCCGGGCTGATGTGAACTTGTTTATTCCTTCCTTCCCCGTGTTTTTGTTTTGAAATATGTTGAGCTGAGACTGTCAGCACATTTATTACACAACCATTCATTTTCGCGAATGCCACCCTCAAAATCAAAGCCGCCGCCAGGGCGTCGTTTTAGCGCCCAGTGCCCCCAGGCTCGACACAAGCAAACACCGCACGGTCCTGCGCCACGCTCACAATTCTTCCTGTCCTAGAACCCGTTGTTGTGGCCACTGTGTCAGTCCATCTCCTTGAGGACCTTCCACTTTTTTGCTCTCCCGCTACTTCACCAGGCATGATGTCCTTCTCCAGGGACTTGTCTCCTGATAAGTCCTAAGTATATAAGAAGTCTCAGCATCCATGCCTCCAGGGAGCACTCTGGCCTTACTTCTTCCAGTACAGATCGGTTTGTCCTTTTTTTTCAGTCTATGACATTTTCATTATTCTTTTCCAATACCACCATTCAAATGCATCTGTAACTCTTTAGGGGAGTAGAAAGCCTTGCTTTCTGCCGCCAAGCAGCTGGTGGTTTCGAACAGCTGACCTTGCTGATTGTAGCCCAATGAGTAACCACTGGGTCACTAGAGCTCGCAGCACCGCATAGTACTTGCTGAAATAAAAGCGTCTTGGCAGTACATTGCAGTCGGAAAGGACGTCAGGCCGATAATAAATGACAAAATAATTGACTATCATGTATTAAATAAAGAACTTGTTTGTTGAGTTGGAGAAGAGACCGCAGTATAATCCCCTGCTTGTATAACAGAGAAAGCTGTATGAAGTTAAGTGGTGACATGTGAACTTGGTTTTGTGATTTTAATCGAGGTTTCTGTTTTGTTGCCTGTTTTGCTGTGTGGATGATGTTGGAATTGAATGGCTGTGATATTAACGTGCTCCTCTTCGGCTCTTGCTGGACAACGTGGCTGAACAATACATCGACGCTCCTTGAGCACCCTCTGCTGGATATAAGAATTAATTTTCCAAACTAAAGATGAAAAAAACTCCACACAATTATTAGGAGGGTGTTAGTTTATGTCTGTTAATAAAGTCTAGGGAAAAAAGTCTACTCATTGAAGAGTATTGTCTTAAGATTTGGTGATATTTTTGTTATCCTTGCTAATTTGGTTTAGTAAAAGCAAACGTAACATAAACACAAAGGAATGTTTGTTTTCTCCTGGACATTTTATTCTACCTTCTGCCATCAAGTCGATTCCAACTCACAGTGTGACCCCGTCTTTGGTGTCTGAGGCAGTAAATCTTTCTGGGAGCAGATGGGTTCGTCCAGAGCTGCTGGTGGGTTTCAACTGCCAACCTTGTGGTTAGCCATCTGATGTTAAATTGGTAGCCCCACTTGCGCTGGTTTATTATTTCAGTGTCTACTTTGGCCTAGGGAGAGAAAAACAGAATTGCTAACCAGATAACGCATTAATGCGATACAACTTGTTAGGTGGCGCCAAGCTGGTTCTGACTCCGAGCTGCAGAAGGAAAACCCTGCCTGCCTGCCTGCGCCACCCTCACAATGGTCGTTACGCCGAAGCCCCTGCTGGCAGCCCTGGTGTCAGTTCGTTTCACTGTGGGTCCTCCTCTTTCTCATGGACCCTCTGTCTCCCCAGCCATGATGTGCTGCTCCAAGGTCTGCTTCCTCCTGATCGCATGTCCGAAGTCAGCAAGATGAAGTCTCATCTTTCTCACTGCTAAGGAGTATTCGGGTTGTACTTCTCCCAAGACAGATTTGTTTGTTTTTCTGGCCGTCCTTGTTGCTGTCGGTGTTCTTCACCTGCACTGGTATTCAAATGCACCCGTTCTCCTCCTGCCCTCCTCACTCATGGTGCAGCTTGGGCGTATGGAGTGTTGAAAATAGCATAGGTTGGGCCAGTCACACCTTAGTCCTCAGAGTGACACCTTGGCTTTGTTAACACTTTAAAGAGGCCTGATGCTGCAGGTTTATTCAATGCAATAATATGCCCTTTGGTATTTTTGACTTATACTCACAAAATGAAAAGGTAGGAATTGGATGTTGGCTTACACATGTAAAATGAAAAGATAAGAATTGTTTACTTTTATGGAATCACTGAATTGTCTATATTTTAATAAAACAGGACATCCATTTTGATAGAGAAATGTACATAGATGGAACTTGGAATCTGAAAAATATTTTAACAGTATTAGACTGGCTTCTTCTTTCCATCTGCCCTTTACTAGCCTTTCATTTACTCTCGAGCTTTATTCTCAATGCCAGTGGGCTTAGTGGCTTGCCAGCCCCACTCTGATTTACAGAATCTAAAAGGAACATGTTGGATCCTGTAAAAACTGGTTTAAAAATTTTTTAAGGGCAGCAATATTATCCTGTGGGACTTAGGATTTCTTTTTTCCCTTTAATTTTTTAAATACCAATGGGGCTTATCCTGGGTACAATTGTTATTTCAGTGTATTCTGACTTTAAGATTGTGTATATGATAGGATGCACCCTGCTTTACACCTCCACTGCCTGGGGATCCGGGTTTTAAGGATCCCATGTCAGCATTTAAAAGGGACCAGGGCTTCTGAAGGAACCCTGATGGTGCATGGCTACGCATTGGGCTGCTACCTGCAAGGTTGGCAGTTCAAAACCACCAGCTGCTCTGGGAGAGACAAATGAGTCTTTCCACTCCCCTAAAGAGTTACAGGCTTGGAAACTCACATGGGGCAGTTCTACTCAACTCGTTAGGGTCTCTTGGGTCAGAATTGACTGGATGACATTGAGTCTGGAAGGCTTCTAGCCTGTTCGTTCCAGTTTGGCCCTCGGCTGAGAGTTCACAGTTCCACCTCAGAGAGGAGCACACTGAATCAGAATCTGCAGCTTTACAAGATCCCCAGGCGATTCTCAGGCGTACATACATATGCCTGGGGATCTGTAAGGATCTCCTGGGGTCATGTTAAACTGTGAACTCTGATTCAGTCAGTTGAAGGTGGACAGGCAATTTCCTAGTTGAGGTCAAACGGGAATGAATGGGTTGGCAGTCCTAGAAGGGACTTTTTTCAAGAGTGGGAACCAGAAATTTGATTTAGGGATCATTGCTTCCCTTACATCACCCTTGCTTTTTCCAGGAGCCCTGGTGGTTTAGTGGATTACTTGTTGGGCTGCTTATTGGAAGGTCATCAGTTTGAAACCACCAATTGCTCCAACGGAGAAAGATGAGGCTTTCTTTTCCCGTAAAGTTAAAATCCTGGAAACCCACAGGGGCTTGTTGACAGTTGAGTTTGGAGTTTGAGTGTTGGTTTGTCCACTCCAGGATTATTTCGTTTTTTGTACTGAGGTATCATTTACAATATCACAAATGTCTATTAATTTAAAGCCTTCAGTTCCATGGTTTTCAGTCTGTTTATAAGGTCATGTAACCATTCCAAAGTCAACCCATTGCCATAGAGTTGAATTCTGGGCCATAGGAGCCGTGGTAGCAAAGTGGTTAGATGTTGGGCTGTGATCCGCATGGTTGGCAGTTTGAAACCACCAGCAGCTCCTCAGGAGAAAGACGTGGCTTTCTACTCCAGTCGACAATTTCAGTCTCAGAAACCCACAAAGGGCTCTCAGGGGTCCCTGTTGACTTGATGACAGTGACTTGGCTTTGTGCAGTGACCCGATATGACAGGGTAGAACTATCCTGTCGTCTTTCTCCGGGTGTAAATCTTTACCGAAGACTGCCACCTCTCTCCCCGCTTCAAACGCGGATCTTTTGGTTGGTGCTTAATCAGCATGCAGACGTTCTTGCTATCTGCTTAGAAAATGCACTTCTTTTTATTTTATTTTATTATTATTTTTTAAACATTTTATTAGGGACGCATACAACTCTTATCACAATCCATACATATACATCCATCAATTGTATAAAGCACGTCTATACACTTCTTATCAACTTCTTCCCACTCTTGCCCCTGGCTACCGCTCGTTTGCTTTTTGTTTCTATTCTGGCCTTTTCTTAAATGACAGCCCGTGGACTTTTTGCGCCTTCCCCCTCTCACTTAGCATGTTTTCACGATGTATCCATGTTGCAGCAATAAATCCTTTGTTTCTGCTTATGGTTGAATGATATTCCAGTCTGTGGATAGAGACCACATTCGACAAAGCCTGATTACTCAAGAACTCTTCCCTGAGGTTCTGGAAGTGGGGTGTAGCCACGACCTCCTCCAACTGGCCTGCCTTGCTTGACGGTGTTCGCTTCATTGTGCTTCGCAGGCACCCCGCTTTTTCCAGAGGGAACGTTCGAGGCCCCGCTGCATGACACGACCACCATTGCCCATTTCCCCCCCAATAGCACGTGCTCGCGTTGTGACTGTGATCACATCTGGGGGTACAACTTTTCCAACGTTTTCAGAGTGCTGTTACACACCTAATAGACCATAAACAAAACCCCCCAAAATCCCCAAACCCACTACCTTGGGCTTGATTCCGACTCACAGCAACTCTCTCTCTAGGACAGAGTAGGACTGCGCTGTAGGCTTGCCCACACGGCGCCTCTTTCCTGAAGCCGACAGCCTCCTCTTTGTGGCTCGTGGATTGGCTGGTGGGTTTCAACCACTGATCTATCAGTTGGCAGCCCAGTACTTTAACCTGAGTAGACAACGGGAGGTGTAGTCCCTGTGTACTACGCGTGCTACAGTGCATGTAGCACACACCGCTCGTATATGTAGTGGGAAACAAAACATGTGTGTGACTCGCTTGATTTTGAAAATAGCTTTATGGCAGATATCTGGAACCAACCCCTAAATATCCCTGAATATACCTGTGTATATGCAACATACATCATGTGCACACATCTGTCATCTACCAGCATGAGGATCCTGAGCCTTGATTAGGTTTTCAAAGGCTTTAGGACCAAGGGTGCGTTCACTCTCTCTGGACTCTAAGCTCATTTGGCTCAGTTTTGTATCCTCTAAGGAAGCGGTTCTCAACCTGTGGGTCACGACCCCTTTGGGGGGTGGTCGAAGGACCCTTTCACAGGGGTGGCCCAATTCATACCAGTAGCAAAATGACCATGAATTAGCAAAAATAATTTTATGGTGGGGGGTCACCACCACATGAGGAACCGGATTAAAGGGTTGCGGCATGAGGAAGGTGGAGAACCCCTGCGCTCAGCCTCTTCCTTTGGGGTTCCTTTTGAGTTAAGGGAGTGAATATCCTTCCTGTGGTCACACCCCAAAGCAGGAGGAAGTTTCCTCACTGCTCCTTTGGGGTTCGGTGTCAAGGTTTTCGTTTTTAAGAACGTGCAATGCAACATTTAGGGTATCCAAAATAATAGAGACTAATTCAATGTTCTCTTGAGATTTCACCCTCCCGTTTAAGAAAGGAAGTATGGCTCCCTGCAGCAGCGTCTCAGCCCTCTCCCTCCCTCACCTCTGCAAGTCCACCACCCTTTTGAATGTGGGCTTTGTTCCTCCCTGTACTTCCTCATAGTTTTTAGTGCCACTGTCTTGATCGGTTTAAAGAACATTCGGTTGTTTGAACTTCTGTGTTACTGATACTGACTTTTCAATAAATGTTACCCAAAGTGTTTCCCTGACCCTTTTTTTTAAACTGTAATAACTTGTCATCTGAAATATGGGCTTCTGGCGATTAAAAAAAAGAAAATGCAGGAAAGATAAATCTTCCATACCATATGGTTGTTGGTTACTAGAAAACTGGGAATGCTATTCACCAAATATTGTTTGAAAGAAAAAGAAAAAGTAGGTTTGCGGTATTTGTATAAAGAGCCTGCATTCTATTTGGATGCGTTGAACTTCTGTATCTGGAAGTTAATAAAATCCTAGGACTTACGGCCCTTTTGTACAACATGGAATTTCTTTTTCAATGCTTGTTTCTGAAAGCCATCACATCACACTGTTCTGGAACTGGAGTGCCAGTGGAGGTTCATTAATATGTTGTGCTGTGGCCCATTAGACGCCGTGACTCCTTGAAATGAGGGTGAACCATGAGTAAAGACAGTCCTGCTGAGCTGAGTATCCTTTTGATCCATGATCTGCTTCCACATGCTTGGCCAACAGTGCAAGAGAAACAACGGCAATCCACTTTCCCAGTGAATCTGAGACCAACAGTCAGTGCCCATTTAAATACTGGCCCTGGTTGTCTTGTTTGCCCTTGATATACAACATGAAGATACAAACTTTGAAGGAGTGAGAAATTTAGTCTGATAACTTTAGTCTCTAGACTTAGCGGAAGGAAACAGAACAGAGATAGTATAAGAGATAAAAAGTGTAATAACTTTGCCAATCAAAGTCACTGGCATCCAGTTGATTCCGACCGATAGTGACCCAATGGGACAGAGCAGAACGGCTTCTTTGGATTTCCAAGATTTTAAATCTTAAAAAAAAAAAATCATTTCAGTGGGGCCTCATATCACTCTTATCACAATCTGTACATACATCAATTGTGTAAAAGAACTTGTACATTCGTTGCCCTCATCATTCTCAAAAATTTGTTTTTTGTTTGGATTCTTGGAATCAGCTTCTCATTTTTCATCCTTTTACCTCCTTCCCTGCTCCCTCCTCCTTCATGAACTCTTTATAATTTATAAATTATTATTATTTTGTCATGTCTTACACTGTCTGACGTCTCCCTTCACCCACTTTTCTGTTGTCCATCCCCCAGGGAAGAGGTTATATGTAGATCCTTGTAATCAGTTCCCCCTTTCTACTCCTGCTTCCCTCCATCTTCCCGGTATCTCCACTCTCACCACTGGTCCTAAGGGTTCATCTGTCCTAGATTCCCTGTGTTTCCAGTTCCTATGTGTACCACTGTATGTCCTCAGGTCTAACCAAGTTTGTAAGGTAGAATTGGGATCATGATAGTGGGGCGGGAGGGCATTTAAGAACTAGAGGAAAGTTGTGTGTTTCATCAATTTGAATAATAGTTTTTAAATTTGCTAGTCTTCCTTGTAGGTTTATAGATACTATCCTATCACAAACAGCACAGTAGCTCAAGACAGATCTTGAAGTGCTCCTTTGACCATGAACGTGGTGCCATTCCTCTTGAGTGTATCATTATTGTCTGATTTAAAATGCAAATACCAGTCCATTTTAGCTCACTAATGTCTGGGGTATTGATGTTTATGGGTTCCATTTCATTTTTTAATGAGTTCCAATATTCACATTCTGGTTATTAATGGATCTTTCCATTGTGTCATGTCCCACTAGCAGGTGGAGGTCCTGAACGCTCTACTCCTTCTACACCGTCAAGGCCTCTTCTCTTCTGAGGAAGCAGCTGGTTCCCAGTTGTATTCCAAGTGTCTCATCACCCGAGAAGCTCATTTGCCAGCACTTTATCAGACACTGTTTCTTTGCTATTCGTAAGTGTCTCAGTGCCTAGTTCCTCAGAAGTGGCTGTTCCTTCTTCACCGTCTGGTCTTAGTCTGGAAGCTCGGCTGAAACCTGTTCACCTTGGGTGACCCTGTTGGACACTGCCTCTAGCGTCACAGGAACACATTAGCTACCACAGTATGACAGACCGACAGAGGACTGGTGGTCAGAGATTTTAATTGATACTTTTATAGTGAGGAGCTATAAGTCATGGACTTTACCTTCAAAGATTTTGTCTTGCAGCATGGTGTAGTCTGGGTAACAGTCTTCATGCCGGCACTTGTAGGTGGGCGCAGCTGCAGGTGGGCAGACCCGCCTGGAGACGGATAGAGCAGCGGTGTCTCAGTTCCTAAGACCATCAGAAATATGTGTTTTCTGATGGTCTTAGGCGACCCCTGTGAAAGGGTTTATTCGATCCCCAAAGGGTTGCTACTCACAGGTTGAGAACCACTGGCCTAGAGGACTATGCTTTGCCTAGAGAATAGTGCAGTCCCTTTAAAAACTATTCAGACAGCTTATTGAGTGTGTGGGGTATGCAGTTTTTTGACTTATGCCCCTTTTCGTGGTCCACTACTATCTGCCTGTGAACCCAAAGAAGTAGGGGGAAAAGGATGAAATTCATCAGCTGAACATTTAGAAAAGACTTTAGCTTATGCTCAGTAGTAGACTAAATATACGGGCTAGTGATTTACTTGTGGCCAACATTTCTTTGATCAGGGGAGGAAAAATAAAAATCAGTGACTACTGAACACGCTCTGTTTGACACAGGAGACTCTAGACACGACTTTTCTTTGCTGCGGCCTCCTGGAGACGTGTGCGTGTGGGTGCACTCACTGCCCTCCTACCCTCTCTGACGGGCCTTTGCGCATGTCCACAGGCTTCTTGGCGGGACTGGAGAGCCGGTGCGCCCAGCCTGGCATGTTCTTCACAAAGGTGGCCTTCAGAGCCAAAGCTCCTGACTCCTCATCTGGCCGAGGTGGAATAACAGGGACCGGATTTAGCCCCCTACCTGAAAAAATGAGAAATCACTGAAATGAAAAAAGACGTTTGCTCTGTGAGGTCCTGTTAAAGAATGAGAGTGGGAGAAAATATTGACTAATAACAAATCCAACAAACAACGTGTATCTAGATTCTATATAACAAATTCCCCACATGCAACAATCACCTGATTAAAAAAATAAAGATTTGAGCAGACCCTTCCTCACAGACAGAAGATTCACATATGCAAATGAGCACCTGGAAAGCGACTCAATGTCATTAAAACCCAAACCCCAACCAAACTGTGACATTGAGTTGGTTCCAACCCATGATGCCACGGGACAGGGTAGAACTGCCCCACAGGTCCTGAGGCTGCATTCCCTCCCCGCCCCCCACCGAAACATACTGCCATAGCTTTTTCTTGCTCAGCACCTGGTGGATTCGAACCGCCGGCCTTTCGTACCTCAGCTTGTTGGTTAGCAGCCTCACAGCCGCTGCACCACCAGGGCTTCTCAGTGTCGTCCCTGGGATGCATGAGGGAGCTGAAGAAACGTCATGGAAAGTTCCGTTATTTTAATTCCATTTCCCACTTATTGTTGGAAGCCCCTTTGTATGGATTAAGAGGAGCCCTTGGTGGCATAGTGGGTACACATTGGCAGCCACTCCTTCAGAGAAAGATGGACCTTTCTACTCCCATAAAAGGTTACAGCCTCAGAAAACCACAGGGCCAGTTCTGCCCTTTTCTCCAGACTCATTATGAATCAGAATTGGCCTAATGGCAGTGAGTTTGTGGGTTTTTTTTATATGAATTAACACAAATAAATAAATAAATAGAACTAAAATGAGACACCCTGCCATGAATATTCGAATGCCTAAGACTTACAAAAACTCAAACCAGCACTCTGGCCGTGCCTGGTGTTGGAACATTCATCTGTGGCTCTTAAGAATATGAGTTGGTCTAGCCTGGGGCTGAGCAAGCAACAGCTGGTTCGCGAGCCATATGCGTTGCTTTCAGTACATAAACGTGGCTCTAAAGTAAAATTGAAAAAAAATTAAAGGATGTTATTCAGATAGTGGTGTTTTCATTTGTCTGTGAAAATATATTTATGGCTCTCGAATACCTTTTAAATGGTTGTGAAGGATAGAATTGGTTCTTCTGTCTCAAAAGTTTACCAACCTCTGGTATGTTGTTGTTAGGTACTATCGGGTCAGCTCTGACACATAGTGATGCTGCGCACAACAGAACGGAACTCTGCCTGGCCCTGGGCCATCCTCACAGTTGTCCCCCTGTCTGAGCCCATTGATGCGCCCACTGTGTCAGTCCATCTCGTCAAGGGCCTTCCTCTTTTTTGCTGCTTCTCTGCTTTACCAAACATGATGTCTTTCTCTAGGGACTGGTCTCTGGCTGACAATATTTCCAAAGTATGTACGATGAAGTATTGTCATCCTTGCCTCTAAGGAGCACTCTGGACTTGCTTCTTCCAGTACAGCAGTGCTTCTCAACCTTCCTAATGCCGAGACCCTTTAATACAGTTCCTCATGTTGTACTGACCCCCAACCATAAAATTATTTTTGTTGCTACTTCATCACTGTCATTTTGCTACTGTTATGAATCGGGCGACCCCTGTGGAAGGGTTGTTGGACCCCCAAAGGGGTCGTGACTCACAGGTTGAGAACCACTGCGGTGCAGATAGGTTTGTCCTTTTAGTGGAGCATGGTGCTTTCAATATTCTTCTCCCGCATCAAGATTCAACTACTTCTATTCTTCTGCAATCTTCGTTATTCCATATACAACGTTAACATGCATACGATGCAATAGAGAATACCGTGGCTTGGGTCAGGTGCACCTTAGTCCTCAAAGATCCATTCTTGTTTTTCAATACTCTAAAGAAATCTCTTGCAGCAGATTTACCTAGTGCAATCCATCTTTTGATCTCTTGACTGCTGCTTCCATGAGCATTGATTGTGGATCCAAGTTAGATAAAGTCCTTGACAACTCCAACCTTTTCTCCATTTATCATGTACCTATTGGTTCAGTTGTGAGGATTTTGGTCTTGCTTACATTGAGTTGCAATCCATACTGAAGGCTACAGTCCTTGATTTTCATCATTAAGTTCTGCAATTCCTTTCACTTTCAGCAAGCATGTATATGTCATCGGCATATTGCAGGTTCTTAATAAGCCTTCCTCCAATCCTGATGCTGCACTTTTCTTCATATAATACAGCTTCTCTGATGATTTGCTCAGCATATAGAGTGAATAAGCATAGGGAACAAGCGTCTAACCCTCACCCACACCTTTCCTGATTTTTTTTAACCTTTCCTGATTTTAAACCATGTAGTATACCCTTGTTCTGTTTGCACAACTGCCTCTTGATGCATGTACAAGTTCTGATTGAGCACAGTGACGTGTTCCGGAATTCCCATTCTTCTCAAGGCTGTCCACAGTTTATTCTGGCCCACACAGTCACATGCCTTTGCACAGTCGGTGAAACACAGGAAACAGCCTTCTGGTCTTCTCAGATTCGAGCCAAGAACCATCAGACGTAACCAGTGAGATCCCTTGTTCTTCCTCCTCTTCTGAATCTGGCCTGAACTTCTGGAAGTTCCCTGTCTACTTGCTGCTGTAACTGTTGTTGGATGATCTCAAGTACAATTTTACTTTTGTGCGTTATCAACGATATTGTTTTGTAGTTTGAGCATTCTGTTGGCTCACTCTTCTTGGGAATGGGCACAGATCTGGATCTCCTCAAGTCAGTTGGCCAGGTAGCTGTCTTTCAAATCTCCTGGCGTAGACCAGTGAGTGCTTCTAGTGCTTCATTAGCTTTCTGACCCATGGTATAGCCACGATAACAAATAGGTTGGCAGTTTATTCTAACATTAATCATACACCTACCATTGACTTAGTTATTCCACGCTTTGCTTTTTGCTCCAAATTGTACGTTTGCACAATAACGTACAATTATCAATACTGTAAGTCAGTCGCTCAAACGAGAAGCATCTCAAATCTCTATCAATAGGTGGAAGTATATATAAGCCAGTTGTAGTGTATGAGTACAATGGAGTACTATTTAACAAAAGAAGGTGTGAATTTTTGCTATATGCAGCCCCATGAATGAATCTCAGAATCCCATGGTTCATGAAAGAAGCCAAACATAAAAAGAGTAAACACAGTGAGATTGAATTTGCAGAAAGTCCTGTACGATGAACGAATTCTGTACCTAAGTCTGTCTTTAAGCCGAATTTGTATGTAAGTTGGGACAGTTAGGTACAGTTGATGTCTAACATCAGTCTTAGTATATACCGTGCTTCTCTGGGCCTAAAATCATTGCAGAAACACTCCGGACATACTAGAACATCTTTAACATGATAGTAATGCAATAATAATAAAATAGTACTGCCTGAAAAGATGTTTACGGCGACAAAAGAGATTGGTGGTTACTTGTGGTGGCAATATAATGAGCAGATGGGGAAGGGAATTACCAAGACACGCAGGAAATGTTTATTGTCTTTATTGTGGCAATAGTTTTATGGATGTATACATGAGGGGGTATCCCCCCCAAAATGGAAAAAAAACTCTGCTGGGAGGAGGCTTTGTAGTACGCATTTTTCCTGCTAGGTGAGCATCAAGCAATTCGCTCTCAGTTAGTGCACCCAGTGGTGTTGCCTGGGAAGGTTCTCTATGGCCACAGTGAGTTTTTTTGTAAAAACAGTTTCACTTGAACTTTGTTTTATGTGATGGCCAATTTAGGAGCACAGTGCGTGGCTGTCAAATTTTGTTTCCTGCTTGGGAAAAATGCTGCAGAAGCTGTTGTGATGTTGAACATAGTGTACAAAAACAGAGCTATGGGAAAAACTCAAGTGCACGAGTGGCTTTTTCATTTCAAAAGAGGTGAAATGGTGAAATGTTGACTGATTACAAACCTCATTCTGGATGTCCATCAACTTCCCGAACAGATGTAACTGTTGACAGAATTCTTGCACTTGTGTCAGAAGACCGACGATGGACCATTGAAGAGAAGGGGATGCTATCTGGACTGTCTTGGAGCTCGGTTCAGCAAATTTTAACAGAAGATTTGGGAATGAGAAGGGTCACTGCGAAATTTGTGCTTTGGGTTCTGACTGACCGGGAAAATGAGTGTCAAGTGGACACGTTGTGCTTTGAAAGAAGAGCTCCAAAGTGACCCAGACTTTTTTCCAAGGTCATCACTGGTGACAAGACATGGTGCTATTCTCACAACTCCCAAAGCAAGCATTAATCAAGCCTGTGGAAGACACTATCGTCACCTCACCCCAAAACTCATCAAGTGAAATGAAAGATTAAGATGATGTTCATTTGTTTTTTGATGTGATGGGAATAGTGCATTTGGAGTTTGTTCCACCAGGTCAGACTGTTCATCAAACTTTCTATGTAGAGGTTCTGAAAAGATTGCATAACGTGCGACAAAAGAGGCTGATCTGTGGCAGACGGGGAGATGTTTTTGCCGTCATGACAATTCACCTGCTTCTGCAGCCATATCAGCATGTCAGTTTTTGGCCCAAAACAGCATGCCTCTCTTGCCCCATGCACCTTACTCATTTGATCTCACTCCGGGTGACTTCTCTTTGTTTTGCGCTGAAGAAGGGCATGAAAGGATAGCGACTTGATGACTTGTAGAAGAAAGAGGTGAAGAAAAGAATCAAGGGAGTGCGTCAGCCGTCCAAACAGATGAGTCTGAGAAATGTTTCCAGAGTGGAAGCACAGATTAGACAAATGTGTTAAGTGTAAAGGAGAGTACTTTGAAGGTGATAAGGTTGTTTTGTAAAAAAAAAATTAAATATGTAGCTTTTGGGAGAAAAATTCTGGGTTTTTTTTGGTGTCCCCTTGTATTTGTGTGTGTGTGTGTGTGTAGTATACTTTAAATATGTTTACTTTCGTACATGTGAATTATACCATGCTAAAGCTTATAAATGAGTAAGGCAAGTTCTCGAGCATTCATCTTAAGTGTTATTTCTACACTGCACTCCTACAGAGAAAACAAATGAGGTAATTCCAACGGTTAATTATAATTCTGTAATATGATCATCCATATCTACTTTAAATACCAATATATTTGATTTGCTTTTCAGGCAACTACTTTGAGAGTGAGGAAATTAGAAGAAAACATTGAAGCAGAAAGAGCAGCGCACTTAGAATCAAAATTTAACTCTGAAATCATCCAGGTAAACGAAGGGATTTTTCTAGTGGGTTTTCTCAAGTTGTGTTTCAGCGTCTGAGACACACAGCATTATGTTTGGAGATCTGAGGTGAGCAGTCGGAGTGAGTGCTCTCTGACACCTGTGTTGGGTTCGCTATGAAGCCAGAGTTGAGCATGGTCCGTACTATATCCGAAGAGGGGTTGGCACACTCGTGGCCTGGGGCTAAACCCTACCCACTGCCTCTTCTGGTGAAGTTTCCTTTGTCCTACGGCTGGCTTTGTGGACAGCGGCAAAGTGAAGTAGAGAGCTCTGATGGAGCCCTTAAGCTGAAACCATGCACAGAAAAAAGTCTTTTTTTTTTTTTTTTTAGAAAAAAGTCTTTTTATCATCAGCCATGGGATGAATTTCTCTTGTGCGCATGTAAAAATGCAATGCAATTTACCGTGCGTATATCTGGGGCATGTACCTGTCCCTCATTAAGAGCTGAAATAAAAAGGCCAATGAGTTCCCTGTGGGGATTCATATCAAGCTTCAGAAATTTCTCGGTCTGTCCTTATCCAAATGTGTATGGACGTCTACATCGATCTGTATTGACTGATTAATTGATGCATGTAGAGACACCACATTCTGAAAACACTCTAAGAGCACAATACAGAGAAAATCTATATGGGAGAGAAAGATCACGTATGGCACCCTAGGGAAGCGGTCCTTTTTGCTCTGTCTTGGACAGGGAGGAGGAATTTTGAAGATAAGATAGCCCTGCCTGTGGACTGTATGTAAAATGACGAAAACCCTATTATCTACTCAATAATTTAAAACTAATACTTGATGCTGTTTTAGGGTACAAGAGAGACCCCAACTCAAATACAAGTGAAGGAGAACTTCGGTGAAGGCTCTGGATGAGGGAGACTGTTAGCGTAAGGTCCGATGGCATCCGAGGATCCAGAGTTGGACACTAGTTAAATAGGCATGGAGCAAAGGAGCTGTCACAAGTTCATGAGTGATGGCAGATCAGCCCACACAGTGTCAGCTGGGACTACAGGAACAGGAACAGACCATGTTGGGGACATTGTGTTAGGTAGAGGGCTTACACGATTGGTCCACTGCTTTCCGACCAAGGTAGCTATGGTGAAGTTGATAGGGTAAGACTCTTGACTATGTGACCCCTGTACTGTCCCCAGTGGGGTGACCTCTATCATGGACACAACTAAGCAAGCTCCCTAAGAGAGACACTGCCCCCTGGGCTGGCTTCACAGGGTTGGGGTAATCCAGTTTCCAAGGCACTCTGCCTGAGGACAAGATTATCTCCATCCTCAATTCAGGCTCAGAAATAATTAGGTGGAGCCGTAATCTATTTGGGTACTCTGCAGATGGATTTTGGGCTGCCATCCATAGCTGTGTGGAACCCTAGGTGCTCAGAATTTAAGCCCCGAGGCAATACCTACTTTCGTGCCCTGATATAGAAGGATAGAAAAATTGATATTGGAGTCACTCACTTTGGGAAACACTGCTTTAGTGTAAGGGTAAAAGTTTCAATGTCATTCCAAAATATTTGTGGACAGTTAGAAAACAGCAGTGTTGGTGACTGTCACCGACACAAAATGTGAAGTGCTTTCTTCCTGTGCTGGATTTGTTTCTAGGTGAGTTCTTCTTCAGGAGCCCAGGTTGTCTTTACCTGTCCTGCGAGCTGGGTCTGGAGCTCTGACTCCATGGCCCCTGGGACGTTCTGTGTGGTCTGCCCTCTCCTAAAGCCTGTGGGCTCTGTAAGAACAAAGACTGCATCTCTTCATGATGACTGGATGCATGTCACGTACCAACACTGCCTCACATAAGTCAATGCTTTTAACCTACCCACCCACCCACCCACCAGCCAGCCAGCCAACCAACCCCAAACTCACTGCCGTCAAGTTGATTCCAGCTGCCCCTGCGGGTTTTTGAGACTGTAGCTCTTTTGAAGAAAGCTTCCTCTTTCTCCTGCGGAGCAGCTGGTGGTTTTGAACAGCTGACCTTGAGGTTAGCAGCCCAAGGTGTAACCATTACACCACCAGGGCTTCCCTCAAGTGCTTACTAAGTGTTTATTAAATAAATATTACGTCATTTGATCCTGGATGTAACATAGTACAGTAAGTAGGCTAGATTTTTATTATTATTCACTATTTACAGATGAGCCAGCCATTCGAGTGGTCTTCCCAGAGTCACATAACTGAATTTGCATAGATTCTTATGATTCTAAAACTTACATGTCTCTCTCAAACACTGCCACTGAGTTTATTCTGAGTCATAGGGACCCTAGGGAAGAGGGAAATTGCTCTTTTGGGTTTTTGAGACTAAGTTTAAATCTTCACGGGAGCAGGCAGCCTCATCTTTCTCCCACACAGTGACTGGTGGGTTCGAACCGCTGACCTTGCAGTTGGCCACTCAAGGCATAGCCTACTATGCCACCAGGGCCCATTCTTCTTCTATCTAGTCTGACACATCCTCTCCACCCCCCGCCTTAAAAAAAACAGCAAACAATATTTTATTTTTAACTTAATTTTCTCCAAAGGTAAAATATTCAACCAGTTAAATGAAATCAATTTTAAAAGAGGGTGAATTTTTGCTGTACTTCCTGATCCATTTGACTGCTCCTTTGCCTTCATTTATTCTCATTTTTTTCTCACTGCCCTACCCAAAACACAGCACACTGTTGACACTGTTTGGACCTTGGTATATTCAAATCAACAATATGTCCTTCCCCACGTTCTATAACTGCACAGAGAAACAACTAAAAAACCAAACTCACTGCCACTGGGTTGATTCTGACTCATAGCGACCCCCTAGGACAGGCTAGAATGTCCCCTGTGAGTTTCCAAGACTGTAACTCTTTATGGGAGTAGAAAGTCTCCTCTTTCTCCTGAGAAGTGGCTGGTGGTTTCCAACTGCAGACCTATGGTTACAACCCAACAAGTAACCTATTCTACCATGAGGCAGTGGTTTTCAACCTTCCTAATGCCACAACCCTTTAATACAGTTCCTCATGTTGTGGTGACCCCCAACCATCAAATTATTTTTGTTGCTGCTTCATAACTCTCATTTTGCTACTGTTATGAATTGGGTGACCCCTGTGAAAGGGTCGTTCAACCCCCAAAGGGGTCAGAACCCACAGCTTGAAATCCATTGCCATGAGGGATCTTACCATATAGAGAACTTCCTTTTAAACAGTGTTTAATAGTTTTTTAATAGTTTCATATTATTTTGTGGGAATATCTTGTCGTAGATCTTTTCTGTTGTTGGTGGGCACAGGCAATCCATTTTTCAAAAATGTAAAATTTATGCATATTTACAGGTATGTAAAGTGTCAAGCATGTGTGTAACTAGAGAGAGTGGTAGAATAAAGTCCTTGTGTATCCATCGCTCAATTTGACTGAGCTCTGTTGCATTCAATCCAGTTTCGTTAGTGTTAACATTTCCTCCCCACCCCTTACACCCACTCCCTGGATTATTTTGAAGCGAAATCCCAGACATCCTATCACTCGTCCTATAAGTAGTTCAAAGAGTGCTTTTTGGTAATAAAAATTTCATTTTCTGTAGGCAGAAATGTTCAAGAATAAAAAGAGCTGTTAGCTTTTATAGATTTACAAATGTGGTCAGGTAATACGGGATCTCTTAAGTGAAGAATACTTCCTCTCCAAAAAAAAATACTTCCTCTCACTTTTCAAAAACCATTTACTTGATCATATTTTATAAAACGAGTGTTTGGTTGAATTAGTAGGTCTAGATTTTGTAGGATGGGCTGTGATGTCAACGTATCTTTCTTCATGACATAGCTCCATTCTTTTATTTTTCCTCCTTTCCTTTACACACATTGAGAAATGGACTTGTTTTTCTTTTAAAACTGAAGCAGAAAAAAGGAGTGCTTGGATGGATAATAACTTGCTGTTGAGAAAAATATCCTGCTCAATTTAGGATTGAGGCTAGCATTTCCTAAGTTGCTTTACTTGCCCTTCTGTCCCCTGGCAGTTACGGATTCGAGACCTCGAAGGAGCTTTACAGGTGGAAAAGGCCAGTCAAGCCGAGGCTGTGGCTGATTTGGAAATGATAAAAAATGAGTTCAGAGAAGTTGAAAGTGCATATGAACGAGAAAAGCAAAATGCACAGGAGAGCTTTGCAAAATTAAATATGTAAGTGTTTTATTCTGACATTCTTTGCCTTAATGTAAGGATTTTATAAAAACGAGGAAAATAGGAAAGTAGCATTTTAGATGTAGCTCTCATCAATGTCAGTGGTAGGTTGGGGGTAAAGAACTTTATGAAGCTTAAGGTGTCGCTTCTTACTTCCCTGAATAGGTAAATGTGATAGGGCTTTTCTAGATTTTGAAGCATCAAAGGTATTCTGAGTAGTCTTAGAAATGCAGGTCCACACTAGAAAGTAAGCACAGGAATGGCCTTTGAATGATATTTATTGATATCAGGTAGCACTCTTAAGTAGCTTGAGCTCAGTGTCACTTACAGTGTGACCATGTGGAGAGGAATGTACTTTTCACGCTGCAGAAGTAACAATTGCTGGAGCAGCACTCCGAGCACCGACTCACTCAGTCACTGGGCACCCCCAGCCCTCGTTGTACTCCAGTCGTGCCCATTCCCTCCGGGAGGAGGCGGTTGGCAGAGGCAGAGGACCGCGCTCCTTTCGGTTTGCTGAGAGCAAGAGCTGGCCCCCCAGTGTAGACTTTGGCCATGCCGTCAGGGGAGACCAGGCCCTGGAGAAGGACACCATGCTTTGTAAAGTAGAGGCACAGAGAAGAAGAGCAAAGCCCTCCGCGAGGCGGATCCACAGTGGCTGCAGCAGTGGGCTCAGCTACGGGAGCAGCCCGGGCGCACTTTGTCTGCCCTCTGCAGGGCGGCTGGGAGGCAGACATGACTCAGCAGTGCCTGACAGCAGCAGCAGCAGCTGGGACTCGTAATGTAGCATTAAGTGGTAGGGCCATTTATTTTCTGTTTTGCTGAGCAAATATAAAAGAAGCGTTTAATGAAAATTTTAGTTTTTATCACAGTATTTAAAAAGTCCAAGAAGCCTGTTAAAAAAATGAAACAAATCACCAGACTGACTTGTTTCTGACACATAGCAATCCAGGCATGCTGCTGTTGTTGTTGTTAGATGCCATTGAGTACATTCCAACCCATAAGTGCATGTGTCTTCACAACGGCTATGAATGATCTCGATTCTTCTTGATTTTTGGATCTACCATGGCAACACATCAATTCCTGGTGCACAAATATTCAGGAGCGAGACGTTGCTTCCATTTCTAAGGTTGGATTGCAAACAGAAAATTGTTTGGTAGAATTGTTTTCTCAGTCTGGAGGCAGTTGCTGAGCTAAGTGACTCCTACCTCAAACGTAATGAGAGCGGGTCAACAGTCAACAAACCTGTTTTGCTTACAACCCTGGTTATAGTACAAAGGCCTGCTATCCAAAGGACTGTACATGGCTTTCATTTCAGAGTCGGTGGCCTTTTTGATCCGAAAAAGGGAAAGGCAGCTTATGAAGGCCTGTTGGCATGAAATCACGATGTATGAAGTGCACCTGCCAGTTGTGTTAATAGCCATTGATCAAAGCCTTGTTTGACAAACCCATTCTGACACGTTACCTTTTCAGAATGGAAAGGGAGTATTTTTCCAAAAGCAAGATATTAAATGAAGAGATCGAGGAACAGAAGAAAGTAATTATGGACTTTTCCAAGAGACTCCAGTACAATGAAAAAAGTTGCAGTGAATTACAGGAAGAACTAGTAACGGTAAGGACAAGGAAGGGTGCCCTGCAGCGATTACTTTATTGGGTCAAACGGGACGGGTAGCGAGTTTTTTCCCTCACCAAAGGCCATGAGATAGTAGTATGAAAATATTTTCAGGGACATATTGATTCAAATTTCAAAACTGGGGTTTCTGGTTGCTACCATCTGTGTACATAAAAAAGCCTCCAATTTGGAATGAATGATGTGGAGTAACTGAGTGAATGCAAACTGGGCGAGGGGCTCAGGATTTAGACTCAATAGATCTAATGACAGATTTCAAAGCCTCCCTTTTGTAATCCTCTGTGCCAGGTCTCTCTCTCTCCATCCTCCGGTCATCTAGCTGTCGCTCCATGATCGTAGTGATCTTTCTAAAACAGAGATAGCATTTCGTCCGCCTCCTTTCCTTCAGAACCCTCCAGGTCTCCTTGCCGTGTTCTGTGGTCGAGTCTCCTGAGGCCCGCTTGTACCCCCTCCGTGTTACTTTTTGCCACTGCCCTCTATTTGGTTTCTGCTTCGTTAGAATGCCCTTGGCTTCCTAAACGCATTACATATTCTCATTGCTTCTTTCGTTGGTTCAGGCAGGTTATTTGGGGGTCCCACGTTGGCTGAAATGCCCTTCTTGTCAGATTCCCACACAGCCTGTAAGGCCTTCTCTGAGCTCCTGCCATCTGCGAAGCTTTTCAGAGTCCATCTTGTCTCACTCTCCCGTCCGCTGTAAGTCCGAACCTGACCTCTTCCCAATGTGGTGTTTCTTCAAGCTCTTACTTTAGCCTCGTCATAACACTTACCCAAATCTGACTTGTATTATCTGTCCCAAGCCATCAGTAGCTAAAAAGGCATTTTGAATAACTTAATTCATTTTATATGCCCGCATTCGACGACAATACCTGCCACAGTAAAACATGGTTTACTAGGTGGACGCAGCGGACTGCTACCCTGCAGTTTGCTGGGAACTCCAGTAGGAGGACCCCAAGCCTAGACTTTTACCATATTTCCTCTTTGCTCTGCTCCCCACATCCATTCCTTCCTCAGAGACTTGGCTATTTCACTTTCAATTTTGTCCCACAATTCTTGGTGACTTTGGTTATTGATGAAAAGGAGAATTAATCCTCCTTGTTCCAAAGTTAGAGTGTAAAGGAGGCCGAAGTCAGACCTGCCCCCATCCTCCATCTTTCTTTCCCTCTTCTCACACCAGCCATCTCCCCAGGATGCCCTACTTTTCTGCTGGCTCAGTACTTTGTTGCACTGGCCACACAGAGCTTGGATAAAACTCACAATTAAGGGGATTTGCTAGGGAGGTTAAGAGGTTGCCACAAGTTATGATCAGGGCAGTCCAGTGGTCCACACAACACCTCTCCTCAGCCAGTAGCTAAGTCTCTCTTCAGTCTCAGCCTCTCAGCCCCGGGCTCCTGTGGCTTCTACCTTGTGGTCCCTGAAGCCAGGCTGCTGCTTTGCCGCAGAGTCCCATCATCATGGCTCTTCTCTGTTCTGTCTCGTGGTCTCCTTGCCTCGGCCTCTGCTTTCCCAC
Source organism: Tenrec ecaudatus (assembly GCF_050624435.1). Taxonomy (NCBI): domain Eukaryota; kingdom Metazoa; phylum Chordata; class Mammalia; order Afrosoricida; family Tenrecidae; genus Tenrec; species Tenrec ecaudatus. The sequence continues at coordinate 16,003,540 of NC_134539.1, forward strand.
TGCCCCTTTTCCTCTGTCCCAGCGTCTCCGTGGCACACACTCTGGTGGCTCTTCTTCCAGTGGCCCCAGGATTTCCCAGTGTGTTCCTGCTCCCGAGATAACCCGTTATTATATGGTGTGATTTTTGTCTTTCAGTAGACTGTACACCCAAGGAAACAAAAAATGACTGGAGCCCATGTCTGTCTGTGTTTGTAGCCCTTGCTTTGTCTTATCCCCATTGCCTGGTCTTCCTCCTATGCTAGTTTTTATTTCTTTACGGCTGCCCATATTGGTCTTTTTATCTTTTTTCTTTTCTTTTGTGCTTATTAGAGCTATTGTTCCCAATCTCTGACCACAGTCAGAAAGTTAAAAATGATTTGTGGTATTAAGGAAAAATATTTTTAATTTATAGGAAGCACAGTGTTTTTCTATTAAATATTTGGCTACAATTTCCTTACATTGCATTGTTTTCTTATACATATTCTGTGTATAAAAAATAGATTAGTGTCCCTCTCGGAGATGATTTTCTAAAAAAATCCTTTCTATATAGTTACCGAATTAAAACGATAAAGCCACAAATAATAGTTTTCCTAGCTCCGCAGCTATAAAGCCTGTCTGTTGTGTGTGCTTTGAGCCCATGACTGTTGGTGGAAGGGAAAACCACGAGAGGAAACGTTTGCCTCCCGCTTTTGGACATGAAATTTCATTCTCCTGACATCTCACGACGCCACGCACCCTGGTGTGTCGCCCCCGTGGTTTTCTTCTGAGTGCAGCAGTCTCAGTGTTTGCCTTCTCAGTTCAGAGCCACTATTCAAGCCGGGGTCTTTTGTTTTCTTTGTTGCTTTGAAAGAGAACATGAAAGTCAGTGTTCTCAGTAGGTTTAGTCGTGAGATTAAGGTGTTACTGATAATATACAAAGACAAGGAAAATGTGAAGCTCAAAAATAACACTTGTTCAACAAAATGTTTTAGGAAAATGTTTAATTTAGTACAGCATAGTCTCTTAGACTTACCCAGCCCAAGATACATAAAGTGCTAATAAGTCAGTGTAAAGTATAGCTCTCTGGCATCGACATATCTCCATATAAAGGTAGAACATAAATTTGTCCAAGCCCGGCACACTGGGTTGTTTGTGGCTATTTAACCAATGTAAACCAGACATCTTTAATTGTGCTTTTATATCTATGGGATTCCTCCCATTCAACTTATGGAACTAAAAATGTGATTGGTAGAGCAAATAGTCTACTATAATTTGAAATCTCCCATATGTAATAGAATTTCAGCATAGCATATCTAAAGAGTTAGCAAAGTTAACTTCATTTCTGTGTTGTACATGACTTACTGTCACTGAAAAAGTTAGGAAGTTGAACAATTGAATTGTTTGATGTGTGAATTGTAACCTAATAAACTTTTAAAAAGGTATGGAGGATTGCAGCATGGACATCAAAATCTATGCGTTTAGTAACGATTTAATCAACTATCGCGTAAAATGGAATCTCCGGTCTATGTGGTTGAGCCATCGTGTTTCTGGAAGTCGGTGAGGCTCCACGGATGGGCGTAGGTATGCCCGGCTCTACCGGCACTTTGTACCTGCTTCTCTGGAAGCAGGGGAGCGATGATTTTCAACTTGGTGTTATTAGGACTTGCTTTGTGCTTTCTTCAATGAAAATTTTTTTAAGTTCATCATTTTTTGAGATTTGTTTTCTGCCACTCAGTAATATTTAGTTACTGCTCGAGGAGAGGCCACATATTGAAAAGGGAATTCTATTTCTCACGAGGTTTGGCTCAAAGAGTGTTTCAGTCTCTAAAGAACTTGTGATTGAAAATGGTCAAGTGTATATTCTTTCCCTTTACTTTAGGGGCTGAGCTGATTATATGAGTGATGATTGCTAGCATGAGATAGAATTTCTGAACATGCTTGTGATACTTTGCCGTGGAGTAATATATATATATACATCATCAAGAAATATATATTTGTATACATTACACATATATTTGCCTTAAATGATCTATTTGGTTGGTTTCAGAAAGACATGTTTCTGCTTTTATAGAAGGCCTTGGAAATAATGGGCTAATAAATATTCTATTCTGAATTCTTACTAAAAATTTGATTTCTGTTTCTTTACTTAGCATGGAAGGAGTATTTGTAGGTGAATATTAGTTTTGCTTACATAAATATCATTTTCTATCACTCTTAGTGGCCCTTAAAATTTAATACTATTAAATTCTACTAATTGAATATGCCTATATGTGTGTGTACTTAACGTTTATTATATAGGACTGGTGTCCTAAACTTCTGGGTAGTTTGAGATGGGAAAAACATTAGTTGTAGGTAGTTTTTGCTGGATATTTTTCTAATGCTTGGTGGTGGTGATAGGGGGAAGGCCTGGAATTTACAATATGGGCTGAAAACATTTTCATTAAACTCCTTCAAATTTATGTCCATAGAAGTTAGTAAAATTTGGAAAATCTAAATTTCATTTTGACCAAGAAAAAAAGGTACTTTGTGGTGTGTGTATGTGTATGTGTGGCAGGGTGACCGGCAGAGTCAGAGAAAGAGAATGACATTGTTATATATTCAGATCAGAAGGTAGCATCTACTGAAAAAACAAATGACGATAAATTTATGTAAAGAGGGTAAGATAACAACAATAATAGCTCATCATATGAGATAAATAGTTGGGGTCACAGAAGGCTCACATCCGTGGAAACAATATAAGCAAACAAAGAGGGAGAGATGCAGTGAGCTTTTTTTGTTTGTTTCATTGCTTGTTTTGGAGAAATAAGAGATAACAGCTAATATTGCCCTGATCAAGGAAAAGATGGTGGTAAGTGTGAAAGGTACCTGAATCAGTTCAGTGCAGCTCAGCAAACACTGCTGGAGTCCTGTGGCAGATTGGATTCTGTGCTGTCCTGCTAACCACAGGGCCAGCAGTTCAAAGGTAACGGTGTGATATTGATTCTATACTCTGATGCTTTCTTCTTTTGACTCAGGAGAATTCCTTTGTAATAGTTTAACATATACTTAAAAAAAAACAATGAAAGCTTATTTGAGTTCAAGTATTCAGAAATTATGAGCTGTATGGATCACTGTTTCAAAAATTATCCCATATCTAAAAAGCTAATTTAATTAAAAATAATGGTATTTATGATGATGATTTTCTGAACCTGTTTTCTCCACTACTTTTAGCCATATTCAAAGTGCCCCTTAATAGCTTTACTTTTTTTAATATATTGGGTCAGCCTTTCTATTGTATTTCAGCAGGAAGGGCCAATTTGCCAAATTTTAAATATGCATGTTTGGATATATTAAAATACATAATACATAAATATATGTTTATATATATAAACATTATATACATAATATATATATTTGAGAGACTGAAGTAAGCTTTTATTTATTGCTTATCTTTTTGAGCAAGAGTGAGGGAAAAGGTTTTGCAGAATCAAAGTAAGAAATGATAATTATCAAAGAAACAAAAGAGTGTCATATTCAATTAAAACATAAATTTATTTCAGTTAGTAGATTGTGAGGTATAGTATACTAACGAGTATATTGTGGAAATATTAGGTAATCATTTGCCATCTAATTTTTCTTTTTAGTTAAAGATATTTTATACCATTCCTGACCCCTCGTTAGTAATATACTAAGGACTATTAGTCCCAATTGATCTGAAATTTCTTTGAATACTCTTATCTTTTCAGCCTATTTGTCTACAATGATCATAGATGTACCACTGGTATCTAGACTAATCGTTGGTTCATGATAGGTGATTAGTAAATGTTTCTTTAACCATCATCTATCTATATAGCCAACATTTCTATGGTACTTTAATTTGAGGGTAGCAAGCTCTTTATGTGAATTATGTCCCAGGCCACAAAAAACAGTCATTTTATCTTACAGTTTTGTCTTTCTAAGGATATTTAGGGTGAAAGAATTTGTCACATCAAGTTAAACATTCAACCAAAGCTTACTCTTTATCTCACATAATAAAAACGTTAACCCAAAATGAAAAACTTGATCTTTTACCTTTGGCTGGCATTTGTTATTCATCATGTGGTTTTGCTTATTTAGTGGATAGAGTCTATCTCTTAAAAAAATTATTTACTTTGTTGTTGTGAGTACGCACATCAAAACGTACACTAGTTCAACCTATTCTATCACTGAGTAGTACCATTCAGTGACATTGAATCGCATTCTTCCGACTGGGCAGGCATTCTCAGCCTCTTTTCTGAGTGGCCCCGCTCTCATCAACAGACATTAACTGTTCTCTAAGGTTCCTATCTGATCTCTTGAGTTTCCCTTATCAGCTGGATCCCACATCAGTAGTTCTTAAAAACCATACTGCTGGAGGGAGATTTTTATTTTTTCTTTCTTTTCTTTTCCTCTGGTTAAGTTAAACTGGTTGAAAGAGTTCTGAGGATATTTTTGTTTTAAGGTTTAAAGGCTATTTCAGGGTAAGAGTTATAGGCATTCACCCCACCTTCATGGCTTCTAATATGGAGTATATGAGAATGTGAAATTTTGTCCCATGTTTCCCCTCTTTTGACCAAGTAAATTTCTTCTTAAGAATCTTTGGTCAACATGTTCAGTAATGGTTTGGGGCACCATCCAATTCTTTTGGTCTCATGGCTAAGGAGGCAGTTGTTCATGGAGACGATACATACATTCCATATTGCTTCCTAGTTCTGAGTTCTGTTGCTCCAGGTGAATAGATGGTGTGTCTTGGATTGCCAAGATTTAAGACCCTGGGTCATTGGTTCTCTACCATCCTAATGCCACAACCCTTTTGTACAGTTCCTCATATTGTGGTGACCCCCCCAACCATAAAATTATTTTTGGTGCTATTTCATAACTGTCTTTTTGCTACTGTTACGAATCGGGTGACCCCTGTGAAAGGGTCGTTCAACCCCAAAGGGGTCGTGACCCACAGGTTGAGAACTGCTGCCCTAAGTACTACACAGTGAACTAGAAAGTAGAACATAAGTGCTAAAGATAGATTCGGTCTTTATTTGAGAATGCCTTATTCATGAAAAGGCTATTGGGAGAGGATTATCTTTAGGGACAAAATTTAAATGAAAAGAATGTAGCACTTAAAAAACACTTTTGCAACAAAAGAAAACAAAACAACGGGACCTATCTGTAGGCAACTGGGCATCCCCTTAAGGAAGGGTCCCAGGGAGGAGATGAGCCAGTCAGGGTGCAGTGTAGCACTGATGAAACATATAACTTTCATCTAGTTCCTAAATGGACCCCTCCCCCACCCCGCCCCACTATCATGATCCCAATTCTATAGGAACTGGAAACATAGGGAATCCAGGACAGATGATACTTTCAGGACCAGTGGTGAGAGTGGCAATACCGGGAGGATTGGAGGGAGGATGGGTGGAAAGGGGAACCGATTACAAGGATCTATATATAACCTCCTCTTTGGGGGATGGACAACAGAAAAGTGGGTAAAGGGAGAAGTCAGACAGTGTAAGACATGACAGAATAGTAATAATTTATAAATTATCAAGGGTTCATGAGAGAGGGGGGAGCAGGGAAGGAGGGGAAAAAAGTGAGGAGCTGATACCAAGGGCTCAAGCAGAAAGCAAATGTTTTGAGAATGATGGCAACAAATGTACAAATGTGCTTGACACAAGGGATGGATGTATGGATTGTGATAAGAGTTGTGTGAACCCCCTTTAAAATGATTTAAAGAAATACAATAAAAACAACTCCCTGCACTCTCAGCAACAAAATATCACTTTTGCAATACTAATAAAAATGAAAGCTTTATTATTAAGAGCAGTAACTCAATGTACTAGAAAAATGTGTCAGTTGTCAAACAAGGACAGTTTTCTGGACATTAGTTGGCTTATAAACTTAATTATTAAGTAAAATTTTTACTGGCTATATTTTAAGATTATTAGCCAGTTATCTATGCAGAATGACCTAAACATAATTGTACCTTTCATGCATGGCTAACCTTTTTAAAAGCCTTGACAATAATGAAACTACTTCTTTCATCTTTTAAAACAATCTACACTACCCAATGTTTTCTGTATTATCTGACCTTAAATTGTGTAAATATTGAAGTTTTACATTAAAATGGAAACCTCTTATAGACTCACTCCTTACCAAAGCTTATGAGTGGCAAATGATTTTTTAAAAGGTAAGATTAAGCATGCCTCGCTATTTAAATGTTGGTGCCAACTCATTTGGTAGTGTATTTTTGGCATCTTAATGATTCATTTGGTTTCCAGCCATTGTACGAGATCTCCTGTAGTCCTAAGGCACTGCTCTCCCAGAGGAATGAGAGGATAGTCTCTTTGAATTCAGAGTAGGCCTTGGGAAATGATGGGTCTGTTTAGCCAGCTTTCCGAGTCATTTTGTATAGTTAGAAACCTTACGAAACCCTATACTGCTTTGCCCCTCCTGTAACTGATTCAGGATTAGAGGAGCCAATTAGGTACTCTGTTGGTTCAGTAAAGAGTTAAAAAAAGATCTCAAGATAGTTTTAATAGGAGGGTAAGTCAAACAGTATTGCTCTAAGATCACAGAAGCATATTAAACAAAGATATCAAAATGTGAAGCTACTGCTTCTGGCCATATTCCCTATCTGGGTCTGTCCACTTTAAAAAAAAACCAATTTATTAAGGGCTAATACAACTCTTATCACAGTCCATATATATACATACATCAATTGTATAAAGCACATCTGTACATTCTTTGCCCTAATCATTTTCTTTTTTTTCCCTCCTCTTTTCTTTTTTTACATTTTATTAGGGACTCATACAACTCTTATCACAATCCATACATATACATACATCAATTGTATCAAGCACATCCATACATTTCCTGCCCCAATCATTCTCAAAGCATTTGCTCTCCACTTAAGCCCTTTGCATCAGGTCCTCTTTTTTTTTTCCCCTCCCTCCCCGCTCCCCCCTTCCAATGTGCCCTTGGTAATTTATACATCGTTATTTTGTCATATCTCGCCCTATCCGGAGTCTCCCTCCCCCCCTTCTCTGCCGTCCCTCTCCCAGTGAGGAGGTCACATGTGGACCCCTGTAATCAGTTCCCCCTTTCCAACCCACTCACCCTCCACTCTCCCAGCATTGCCCCTCTCACCCCTGGTCCTGAAGGTATCATCCACCCTGGATTCCCTGTGCCTCCAGCCCCCATATGCACCAGTGTACAACCTCTGCCCTATCCAGCCCTGCAAGGTAGAATTTGGATCATTTTAGTTGGGGGGAGGAAGCATCCAGGATCTGGGGGAAAGCTGTGTTCTTCATTGGTACTACCTCGCACCCTGACTGACTCATCTCCTCTCCTAAACCCCTCTATGAGGGGATCTCCATTGGCCGACACTTGGGCCTTGGGTCTCCACTCTGCACTTCCCCCTTCATTCAATATGGTATGTACACACACACACATACACACACACATATACATATATCTTTTTTTTTTTTTTGCATGATGCCTTATACCTGGTCCCTTTGGCACCTTGTGATCACACTGGCCGGTGTGCTTCTTCCATGTGGGCGTTTTTGCTTCTGAGCTAGATGGCCGCTTGTTCACCTTCAAGCCTTTAGGGTCTGTCCACTTTTGAAGGCAGTCTTGACACTGTGCATGAATCGGAATCAACTCGATGGTAGTGAGTTTGGAACCCTTCTTCCAAAGAGTTTTATGCTCTTCAGTGGACATTGAGACAAAACAACCGTTTGGGCATCCTTGAGGGACTCAAAATTATATTCCTTTGAAATAACAAAAAGAAGTCTGAAGTGGCAAGATCAGCCCTGGAGGGTGGGCTGGGTAGGTTTTCAGATGAAATTTTCTATTTTGTTAATGTTTTCAAAGGACTAGTTTATTGGCTTGTTGATTTTTCCATTGTTTTTATTTTCCATATTGTTTGTGTCTGCTATGATCCTTATGATCTCTTTCCTTCTTTTATTGGAGGGAGTGTGTTGTCTGTGTTCCATTTCTTGGAGGTGTTGTGTTAGGATTTTGATTTTAGCTTTCTCCTATTTTTGTATGTGTGTGTTGACAGCTATCAATTGCCCTCTGACTACTGCTTTTACTTTGTCCCAAAGGTTTTAATATATTGTGTTATCATTCTCAGTTGTCCTAAGAAATTTTAAAATTTCCTCCTTTATTTGCTTTATTACCCAGTTGTTTTTGAGTATTTTCTATGAGTTTGTCTTTGTGTTTCTGTTCATTTAAAAAAATCATTTTATTGGGGGATCTTACAGCTCTTATAATAATCGATTGTATCAATCACCTTTGTGCATATGTTGCTATCATTATTTTCTTTTTTTTTTCTATCATTATTTTCAAAGCATTTCCGTTCTACTTTAGCCCTTGGTATCAGCTCTGTTTTTCTGCCATGGGGTAGCTGGTGGTTTTGAACTGCTGACCTTGAGTCTAGCAGCCCAAAGTGTTACCATTGTGCCACCAGGGCTCACGAGACCATTTCTGCTCATTTTACGGACTTCTAGATTTGTGTCTTTGTTGAGGTTTTTCCTTGATGGTCTGTCTTTCCTTGAGAGTGATGTATTGAAGTCTCCTGTTATTATTGTCAATGTGTCTATATCCTTTTAAAATTCTGATGAGATTTCCTTAGGGCAGCCCTCTCTACCCCTGAAGGATGGTGTAATGGAAAAAAAATTCCATATTGTGATGGAAAAAAATTCCTTGATACAACTCTCTTGTCGTTTTCTTATTAATCCAGTTTTCCAGTTTCATACTTCTTCATAATAAGTCCTTAATCCTTTGAGAAAAACCTATTAAAATTAACTCTCTGAAATCTCCCTCCCTTACCCCCTAAAAGTATCTTCCTAACTTTTTTTCTTTTTAAAAAACATTTTATTAGGGGCTCATACAACTCTTATCACAACCATACATATACATACATCAATTGTATAAAACACATCTGTACATTCTTTGCCTTAATCATTCTCAAAGCATTTGCTCTCCACTTAAGCCCTTTGCATCAGGTCCTCTTTTTTTTCCCCCTCCCTCCCCACTCCCTCCTCCCTCATGTGCCCTTGGTAATTTATACATTGTTATTTTGTCATATCTTGCTCTTCCTAACTTCTTGAATTAACTTCTCAGCCTTGAATTTACCGTATCTACTTGAGTATAAGCTGACAAGCATATCAGCCAAGGCACATAATTTTATCACAAAAATTGCATAAAAATGTGCTGAAAACCTCAGCTTATACTCGAGTTTATGCAGTAACTGGCCTAGCAAATCAGGGAAGCCACTATAGCCACTATTTTGATTGGACCATTTTTTTAGGAAGACAGCCTAACAAGATTAAGACTCCTGTGTTTCCAGTGGAGAATTCTGAGGGGCCGGCCTCAATCCCAACTACTACGTGGACACCTGCCCCTCCCCCCAGAAGAATTTATTTCAAAGGAAGGCACTGAATCGGCAGCTCTGGGAGAGTGACAGATCTGATTGGAGCACAGAGGAGCAGATGAAGGGGGAGGAGATGAGAGTGGAGCACATCTTGACCCACCAGACCGTGAGGACGATGTTCCCAACTAGAGCAGCCAGTCCACAGAGAGAACCACATGGCTGGCTCCACTATGAGACACGACATCCCTCACTGACTCACAGCCCTACAGAGGACAACACCAGAGACACTGTGGGAATTGTGCCCTATCTGATCATGCCACACCAAGGCAAAACACTAAGGGGGTGCAACAGAACAGCAAGGGAATGGAGTGGCGAGGTCCCCAGGGAATGCCGAAGGTGGACTTTGGGACCAGGGCTTGGTGCCCCAACAGACTGGACTGGAAAACACTCCTAAAGGCCAACAAACAGTCCTTGAACTACAAGCTTTTCTTTCTCGTTGTGTTTTGTTTTGATTTTTTGTCATTGGTTGTTGTATATTATTGCTTGGTTTTTCTCTGTCTTGTTTTTGGGCATGGTATCATCTCCACAGGTCTGTCTAAATAAAATAGGCTGGATGAACAACCAGGAGGAGAAAACAATGGGACTGACAGTTCTGGGGGACATGGGAGAGGGACTGGTGAGGGGAAAGTTAGTGGTGTTAACAAATCCAGGGACAAGTGAACAGCAAGTGATCCAAATCGGTGGTGAGGAGGGTGTAGGAGGCCTGGTAGGGCATGATGAAGGGTAATGTAACCAAGAGGAATAACTGAAACCCAAATGAAGACTGAGCATGTTAGTGGGACAAGAGGAAAGTTAAAGGAACTAGAGGAAAGAGCTAGGAGGCAAAGGGCATTTATAGAGGTCTAAATAAAGGCAAGTACATATGTAAAGATATTTATATATGAGGATAGGGAAATAGATCTATGTGCATATATTTGTAGGTTTAGTATTAAGGTAGCAGAAGGGCATTGGGCCTTCACTCAAGTACTCCCTCAATGTAAGAATACTTTCTTCTATTAAATTGGCATTCTATGATACTCACCTTTCTGACACAATCACTGAAGACAAAGCGGGTGAATAAGCAAATGTGGTGCAAGAAGCTAATGGTGCCCGGCTATCAAGAGATATAGCATCTGGGGTCTTAAATGCTTGAAGGTAAACAAGCGGTCATCTAGCTGAGAAGCAACAAAGCCCACATGGAAGAAGCACACCAACCTGTGTGATCATGAGGTGCCGAAAGGATCAGTTATCAGGCATCAAACAAAAAAAAATCATATTGTGTGCTCAATTCCGATACGATTGCTGAAGACAAATGGGTGCATAAGCAAATGTGGTGAAGAAAGCTGATGGTGCCCGCCTATCAAAAGAGATAGTGTCTGGTGTCTTAAAGGCTTGAAGTTAAACAAGCGGCCATCTAGCTCAGAGGTAACAAAGCCCACATGGAAGAAGCACACCAGCCTGTGCAATCACAAGGTGTTGAAGGGATCAGGTATCAGGCATCATCAGAACAAAAAAATCATATTGTGAATGAGGTGGGGAGTGCAGAGTGGAGACCCAAAGCCCATCTGTAGGTCACTGGACATCCCCTTACAGAAGGGTCTCAGAGAGGTAGCGAGCTAATCAGGGTGCGATGTAGCAACAATGAAAAATACAACTTTCCCCCACACGGAAGCAGCATACCAACATGGGTGATCATGAAGGGCAGAGGAGACCAGGTCTCAAACAACAAAGGCAGGGGTGGGGGTGGGAATCACATAACCGTGAATGACGGGGAGTGCGTGATGGGGACCCAATGCCCATCTGTAGACAACTGGACATCCCTTGCAGAGGGGTAGTGGGGAGGAGATGTGTCACTCAGGGTTCAGTGTAGCAACAATGAAACTCAAAACCTTCCTCTAGTTCTTGAACGCTTCCTCCCCTCCCAATTATCATGACCCCAATTCTACCTTGCGGACCTATTTAGATCAGAGGATGTACAGCGGTGCAGTAGGGATCTGGAAACACAGGGAATCTAGGACGGATGAACCCCTCAGGACCAGCGGTGGAAGTGGCGACACCAGGAGGGAAGGGGATGTAGAAAGGGAGAACCGATCTTGGAGATCTAGGGGTAACCTCCTCTCAGGGAGATGGGCAATGGGAAGGTGGGTGAGGTGAGACGCCGGGCAGTGTAAGATAAGATAAAATAATTATTTATAAACTATTAAGGGTGCAGGGGGAAGGGGGGAGCGGGGAGGGAGGAGGAGGGGAAAAAAAGAAACCGTGCTGATTCCAGGAACTCAAGTGGAAGGTGAATTTTGAGAATGATGAGGGCAATGAACGTATAAGGGTGCTTTTCTCAATTGTTGTATGTATGGATTGTGATAAGAGTTGTATGAGCCCCAATAAAATATTTATTAATTAAAAAAATACAACTTTCCTCTAGTTCTTAAATACTTCCCTCCACCATCATGATCCCAATTCTACCTTACAAATATGGCTAGACCAGAGTATGTACACTGGTACAGATAGGAACTGGAAACACAGGGAATCCAGGGCGGATGATCCCTTCAGGACCAGTGGTGTGAGTGGCGATACTGGGAGTTTGGAGGGAGGGTGGGTTTTAAGGGGGAGCCGATAACAAGGATCTACCTATGACAGGGAAAGATATGACAAAATAATAATTTGTAAATTATCAAGAGTTCATGAGGGTGGAGGATGCGGGGAGGGAGGAGAATAATGAGGAGCTGATGCCAAGGCCTTAGGTGGAGAGCAAATGTTTTGAGAATGATGAGGGCAATGAATGTACAAATGTGCTTTACACAGTTGATGTATGTATGGATTGTGATAAGAGTTGTATAAGCTAATAAAATGATATATAAAAAAAGAAAATATCCACTGGAAAAATAGAAAATGATTGTATATGAAAGACATTCTTGTGGAAGCATACATTATTAAAACTAAGATTCATGAGTAAAAAAAGACTCGTGTGCTTAAGAGAACTTCTCAGCAGCCATACTGTTCACAGAGACCTGATTAAACATGGTTTGTTTAGAATAAACCTATGTATGTATGAACTGGAACATATATGCAGCAAAATATTTTTACGTACCATAATATTCTTTTAGCTAGTCAAAGTTTCCAAAGACTCATTTAGCATTTTATATTCTAGACCTCAGGAAACCCAGAACTCAAATAGGGATTAGCAGTATAGTTTGGTCTAGCACTTATAAATTAGGGCTGTAAATAGGACAGTCTGTTGTAGATCCTAAATCTCTCCGTTATTCTCTTGAAAACTAGTAATTAGCTGCATCTATGACTCCAAATCCAAATATAGATGTTTCATTGTTTTCTTGGGTTTGAAAGAAAGGGAATTTTTGAATGACGGGGATGATTTCGTCACGCCAGTGAGCCATTTTATCTGAGTTTATATGCTTACAGGCTAACCTGATTATGAATTAATGGGAGAAGTATGGCTCACACAGTATAATGAAACAACTCCAATCCCATGTACCAGGCCATAATCAAGCATCGAGTCTTACAAGAAGAATGATTGTTGAAATAGGAATTTAGTTTGCAACTTTAAATTAAGCTGGTACTAAGCATGTATCTTGTATTTAACTATTTTATTTGTTACTTGTTCATACAATGTTATTGAGAGCCTGTTTTTCTTTTTAAAAACCAGTCATTGTAGTGCTTCTGGGAATATCTTATAAGATTTGTAATGGACTATGATCAAAAGGCACTTTTGCTTCATAGCCCCTGCCAAGTGCAAACTCGTGGGTCAACGCATAAAAACAGCCCAAACGAGTTTTTCTATCTCCTTTGCTTTCAGTCAAAGGCTGAGATCCATGCAACAACTCCAGGGTCAACTTTTGGTTCGGTCTTGCCTCTTCCCATCCAACTCATTCTATTCCAGTCTAATTCATTTCAGTCCAGGCAGTCTCACCCAATGCAATAGTACCAAGGTTTGGCCATTCTATTTTCTAATTACTTTTCCAGAACACTGACTCCTGCCAACCGTCCTTCTCCCCCACCCAGCTCCCAACTCTCCTGGTAATGCAGTCACTTCTCGAGGAGACGGCTGCAGTCCCTCGTATTGTTCTTAGGTTTTCCTTCTCAGTGCCACCTGACAGTTCACCACAGAACTGCACGTGCTGACTTTTCCTGTTTTCCTTAACTTCTTTGTGTCTGCATTTCCCCCCTATAAAATCAGGGTAATAATTAATAATAATAACAATAGACTTTCCCCCATGCGGTTGTTGTGAGGATAAAAACAACTGCTACGCTGGACACTGGGCCTCCACTCAAGTACTCCCTCAGTGCAAGGACACTTTGTTCTATTAAACTGGCATTCCATGATGCTCACCTTCCCGACACGATCGCTGAAGACAAAGCATAAGCAAATGTGAAGAAAGTTGATGGTGCCCGGCTATCAAAAGATATAGAGTCTGGGGTCCTATAGGATTGAAGATAAAGAAGCGGCCATCTAGCTGAGAAGCAACAAAACCCAAATGGAAGAAGCACACCAGCCTGTGTGATCATGAGGTGTTGATGGGATCAGGTATCAGGCATCAAAGAACAAAAAATCATATTGTGAATGAGGGGGAGTGCGGAGTGGGGACCCAAAACCCATCTGTAGGTAACTGGACATCCCTTTACAGAAGGGTCGCGGGAAGGAGACGAGCCAGTCAGGGTGCAGTGTAGCACCGATGAAACATACAGCTTTCCTCTAGTTCTTTAATGCTTCCTCCCCACACTATCATGGTCCCAATTCTACCTTACAAATCTGGCTAGACTAGGATGTACACTGGTACAGATAGGAACTGGAAACACAGGGAATCCAGGGCAGATGAACCCCTCAGGACCAGTGGTGAGAGTAGCGATACTTGGAGAGTGGAGGGAAGGTGTGGTAGAAAGGGGGAACTGATCACAAGGATCTACGTATAACCCCCTCCCAGAGGGACGAAAAAAAAAGTGGGTGAAGAGAGACAGTGGACAGTGTAAGACATGACAAAATAATCATAATTTATAAATTATCAAGGGTTTGGGGGGCAGGGAGGGAGGGGGAAATAATGAGCTGATACCAATCGCTTAAGTAGAAAGAAAATGTTTTCAGAATGATGATGGCAACAAATGTAAAAATGTGCTTGACACGATGGATGGATGTATGGATTGTGATAAGAGTTGTATGAGTCCCCAATAAAATGATTAAAGAAGAACAACTATATAAAATATATACTAGGCAGTGGTAAGTCCTCAATAAATTGCTAATGAGACCTGGTAGTGTTACAATAAGCCAAGTAAAAGGCACGATTCAGACAGAGGAGGCTTTTTAATAAAAGATTTTGATAGCTTTTTATACTTAATTGTGCTGTATATGTCTATACAAAAAATCTGTAGCTTGTATAATACTTGACCTTTTTACATGTCTTTTTTTCCCCCTAATTAAAAAGGCTAAGAAGCACCAGGCCTTCCTAGTAGAGACATGTGAAAATAATGTGAAAGAATTGGAATCGATCTTGGACAGCTTTTCTGTGTCGGGCCAGTGGACATCAGGTTAGTTGAAGGTGTAAGATGACAGATGCATCTGTCAGTGTTCCAAAGTCACGACACTTGGGGCATCGTGCAGATGCCTCTTGTAGTCCCTCATCTCAACATGCTTTGATTTGATGACATGATCAGGGCAGTTCTCACAGCGGTCAGTTGGCCTAGCTGGCTGAGAAAGGGTGACGGAATGGGGACCTGCTGTTGTCCTCGCTGAACTTGATTTACAAGGGTTGGGGTCTGTGTGATTGGACAGACAAGGGCTCACTTGCTGTGTTCTGAATCCAACTGAGAAAAAAGTCCTTACAGTCTACCTGCAAGGGGAACAGATGTTTCCATCAAACTGAGCCAAATTCTGAGGCAACCTTCAGCAACTTAAAGGTCATGCATTCCAAAGGTTGTGCAGGACACAGGCTGTAGCACAGTGCATGTTGTGAACCGGCTCTTTCCCATTCGATTCCCATTACCTTGCACACATGCTCTTCAGATAAGAATGCTTAGGAGAAATGTTTTGGATTTAGTATTAACCCTCTTAATAGAATAAGTTGTATATCAGGTAGACATATTTGGGGATCTAGCAAAATGTTAGTCATGGATGCCGCTGCCCATGATTTCTACTCTCTTGAGAATTTTGTGATCTTCTGCATTAAGAATTCGTTCTGAAATAAGTCTGACCCACCAGCTGATCTTTATGTAGCGGGACAAAATTTCCATTAGTCCAAGAAATTCAACAGTTTACTTAATTTAGAGAATTTGGTTGATCTCCTGTCCTGTGACCAGTGTGACCTTTTCCACCTTGTTTTCTGTTGCCTCCAACCTCCCAACCTCTTCCTAATTATTCTCCCTGCTCCCACCCTTGCTGCCTCTAATGTTTTCTCTCTAACTATACAGAGTGATCCTTTGCAGTTTAGAGGCAGAGCAGGAGCCCGAGTGAGCAATGATTTGTAGATCCCTCTGTGGGCTGCCTTTAGCCTCATGACCCCACGCTCCTCTTTCCTCTCTCTTTGATCTCTGCTGATTCTTTCTTTCTTTTCTTCCTTCCTTCTCTCTCTCTTTCTCTCTCTCTCTCTCTCTCTCTCTCTCTCTCTCTCTCTCTCTCTCTCTCTCTCTCTCTTTCTTTCTTTCTTTCTTCTTATTGTGGTAAAATACCCACAACATAAATTTGTCATTTTAACCACTTTGATGTGCACAGTCTTTTCCCAAGCAGCCTTCATCACGCCTCCAGTTTTGTGCAACCACCATCACTGTTAGTTTCCAAAACCTTTCCTCTCTCCACGCAGCACTCTGTATTCTTGGAGCACTGGCTCCTCTCTCTCCCCCCTCAGCCTGGTGACCTCACGTCCGCTCTGTGCCTCTGTACAGTTAGCAATCTAGACATTTCATCTAAGGGGACCCCTCTAGGATTTGTCCTTTGTGGCTGCCTCGCTTCACAAGGCATGATGTTTTCCAGGCTCATTTGGGTCATAGCATCTATCGGAACTTCTCTTTTTATGGTGAACTAATATTCCATTGCGCAGGTAGAACACATATTGTTTATCCACTCACGCGTGTGTTGATGGACACAGTTGTTTGTACCCCTTGGCTGTGGTGGACAATGCGGCCGCGAACAGTGGTGTGCGGGATCCTGTCGGAGTCCCTGCATTTGTTTGTTTTCTGGCCCGTACGTTCGAGTGTAATTGTTGGGTCATATGGTAATTCTGTGGTGAACTTTTTTGGGAGTCCCTGCCGTTTCTTGGAAATGCTAAGCAGGCTTTTGTCTTGGGGGTGGACATGCTGGCTATTCCTTCATCAAGTTCTTTATCCCTGACATCCCGCCTCACTGGCGGTCTCCCATCTTCCAAGGCTGTGCTCCACCTCACCTTGTCTGCATTATGTACTCCCATGGCCGCACTTTATGCATTCCGCCCCCCTGCTTTCAGTGCTGTCAGACACTGCTGATGTACTTTGCAGTGGCTTTATTCTTACACCTGAGCCCCAGAAGGGCGAGGAGCTCGGCCTCTTTCCCTTGTTAATGTACTGTAAGCACCTAGATCAGGACTTGGTACAAAGCAGGCGCTCCAACATTTGTTGAATTAAAGCGTGCCTGAATCCATATGGGGCTGAGGGTCTATTCACGTTCTCACGGTGGAGGTGACGGTGGTCGTGGTCATGAAGCCTTTCTCGGTGGCAGCAGCCCACATGGCTGTCCCCAGATGGGTCTCACGGTCAAAGATGTACACTTGCACATGGTTTATCTGGGATGTCATTTTGGTCGCCGGCTATCATTAGATAAGACACAGGGTTTACTTAAAACTTAACCAGGGACATGTGTTTGCAGTTTCATTGGCACGCCACCCTCATGCAACTCGGTAGTACAGCCATACCAAGAAGAGTTGTACAGTCTTTACCACAATCAATTTTAGAACATTTTCTTTTTCTCCGTACTCATTGTTATTCATGTATTTTTTCAATTCTGACAAAAATATGCACAACAAACCCTTCTCCAATTCAACAGTTTCTACACGAATAAGTCAGTGCCACTGAGTGTCCTCTGGTTGTTGTGCAGCCATGACTGACATTGCTCTCCACATTTTTCCACCACCGTGAACATGAACACAGTGCTTTTGCTCAGCAAAGCAAAAACTCGTCCTCCTTCACCCATGGTGACCAGACGGCACTTGGTTTTCGTGACGTGGTATTCACATATCATACGCTCCCATAGTTCAATCTCTTAAAAAGAATTGTATATACAGCATCACTATCAATTCCGATTCTCCCTATTTGCTCTCTACTTTTCATTGAAACTGGAGTACTTCAGCTCCTCATGTCTCACTTCTTTCCTGGTGGAAATTCTTATAGGAGAGAGGGGGGGGCGGGGGAGAAAGTAAATCCTTTCACTCTTTGAAGCCATGCAGCCTTTCTGCCTCAAGCATTTCCTTTAGGACAGTTTCATCTCTGCCTGAGGGGTTAGCACACATCTGCAATGTGACTTTTCCTTCATGGGTTCATGAAAGAAAGGTTTTCTGTGGTTCAGTCCTGGGTCTTCCTCGGGGTGGTTAACTTCATGTTGACTGAGAGCCTTCCGATCTTTAGCCTTTCTTTTAGGAAATTATTTGTATGTGTATTGTGTGTGTGTGTGTGTGAATATGTATGTTATATACACACATATATACTAGAAGCCTTAAAATTTTGTGGAAAATTGGAATGGAAAGATAATGACATTTTCCTGTGAACTTTTTGATTCCTCTTCTATATGTTTATGTGTCTGTTAAAGTATACACATATACATCTATATATACACACATACACAATATATAACCATATATATGTACATGAGGGATGTACATATTACATATGCAAACACATTTATATAGTGGTGCCACAACTAAGCACTTCATTGCTAACCGCAAAGTAATTCAAACTAGTCAGCCTCTCAGCAGGAGGAAGACGTGGTGATCTGCCTGTGTGGAGATTACACTCATGGAAATCCTATGGGGCAGTTCTACTCTGTCCTGTAGGGTTACTATCAGTTGGAATTGACCTTCAAGATTTAAATTTATATTTAAAGAGAGGGGCCTTAGAATATAGTGACATCATCTGTTGCCTTTATGCACTGCCAGTGAGTTGATGATGACTCTCAGTGACCGGATAAGACAATGAAGAATTGCCCCTGTGAATTTCCAAGAGTGTAAGACTTAACGGGGTAGTCTTTCTCCAAAGGAGTGGCTGGTGGTTTTGAACTGCTGCCCTTGCAGTTGGCAGCCCACTGTGTAACCACTATGCCACCAGGGCTCCTTTTGTTGCTCCTACCTTCAGTTCTGGAACCCAAGAGAGTAACTTTATTAAGAGGGCTCAGTATTCTGGAATGGCATCAGGAATCAGTGCCAAACCATTATTCACTGGCTTTGTAATACAAGGAATGCCAGACAGTTTGGTTTTAGGCATTTCTAGCAGTACCTACATCAGCTCATAGTGACCTTAGAGGACACAGCAGATTTACCTCTTTGGGCTTCTGAGGCAGGAAACCCCTTCTTTTTCCTGCAGATTGGCTGGTTGGTTGGAACTGCTGTCCTTGTGGTAACAGCCCCACGCATAACCTACAGGTCACTGAGTTGGGATCGACTCAAGGACAGTGAGTTTGTTTTTTTTTGAGAGGAATGTTTTAGTTGAAAGTTAGAATATGCTTCATTGACTCAGAGTATGTTAAAGATAGCTAATAGTGAGAATAAAGGGCGGATAGGCCTTATTTCACTTTGTATTGATTGCTACTATTTTCCAACTACCTTTTGTAATCTTTGTGTTCTATTTTCTTTGGATTTCTGTCTTGTTTTTATTTGCCAAGATTTTCTTTCTTTACAGTTATTCTTCAGTTCCATAGGTTTCTCTATAAATAGGGTATGAATTCTCATGTATCTTAAAGTTTTAAAATATTCTAATTTAAAAAATCTATTGCTTCCTCCTTCCATCTTTTCTTTTTCACATATATATTTTTTTATTTATTGAAACTTTTTAGTCAAAAATGGTATCATTTGTCTCAAGAGTTTTACAGCTTGGGTTTTTCTGATGGCCTGCTTTTTTGTTTTATAGATTTCCTGTGAACTAGTAATTGGATCTGTGATCATGGAAATGTGATCTTTGCTATCTAATATGCATAGCAACTAATAATCACATGTGGCTAGAGTGATTGAGAAATTGAAAATTTAATTTAATTTGTATATTAATTTCAACTTCACATGGAGCTCATAGCTACTGTACGAATGGTGCAGAACCTGGAATTTGATCTAGACGGGACCTAAAACCCAAACTAAACTCACTGCCATTGAGTCCATTCTGACTCAGAGTGAACCCCCCTACAGGACTGTCCCTGTGGGTTTCAGAGACTATGAATCTCTATGGGAACAGAAAGCCTCATCTTTCTCTTGCAGAGTAGCTGGTGGTTTTGAACTACTAGTGTTGCAGCCCAACTTGTAACTTCCTATGCCACCAGGGTTCCTTAAGACTTGACCCAGAGATTTGATTTTCTTTCACTTCACACTTCTGCTAGTTTGTCTCTGAAGTGTAGGTGCAACTCCTTGACTTCTGCCACTCGGGATCCGACCATCCTCAATGGATGCAGGGAGCCCAGTTTGGTGGCACCATTTCCCACTGTTACTCTTGGCCTTCTAACACACACGGCTTATCGAGTATGCCACGGCTCTTCTCATCAATGTACTTCTCAAGCCGTGGTGAAGGGAGTGTTTTTTTGGATGGATGATCAGGACTTGCATAATAAATCTTCTCCATATGTTAGAACAATTATGAGCCCTTTCCTTAGAAATTCCAGATCTGATACTACTCCTTGAACAATAACGGGACGTTTACTCATGAACACAGTGAAGAAGACAAGGTAACACACCAACACAATGTTTACATATACGGTTTCTAAAAAGAAAGCTGAATTTTCTTAGTCATCAATGCGAATTCAATGTGTAGATTTTATCAGGTTAAAAAACATTTTAAGTTTGCTATCCAATTTTTACCGGATGATCAGAAATCACCATTTAACAATGATTTATGACTTTTATCTGTTTTGAGGATGACTTTTCATGTTCTACAATGTATTTAAAAACATATATTTTAAAAAGTAGCCTGCTTTTTTGTCTTATATTACCTCTCATTGTTTGCAATTACACCCTTTTGGGAGATTGGAATACACCAGAGGATAGCGGAGATGGTGGAGGAAGTAGACCTACTTCAGTCTTTAGAACTCCATGTCTCTTGTGCAATGGTGGGCTGTGGAGATTATAACAACAGCTCAAAAAGTAGTTTGACAACACAGTGGACAACTGCAGTACCTCAATAAAGAAAACACTACCGTTAAAAATGCCCAAAGATATGAACAGACAGTTGAGTATTAAATGTCATTAAAATGACTAACCAACACATGAAAAAATATTCATGGTCAGTAGCCCTTGGAAGATGCAATTCAAAACAATGTGAACTCACCTTACACTGACAATGCCAGACAGTCTAATTAAAAAGAAAAACAGGAAACCACAAATGCTGAAGGCGGCACCAAGGGACTGGTGGATCTGCAGCCATTGTGGAAAGCAATATTGCGCCACCTAAAACAACTGGGAATAGAGATCCCATACGTACGAATCAGCAGTACCTCTGCTGATTATATGTCCTAAAGAAGTAAGAGACAGAACATGGGCACACGCTGCCATGTTCATTGGAGCACTGTTCACAATAGCAGAATGTTGGAAGCAGCCCCAAGCCCATCAGTATAACATTGGACAAAGAAGTGTTGGTACATACGCACGACACATACTCAGCATCACTGAGAAACAATGGTGAGCCCATGGGGCAACTCCCACATGAAGAGGCCTGGAGAACATTATGAAGAGGGAGCTCGCCACTCACGAAAGGCCTAATATGGTATGCGTGGCAGTTACATAATCTCCTGTCAACTTGTGAAGGGATGGAGTCTAGCCTGCCAATCAGGTCGCAGCTTCATGACCTCATTTGGAGGTGTAGATAAATAGCTCACTGGAGGCCAGACACATTCTCTTTGTTTTGTCTTCCTGCTGAGAAGACACATGGAGCCACGTGGAGACCTCTGCCAGAGCTGAGATGCTTCCATTACTGGATTCACAAGACTTTCCACCCACTGGCCTGTGATCTTCCTGCATTCAGTGTCATTGCATGTGTTGCATGAGTCTGAAGAGGAGCTTACAGACTGGTATCAGACATGTGGGTTAATATCGGACTTATGGACTTGATCTGGACTGGGCTGGGATGTTTTCTTAATATACAATTATTCTTTGATATAAAGCCCTTTCTTATACATATGAGTGTCCATGAGTTTGTTTCTTCAGTCAACACAGTATGAGACCACTACAAACACTGGCATACCAAAGGCAACAGACTGGAGTTTCCCATGGGATGGCGGGTCAGGGAGGGAAGGTGAACAATGGACTAGAAGACTTGGGTGTAAAAGAGGATGGAGGCCCATGCGATGGAACAGAGATCTCAGGGGAGGGTGGGAGACAGGGAGGGATGAGTTGATGAGTGGTCTGACTGTTGATTTCAGAGTGGATAGTCTGAATTTATAAATCCCTATATAATGCATAATTTAAAAAAGTAGTTTATATCCGAGTCACCTAAAACGTATCCCACTAAGACTTACAAAAAGAACTCCCTGTCAGAGAAGGAAAAGTCAAATATTTATTTCCCACTAAATCAAGAGAATGAAGAGTGCTATGCCTGCAGGCTGTCCAAGATGGAAAACTGTGAGACCTGGAAAAACAACTAGCAGAGTTGAGGTGGAAAGGACACAGGTAAAAGACGGCTTGGAGCCTTTTCTCTCATCTCACTGCTTCCTCAAGTCGGTAAGCTAAACTTCTAAAAAAGCCTGGCGGGAGCTCACCCAGAATTGACACCTGCTGAAGAGCGCAGAGAGAGAGCCAGGTAGAAGTGAAGTGACGAACAGCTGGCGCCCACCACAGAGACACGCGTGAAGGGTAAGAGAGAGGGGTTGTGTGTGTGACGATTTTGAGTTGGTCTTCCAACCAAACCAAACTCACTTGCCATGGAGTCCATGTTGACTCAGAGTGACCCCCTGTGGGTTTCCAAGACTGTCACTGTTGACGGGAGGAGAAAACCCAGTTCTCCTGAGGAGCTGCTGGTGGTTTTGAACTGCCGACCATGCGGATCACAGCCCGCCTCCTAACTACTTAATGAGCTATAAAGTTTTCTTGACAACGTCGGGTCTTCATTTGGACTTTGACCCCTGAGGAGTTCACTGTGGTCACTGTTCTAACCTCTTCATAGCATAGCTTTACGAGTCCATGATTTGGGGGTGATAGTGCAGTGATAAGAATATTATTAAGTTAAATAAAATCAGTCAGTGGGGTCCCCGGCCCAGAGTGACCTTTTCATTTTTATTTTCAAGCATCGTGTCCCGTTAAAGGGCCAGTAAATATTTCTTTTTATAATCGATGAAGCTGGGACATCAAGCAGACTTTGCACTACATCTGAACTTCATTGTGCAAATATTTTCAGTTTATTTTGTATAGAATATAAGCATGTGCAAAGGTCAGTAAGGAGAAGGCATTTTGTCCCCTTGCCCCTCAACACTCAAACGAAGGTGATTTTATTCTTCTGAATTGAAGAGGACGCTTCTTTCTCCATTATTGTGAACGCCAGCATATTTCCCGAGTGTCCTTCAATGATTTATTCATAGCCTCCTTGTGTAGCAGCAAAAGAAAAGAATTCTACATTCCTTTTTTTTATCTTGTGCAAGAGAGCCATTTTTTAAACATATATTTGGTAAGGCCCTTAATAAAATTTTTAATGAGTTGTCTCTCCATCTCACAGTCACTTCCAAGGCCACTGTGTCCTCTATTATCACACCCCAGAGCCCTGCCTCCCCCGCCCCCTCTTCTTTCCTCGATGTATGTCGTTTCCACGCTACCTTTGGTGGTTGAGTGAAATGCTGTTCTTCTGTTGAAGAACCCCTAAGTTGTGTGCATGTTTAAGCTATTTCTTAAATTCTATCTGCATCATTGCAAGTAACACCTGTATTCCGAGATCAATAAAATGGCTCCATCAGTAAGCGATCTTCTGTTCTCTTTCCCCCTCATTTCTTTTTGCCTTTATTAATACTTTCTTCCTCTGACACCCCCAGAGTTCCATAGCTCAATGCTGAAAGAATGGAGGAAGGACCAACCGTGTCTGATGAGTGTGCCTCCTTCTCTATTGAAGTGTTTAGGTGATGAGTGTGCCTCCTTCTCTATTGAAGTGTTTAGGCTGAGGAATACAGCAGGGAGAAATAATGGAAAAAGTCAACTGTGTTCAGTAAGGCTGCTTAAACGTTAAATCTGGTCTCTATATATTTTTTACACTCTTTGAAGAGTAAGATACAAAACAATACACTTACAGTGTTCTTTAAAGTGAGACTTTTGATTATTTTGGGTTGAATATGTTAACTATATCTGATCCTGCGACCTTGATTAGTTCAACTAACTTAGTTGTGGCACAAGAAAATGAAAATGGTTTGAGGGCATGATGTGGAAGTTACACATATTTTTACGACGAGTATCAATTTTAAGGGTTTTAATTGAAACATGATGTGGACCTAGGTAGATAATAGCGTTTAAAAAAGTATTTATTTCACATTGTAACTTGAGAATTTTAAGGATCGAAGAGCCAGTTCCAAGCATAACAAAATGATGTGCTCTTGAGTTGGGATCTTATGCTTTAAGAAATCCAGTGCCGAATGAAAGACCTTACTGATCAGAGACAAAAGGGCCAAGTTAGTTTTAACTCCCGGCGACAATGTTAGTTTATCAAATTGGTTAATTGTTGGATAATATGTGTGTGCAAGCTATTCAGAAATTCAGTGGATGTGGAGGGAAAAAAAGAAAAAGAGCTAGCCACTAGCTACAACGTGGGCTTCATTAAGGTAGAAAACAGCCATGAATTTGAACTTGGTATCTTACAACTTTAATGTGATCACTTGTTTCGGAAGGCTAGCCAGCAGCATACAGGGTAGGATGCGACTCTACTCAATGTTTCATGAAGCCTTTTTTTAGCTCTACCTAATTGTGATACCTCTGTTACTGTTTGCTTAGCTTTTGTCTCTGGGTGACTTTCAGAGCTTTATTTTCATCCTCTATTTTTCTCCAGGCATCCACAAGGACAAAGATAAACCTCCCAGCTTCTCTGTCGTCCTTGAGACTTTGAGGCGTACCTTGACAGATTACCAGAACAAGCTGGAAGATGCATCTAATGAGGTAACACTTGCGCTGTTTGGCTCCACGCATATAGCCCTGGGCCTGCAGCAGTACATAGCCCTTGCTTGTTACAAAGGTCAAAAGATTGGGAATATTGAATTGACAGCTTCACTGATAGAAAAAAACAAAGTGTCTGTCATCGCGCATTCTTTAACTGTGGCTTAGAGTCTTGCCCTATGTTTACTCAGGCCACCCTTCATCACACTCTTATTTTCAAAGATCTAGATTGTGTCGCTTCTTGGTCTTCTTAATTTGTCAATTCTAATTATATTAAAAAGAGGCACAATCTATGCAGGTAATTTATATGAGTAAGTTAATATTAAGCTGAATTTCAATGTTAGTGTGTTTATACGATGTTTGGAATAGCTTGTGGAAATTCAGGCTTTGTCACTGTTTTATTCTAAGACTTTTCTAAATTGTGGCAATCTCAATAAAAATTAAGAAGTCTTAAGGAAAGAAATTAATTTTTATTCTCTAAAGGGAGTGCAGTGTTGTTAGAAGTTTTTAAAAACAAATAACCGTTTGATGTAGCCTGGGAGCTTTAACTTTGCTGACAGAAAAAGCTCGTGCTTCTGTTTATTATCTCATTTGTATTATTTAATGTGTGGGTTAGTAATTTTCTTGGGTATTAAAATGTTTTATGAATACGTGCTTTAAAAATTGAAGTTTGTTTAGTCACTTGTTGTCAAATTAGAGCGTAGAAAGTACTTACATTAAAGGCAATTAGTGAAAGAGCAGATTGTTTGAACCAGAGACAAGCCACATAGCTTGGAATTTGGTGGTTAGCCTTCTGTGTCTGGCTTTCTTTCCTGCGACACCAGGCTGGGAAACCATGGCATCTCACACTTGAAAAAGAGGGCTGTTTTGGTTTAGTCTAAGGCAGCGAACAAAGGAGGACAAGTAAGTCTTCTGAATGTCCTCTGTGAGCGTTCAAGAGTCACAAAAGGAAGTGACCATTGAAATAATTAAATCTCCATCAGGCGCAGTCCTGCCCAGTCTTTCCCAGGGAGACAAGACAACCTGCATTGTTAGTGGTTTGCAGACCTCTTCCAAGGCGAGGCGTGGGTCTGGAAGCTGCAGGGCAACTGGGAACATATGACCCACAGCGAATTGTTATTTGGGAGGATGGATGTCACATGATCCTGAGCACACTTGAAAAGTCGACTCAGCAGGCTTTGGCTTAGCGATGAGCTTTGTCGTGAGCCAGTGCCAGAGACAGCAGTGGGGAGACCAAGGGGGTGACTGCAGAGGAAGCAGAAAGCGCCGTCTGACAGAAAGAAGAATGAACTGTCAAAGAGAAGAAATCACAAGCAGAGCAGCACCAACTGATGACCTGCCACAGGCTTCCCAGTAGGACGGCATGTGACTGACCCCGAAGTTGTCATAGGGAGCAGGAGACCAGTGAAGACCCTCATGATGTACAGGAGGAACAAGCTCCTGCCCTGTCTCCCCCACCCCCCTCCCTTATAAATGCCTGCTGGCATTTTGGTCCAGCTGGATTTTCAGAATAAAGTTATATTTGTTTACAGTAAGAATGAAGTCTTTTGCCCAGACATCTAGCAACAGCACGAGAACCTCCCTGACATGTTAAGCTTGAATGCTTTCTTTTCTCTTTAAATTAGAGAAATTCTTCATGAAGACTGGTTAACTATTCTCGAAACACTCCTGTTTAAGGAGGGCACAGAAAACATTTAAAGATGAGCTTTTGAGTCACACATCCTTGAAACATGTTAAGAAGTTGTGTTCTCTCTCTCCAGCTAACCAGCATGAACAATGCTAAGGAAAAAGTATCGAGTGAACTTAATTCTACCAAACAGAAGATAGAATCGCACACTAAAAATGTCAAGGTATTATGTTTTAGTGAACTTTTTATCCTAAGACACAAATACAGTTGTTCAGAATATGTTTTTAACTAGAGGTATCCAAAAAAACATATTTTCTTTATTTAAATTAATATAATTGGATAAAATTTTACTGGCTTTTAGCCAAAAGCCGAGCAGTGATATATTTGGATAAGACGCTAATTAAAAAAACCCTGCTGGTCAAAGTAACAATAATGCATGGCATTCAAAAAAATAAAAGTTGATTTGAAAGTGTGCCGGTTAAAGAAAAAATTATTTTCCAGATAATTATCATCTCATAAGATAAAAAGGAATGACTTCAGACTTAATACCCAGCATTAGATGTGTCTTAAGAATGCTTTATGTAAGTACATCAGTAATCAGTCTTTGGCATCAGTTTCCATTATTTTAGGGAGGGACTCTTGTGCTTCTGCACACCAGGCCTGGCCATGGGCTGCAGCCACACCTGGCTAACGTCCAGAACAACAGCTAATTTTATTTTCTGCGCCGGTTTTATGTCCTGCATCTTGGCAAAATGGTCCGGGGCAGCTCGCAGGGTTGATCAGTATTGTAGGAATTTTATTGTGCTGGCTCATGTTGAATTTGTCATGGGTACACTTCAATCGGATTTGCTAAGCCTAAGGAATAAACAGTTCAGCAGAATTTAATATCACTTAGTTGAAATTTCTATTAGTATTTAGAATACCATTAGAAAGTAAATGTTCTTATATGAGATTTAAGGAATTTATTTTTAAAATCTTATTAAATGTTTTAAAAATGTTGATTGGCCAAATTGTTTTTTAAAATGGCACACAAATAAAACTCCCTTTGAAAAACCTTTTTGGAAGAGGAATCTTATGAACATTTTCTGTAAATGTTAAGGAAGCCCTGGTGGCAGAGTGGGTTATGTGTTGGGTTGCTAACTGCAAAGTCAGCAGCTCAAAACCAGCAGCCGCTGTGCTGGATGGAGAAAGATGAGGCTTTCTACTCCCTTTAAGAGTTACAGTCTCAGAAAACTAAAGGGGCAGTTCTGCTCTGTCTCACAGAGTTGCTGTGAGTCGGAATTGACTCAGTGAGTAAACGTTAAAACAAAATTTTCAGCTAAAAAAAAACTCACTTCAGTTAAGCACCTTCATGCTTAGCAGCGTGGAAGTTTCTTCAGCTATGAAACGAGTAGGTATTTCATGCCACTGCCCCACGGGTCAGCCTGACTACGTTCTCTCTATGTGGTGTGTCTCCAATAGGACCTGCAGGAGAAACTGGTGGATGTCAGCAAAGAGCTAAGCCATCTCCGCACCAAGTGCGCAGACCGGGATGCTTTAGTGAGCACTTTGAAGCTGGAGCTGCAGAATGTGCTGCACTGCTGGGAGAAAGAGAAGGCCCGGGCGGCCCAGTCGGAAGGTGAACTCCAGAAGCTCTCGCAGGCCTTCCAGAAGGACTCGGAGGTACGGCCCGAGCCCAGATGCTGCCCGGAAGGGCCTGCCATTGCGCTGGGCTTCACAGCCACGGGCCTCCAGGGGCTGTTTTTCACGGCTCTCTGATTTACGTCAAACATTTTGTTCTAAGCCGGGTCTTTTGAAAGATTCCCACAGCTGCAAAGCGAGTCGCCCCATTGTCCTTGCGCTGCCCTCTTTTGGAGACACAGGCAGTGTGGCCCTCCCGGCCCTGGCACAGCTGACATTCCTTGGTGCTCTTAGGAGCTGTTCTCCTGATGGCCTTTGCGAGCTCTCTAAGGACAAAGTCATTCTGTTACTGCAGTCCTGGTATGGGGGGAAGATGGTTTCGGTGACCACAAAGATCCGGACTGGGAGCCTGGTGCCTCGGGTGACAAACTCTGGTGGTGACTGGCCACGCCACACAGCTCTGTCTCTTCACGCCTTCCTTTCCTGTTTGTTTTTTTCCACTGAAGGCAAACAGTTTATTTTTGAGGAACATAACTTATACTGCACATTTTCAAGTTGAGTGACATCAGAAAGCACAAGTGATCTCCCTCCCCCTCAATCCTAGGAATAACTAAGGGTATAAAATTACCTTTTAAGTCTTGATACATGAAAGTTTAGCACCAGCATCCAAAATGAACAAATAAGGAAAAAAGAATTTACTAAATATTTCAGCATTCTTTGGTGAGGATTCTTCCCCATGTGATATTAATGTCTCTTTTTCAGTTCATATTACCAAAACAGTAAAAACCAGGAAAAAAAAAAACCTAGTGGCTGTTGACACTGGGGAGGTGGCTCTTTTGTCCTCTGTGCGGGGATTCCTAGTCTGTTTGCTGAAAAAATTGCTGACATTTTCCTTTTTCAGTTGTTTGTTAAAAAGAAAAATGACATAAGCATTCTAAAGTCCAAATCTTAGTTCTTCTTGCATCCTGGTGTATAAAACGAGAATAACATCGACGTTGATAGATAATCTCCTTGCTCTTTATGATAATGGATATTTTAAAAATTCACAAAAATAAGAAGGCCCACAAAATTAACACATGAATTTGGAAACTGCAGAGGGTTGCCTATCCATTTTCTTTTCTTTAAAAAAATGAAACAAACCAGTTTTATTGGCATATAATTCACACATTATACTCCATTTTCATTTATTAGTGATTCTTAAAACCCTATGACCAAACTTTCATGTTGTGTATCACCCTGCGTGGATGGAATGGTGAGCTTGCATTTTCCTTTTCCCGTGGGGCATAGACTAGTCTGGTTAGCGTGGAGCTGGTTTATCTGAGTGTCTTGCATACGGAGTCCATTACTGTAACACATAGGAACACGGATGCCAAGAGCGTAGAGAGGAAGCATTCTTTCCACTCTTCTTACGGGCTCGGTTTTAAATTGTGTCCACATGAAGGGCTTGGGATTGTTCTGCACATCAGAGACTGATTAAAATACAGAGCACTGGAAGACTGGCTGTGTTGTAGAGTCAGCATGTCTGCAGCATTGCGGCTGGGCTCAACATGTGCGAATTGATTTTGGTTTTTGAGGGTTGTACTTCTTTCTTTTTCACGCCACAGGGATGATTGTCATGCTTGGTTTATCACAGCCCAAGCAAAAAAGGACACAGCAGCCCCTCACTGTGCCATCCTGAGGGTGAGCCCCATCGCTTGGTGGAAAGTGGGGACAGGGGACACTTTAGTGCCTGGGTATTACATATGGTTACTTGGAGCTAATAGGATTTTGAAAAATGCAAAAGCCATCTTCAACTACTTATGAAAGGGAAAGGCTGGTACAGTTATGAAGCCTTTTGATTTCTTCACTCAGGTTTGTGATTGCAACGAAATGAATGCCTTTGGCTTTCAAATGATTGTATTTGGAAAAAGGAAAGATGGCATGAAAGTTTGAATGAAAGATATATATATTTTGATGCATATAAATATGTATAATTCTTAGAATGTCTACTTTCAAAACTTTTACATGTGCTATTTTCTGTTAATTAGAATTTCCTTTTTTCCCTTTCTCTTAATATTTCTCCTTTTAATGGCCTTCTTTTCTAATGATCTATTATATTACTATTATTATTTTTGAGGGAACTTATTTGAGCTACCCAGAACATTCACTCTGCAGCTCTCCAATTGCTGTGTCTTTGAGGTCCATGCTTTGGGGCGTTATTAAAGGTGAAACACCTTAGTAAGGGAGGCATTGGGCTTTTTAGTAAGTAAATCCTTCTTAGATGTCCGAGGTGGGTCAGTTCTCTGTGGAATCCTGCAGCATAGCAAGAATTGCTAAGTTATTTCATTCATTCAACAATGAGCAGGGTACTTACTGCAATGTGAGTAAGTAAATGTTTAAAAATATTTTTCTAATGGACAGTTTGGAAAGTATATCTTGGGCAGCCATGTCCATTTATTGTTTTTTTCCTCTGTTACTTTGTGATTGTCTATACACCTACCAGCTGCCCAGTCTTCCAAATGCTATATTAACTTTCAAGTGGAGGAAACAAACCTTCCACACATTTTGTATCTTTGTCTTCTTCACCCGAGGGGCCAGGGAGGGATTTCCTGTCAGTCATCACCACACTGGGATCTCAGGATGAGAGCCAAAGTCCAGCAACTGTGTACGTGCACAGCAGAGACTAATGGAACTTTTCTTAGAGTCCAAGAACTCCGTTTTCTCTGGGTGAATTTTTAAAAAACTAAGTAATATTTGTCTTGGCAAGTGCAAATCTGAAATGATAGGCTCACCATACTGCCTGACAGATGGAATTAGAAGCTATGAGTTCAGATACCTTGTAGAGTGGCTGAGGAAGTTGGGTCTCAACCAAAGCCTTCTTATATCACACGTGGTCAGGGGGGACCTGACTGCCCTCCCTTCTGTGCTTTGTTGTCTAGTGGGCAGGATTAGGTGGTGTAAAATTGGATGAGTTTATGTTTGCTGTGTTAATGAGGCAGGGCCACCTATAGGCAGTGACTCACTGAGTCACCTCAAGGATGAACTTGGTGCTTCAAAAAGTTTGTGGGAAAATGAAATGAAAAGCTAATGGAAAATTTCCATGAAATCGTTGACCTTCCCTTTTAAGTCACCACCCTTACTGAGATCACACCCCTGGTCCACACCCTAGGGTCTGCATCACCTTTTTTCTTACAAGTGACCTGGACTTTGGAGAGAGGTGGAGGTGGGGACAGTGGCCTTGAGCTTCTCTCCTCCTGCCGAGGTCCTCTTACACCCAGGGGAAGAAGATGCCCAGGCACCTGTGGATCTCCAGTTAGTGCGAAGCTCACAGATGTTAAAAGGAGACAGGGACTTTCCCCCAAGGTTATACAAAGAGAGCCTTCCACTACTGCTGGTGCCCAGAATTTGCACTTCTAGTCTCCTAAACTGTGAGGGAATTCACTTCTGTCTGTTAAAGCTGCTCCCTTGTGGTGTGTTATTTGGAGAGACCAGTCCCTGGAAAGGACCTCGTGCTTGGTCAAGTAGAGGACATTGACAAAGAGGATGACCCTCGATGGTATGGATGGACAGGGGTTGCAGCAGTGAGTGCAAACGTAACACCGGTGAGGAGGGTGCAGGACCCCAGCAGGGTTGGGTTTTGTTGTATGGAGGGTCACTGAGTCGGAACTGACACCTAACAGCACCACTTGGGGCGTTTCTGTTTCGGCAGCACGAACTAACCGAGATACCTGTAGTCTATTGTATGCTTTGTTTCGAATGTACAAAAAGTCATCGAAATGAAAATAATCTGAGACTTGAGTGTTTTTATTCCTTTCTAGGTTTTTTTTTTAATTCCAAATTCTTCACTATGTGTCTTGTGTGTGGTCCTTCTTATAGTGTTTCTGTACTGAAATGAATGTCTCTTTCTCTCAGGAGAAGCTAACCTTCCTTCATACCTTGTATCAGCACTTGGTAGCGGGCTGTGTGCTCATAAAACAACCGGAAGGCATGCTGGATAAATTCTCCTGGTCGGAGCTTTGTGCAGTCTTGCAGGAGAATGTTGATGCCCTGATCGGAGACCTCAACAGGGCTAATGAGAAGGTAACTGTCCTCAGGCACCAGATACCTCTATTAAATTCAGTGACATTTGTCCACATCACAGTATCATTAAGAGGGGCTGACATTCATCTTATTTCAAAAAGAATTTGGATGTTAATAATTCAATACCATTAATTATGGCTTGTCTACAACTCAGTTTGATGCCATTGCTGTGGGCATGTAAATGTGACTGAAGTCTGTATGAAGTCTCTAAGCTCCACTTTCTGTGCAGGACATGCTAACACTGTTAGCCAGTATTAGCCACAGGGACCTCATTAAAAGAAAATAAATTAATCTTACTGATGAAGCAACTCAAAGAACTGAGTCATTTACATTAATAAACCAACTCTTTATCTTAGCATAAAATAGAAACAAGATACAAGCTATCTAAAAACAGGATCTTAGAATTCGTTGGACAATCCAAGGTGTTCTTTTTAAAAAGTGTTTCAACATTTTAAATGATGTTTATGACTGGCTTCTTGCCATGTAGCAAACGGCATTGCAGGGCTCATTTCATAATTTAGAATGTAAGAAATAGCAGTTTCAAGGAGAGCAGAGTAGATTTTTATGGCTGCTCAACCATTTCACAAGCCGAGGCATTCAGTGATTCACAAATAAATAAACAAACAAACAAATAAATAGCCTTCTGCTGGTTATAGAAAATTAAACGGGCATAGCAGACCAGCATATGCCACCATTCAAAGTACCGATTCGTAGCCTGGATCTATTGAATGGGTCAGCACTAAGTTTCTGCGGTCTAGTTTCCAGGTCTCGTTGCTCGGGCATTCAGTCTGAAGGGCCCCAAAGAGAAGGTTCGTTCTGTAAGTGTTTTACATCTGTTGAAGTCATGAAACGGCATCTTGGTTGGCCCAGTTTGTGGATGAGGTTTCTTATTACTGAGCAGTTTCCCTGGGCCCTGTCAGTAAACACGCCGTAGACACTGAGAAGTAAGATTGAGGGAAGGAGGGCTTGTGTTTCGAGAAGCACAGATGCTGCTCATGCTTGTGAATGTGTGTGGAATGGGTATAATGTCTTTGTGTGTAATTCTGGAAAACAATTACAATGTGTGTGTGTGTGTGTCCCTCTGAGATGGTATTGCATTTTAAAATAGTTTTTCATAGTGTCCAAACATTGTTAAGTATCACACATGTTAACAGATGAGGTTATTCCTTCCAGTGTTTCGGGTGTGAAATGGCTGGGCCCTCCTGCTTTATTACATGTAGCATGTTTGTCGGTTTCCCAGTGAGAGCATTAATTAGCTTGAGCGTTGGTTCCAGGAATAAGAATATGCTTAGTCTTCTCAGCAAAATGGGAAGACTTTAAGGAGAAAGAGAGTAAAAAGATTTGTATACACAGTATACAAATGACATTGTTCTTGGCGAAATATATAGCCATTTCCGATGCTCATTTCTGTCCCGTAATTTTAAACATTTTTATTCTAACTTAAATGTTAATATGATCTTGAGGAATAAAATCAAGCATCCATTTCTGGTTTCTTCTTTTTGAGAGGTGAGGCGATGAAGTGGTGTGTGCGCGCATCTCACTGTCGCGTGCCTTCCTGCAGATAAGCCATCTAGAGTACATCTGCAAAAACAAGTCGGACACGATGAGAGAGCTGCAGCAGACCCAGGAAGACACCTTCAACAAGGTGGCAGAGCAGATCAAGGCCCAGGAGAGCTGCTGGCATAAACAAAAGAAGGAACTGGAGCTGCAGTATTCTGAACTCCTCCTAGAGGTGCAGAAAAGGGCACAGGTGGGCCGCTTCTCCAAAGCGCTTGGCAAACTGGGCTACTCTGTCTTTAAATATTTCAAGCTTTTTCTTTCAGTGCCAACGCCAAAACATGTAAAACTCCGTGAGAACCATGCCTTAAAACTTGTTCAGACATACACACATGAGCACACAGACCCATGAGCACATAGCTGTGCTTGTGTGTAGGTCTTAAGGACTGTCTTTCTCGTAAGTTTGGAAGTAGATGGGTTTCTGGTTTATATAGTTCAGATTATGTTGCCTAATACAATGGTGAACTTTCATTGCCTTTATTTAAAAATAAATCAAACATTTAAAAGATTTAGCAGCGCACTGTCAGTTTTAGCATGAATATGCTTATATCCAGTTTATTCCCATTTGAGGTTGAAATTTGTTATACCTGTAAATATTATAAGAAGCCTTGTTGGAGCTGTGGATTAGGGACTGGGCTGCTAACAGCAAGGTTGGCAGTTCAAAACCACTAGCCTGCTTCTCGGCAGAAAGATGAGGTTTTCTACTCCTGTGAAGAGTTGCAGTCTCAGCAACCCACAGGGCCCGGTTCCCCTGTCCTATGGAATCTCTGTGAATCATAATTGACTCGATGGCAACGAGTTTGGAGTTTTTAGAGCTCCTCTTCAGGAGAAAGATGAGACCGTCTGTCCCTGTAAAGGTTTACCTCTCAAAAATCTTAGGTGGGGCTCTGAGTTCCAATTGACTATCGCGGGGGGTTTGGTTAACATTATCTAGGAACCTCATTTATAGTTTCCGACCCTGTACCAAAATATTGGACTCTGAGATTGATTCTGTGTTCCATTGGACTTGACTGACAACAGAAGTGAAGGCTAGTTATTGCTAACTATCATCTCAGTTTTTAATAACAGAATGAGATTATTTTTTAATATTGAATTTAATAAATGGTCACTTTCATTCTCAAGATAGATAAGAAACCAGAAGGTTGTAGTTCATTTCCCTGGTTGATTCAAAATTTGAATGAGTCACTATGTAACCTTTTTATCTGGTCCATCCATGCTTATGTCCTCAAGTCTGAGACGCTGCCAATAACGTTTTGTTCTAGCCTCTGCAAACCAATACCACCCCCATAATTTTTAATAAGCCATTCCTTTGTTTCATAAAATTAATAGACTCTGTTTGGGTTTCTGAGGCTGTAAATATTTATGCATCTTTTAACTGCAGAACGGCAGGTGGGTTTGAACCACTGACTTTATGGTTAGCCGCCCAGTGCTATGAGTCAGAATTGACTTGATGGCAGAGAGACAGAAAGAGCAGCACAAACAGTTGTATTTATTATCGAGGTAACTGTGCCAGTTCAGTGGGTTGATAATTAGAAACACTCATGCCTTCACCATCCCTGTTAAATATGGGTGACTCTTGGTGTCGCATTTATTGTAAATGCTTTATTCGACATGTTAATGAAGTCAGAGGATTTAGGACGGGGAACAGAAATGAGAGAAATTCCGCTACCCCACACTACATTGCGTGTAGACCTCCCACGTCACCGTGTCGGAGGAGCCCTGGTGGGGCAGGGATTGAGCGCTCAGCTGCTAACCGGAAAGGTGGTGGTTTGACCCCTTTTGCTCCACTGGAGAGATGAGTCTGCTTCTTTCTAGAGGGCAGCCTTGGAAACTGTGTGTCGCTCTCCTCTGCCCTGTAGGGTCACTGAGCAGGAATCGACTCTTGGCAATGGGTTTGTGTTGGGTATATCCTGGTATGAAAAGTGCGCTTGGCAAGAAATCTGAGGTAATCATAACAGTGACATGGTTCATAGAGACGAAACTTAAAAAAAAATTGACTTGCAAAAATGTTCAAGGGTAAAGTGGAGCTCATTTATATTATTGGAAGTGATAGCTCCTTAAGGTATACAAGGCTGACCGGCATGATTGATTCACAGGGAGCCAGACACAATCTTGTACATGCCATCTCCTGATGGCCTGTGAGCCAGTGTGAGTGGGCGCCTCTCAGGAAAGCAAAGTCCTCTGATTCCTTTACACCTAAGTGCTAGAGATGCTCTCTTTTAATTAAAATTTTTCTTTCATTTTTTAATGGGTTTGTGTTGGGTATATCATAGTATTAAAAGTGCGCTTGGCAAGAAATCTGAGGTAATCATAACAGTGACATGGTTTCATAGAGATGAAACTTTAAAAAAATGACTTGCAAAAATGTTCAAGGGTAAATTGGCATAGCGGGGCATACGCCAATTAATTTTTTTTCCATTGTAAGTCAGGGACATTGGTGACATTCTCCCAACTGTGCAACCGTGTTCACTGTCTTTTGCTGGTTTGATCTCACTCATTGGTATAAAAGCTCACTGACCGTCTTTTGTTTCTATCTATTTTGAGTTGTTTTCAATTTGACCCCATATAGACAGCTCTCACAAGAGCAAAATGCAGACAGTAAGCACTAGTTAAGCTAAATTACCACTTGGTTTAAAGAAGCTGTATGAGAGTATTTTGGATTAAGAGTGGAAAGATGATCTCAGGGCAGTAGTTCCAGGGATTCTTACAGCCCACATGACGTTGCATCGTTTAATACTATTAATAGTTTAATAAAGTGTTCAGTGCTTTGCTAACGTTTGCATGTCTTTCTCACTTGAGCTCCACAACAACTCTGAGAGACAGATTCTTTTAGAAATCGTTTCTATTTTACATGAGGAAACTGAGGATCAGAAACCTAATGATACTTATTTGTTCTTGTGATAGGATTAGAGTGGAGTTAGCAGAGCTAAGATGTTTATTTAGCACATGACTTGGCATTTAGGAATGAAAAGCTGTATGCGATCTACTGTTTCATTATATATCATCACCCTATCTTCCTGTGATTCTTATATTATGAAGCAGGCTTTCTTAGAAATGTATACTATTTTAAAATGCAAAGTAATAGATGAATATGGGAATAATGGCATTTTCATATTTCTTCAACTCGCATTTTCATGTGATTCTTTTAAAAGTTTTGGAAAAAAAATCTCATCTTTAAATTCCACTTTTCCATGAATTGTTTTGAAGTACCCTTGTATGTGGAACAGTTTGCCGTTTGAGCCGTTTTTAAGTGTACAATTTGGTGACATTAATAACCTTTCCCATATTGCCCTACTGTTACTGCTGTCCATTTCCAAAGACTCTTCACCACTCCAACTACTCCTTCCAGGAATGCTTATTGTGGCAAATGCTTTTAGCTTTAATCTGACGGCGATGGAAGAGGACCAAATGTATATTGTAGAGGATTTGGAGAGCTGAGCGCTATCGTGTTTTAAAGGGACTAAATTTTCCCCACAGTGGGCTTGTTTCAGTTTCAGCTTTCCTTCCACAATCATGGCCCTAACACATGACTTTGAACATTAGTTTAAAATATCATTGGAAAAGACATCTTTTTTCATAGAAAGGCTGTGAACATGTACGGTAGGCGGCTGCCTGGGATACAATCAGGTGCACTTCTATTTCCATTTATCTAGCTGTAGGCACTCTGTCTTTTTTATCTTCTGTTTTCTATGATTTTCCTTTTTCTCTCTAATTGAACAAGGGAGGTTGATTTTAAAGAGACCATGTTATTAACTTTTGTGATTTATACTTGTTCCTTTCCATAATTCCAAAGAAGGAGAAAGTGAAGATTTTTACCATCTTCTGCAGTCAGAAATTGATCAAACAAGCAATCAAGATGCATTTAAATTTACTGGTTATTTGAAATGCAGAAACTGGCAACAGAGAAGGAGGAGCAGAATTGGGATCGAAGCGTTGCTGATGGTAGCATGATAGAATTCTGTAATAACTAAATTGTATTTTTTGGAAGTACTTTTTGATTTAGCATAAATGGTGACTACAAGCATGGACCACCTCACATGGATTACACAGGAATCAGATTGGCTACGTCTGTGGAAAGAGATGCTGGAGAAGCTCAGTATCATCAGTCAGTACAGGGACAGGCTGCAGCGCAGACCACCAATTGCTCATTGACAATTCAAGTTGACTTTGAAAACAAGTCCATGAGAGCCAAAGTGCAACCTTGAAAATATCTTACCTAAATTTAGAAACCATTTCAAGAAAAAAAAATTGATGGATTGGACACT
Source organism: Tenrec ecaudatus (assembly GCF_050624435.1). Lineage (NCBI taxonomy): Eukaryota > Metazoa > Chordata > Mammalia > Afrosoricida > Tenrecidae > Tenrec > Tenrec ecaudatus. Next base: position 16,041,313 of record NC_134539.1, read on the forward strand.
GATGATTAAAGATGAGACAGATTGTAGGGTGGACTCAAGGATATCAAACGCGAAGAAACAAAAGTCTGTTAGAAAGATGGGAAAGAAAGAAAAGACCAAAATGAACATCAGAAGGGACTCTGAAATCTTCTGTTCAGCTCTTTTTTTGTTGTTTTGTTTTTAAAATAACTTTGTTGGCATGTACTTCACCACGTGCAATGTAATCACTCCATCATGCTACTAAGAGTCGAGCAGTCATCACTGCAATCCATTTCAGGACATTTCCGTCTCATCCTCATCGCTTGCACCCTGTTTTCTCCAATCTTCCTCTGCTCTCCCCTTAGGCAATCATCTGTCCAGTTACTACAGCTACGGACTTGCCTATCCTGGATTTCATATACAGAAAATCACACAAAGCACAAATAGGAAACAAACAAACAAAAACATCAATACTAGACAAAACAACAAAAAACTCAACCGAAAAGAAAGCCGAAAATATTAAAAATCAGAGCACCTTTACAATGGGTCAAAAGGGAGATCAAATGATAAGGCGTTCCATTTGTACCTAACTACATCTGTCACGATCGGCTTTACAGTGCTCGCTGCCTGATAGCAAGGCCATTTACATCCCTGGACTGTGTTCAGAGTGCATTTACTGGAGGCTTCATCCATAGATTTTGGGGTACCACTGTCACCCAAAGCCCTCTGCATAATTTAAGCTCTGATACCATTCCCTTCTTGTAGTCTGGATTTTATTATGTACAATCCTTAGATCACACAGGCTGACGCGCTTCTTCTGTGTGCACTTAGTTGATGTCTCATTTAGATGGCTGCTTGTTTGAAGGCAAGCCCTTAGGAGCCCAGACACTGTTCTTCCTGTTCGCTGGGCACCATCTGATTTCTCTACCACACTTTGTTGTAGCACCCATTATCTTCAGTGGTCTCTTCATGATGGCAAGTGTCAAGTAAAGCCACATCATAAGAACGAATTGTTCTTAGATTAGGCTAGAATAAAGTGTGAGCCCCAAATCCATCCATCTAGCTAGGATTCATACACAACTCTGGTTCACTTTAGAGACGTTATCATTTTATGATGTTGTTAGGTGCCATCGAGCCACCTCTGACGTGTAGTGAAATACTGCATGGCCTTGCGCCATCCTCACAGCTGTTCCTATGTCTGAGCCACTGCATCACTCCATCTCGCCAAGGGCCTTCCTCTCCTTTGCCGCCCTTTCACTTGACCAAATATGATGTCCTTCTCCAGGGATTGTTCAGCTCTTTTACTAAGCCATTCCTTCCATTCACTGCATTCAAGTCTCAAAGGGCAGCCAGAGAAGATGAAGAAATGAGTGAAGGCTTGGAGTTAGAAAAGTGAAAACATGCTCGGCATTTTTGGGAGAACAGGAGATAACGATCAAGCCTCACGCTGAAATACTGAAGGATTCTATGGGCCAAATATTGAATGGTATAGGAACTACTCAAAGCAGATTGAAGAAAAACACAGTATCACTGCGCCAAACAGAATTGGTTGGTGTATAGCCTTCTCAATGGGGTAGCTTGTGGTCAGGAACTGATGGAATTGAAGACCTACGTCCAGGATGCACTGAATGCATCGGCAAAATCCAAGGCTTTGGGATTGATGAAATACCAATGAAGATGTTGCAGCAGAAGCATGCAGTGCTAGAAGTGCTTCCTCATCTGTACCAAGAAATTTAGAAGATGACTACTGGGCAGCCAACTGGAAGAGATTGATATACATGGCGACTGCAAAGAAAGGTGATTTTAACAGAATGTGGAGATTGTGAAACAGAAATGAAAACAGTCGATTAATATCACATGCAAGTTAAAATGTTACTGAAGATGATTTTAAAAATGGTTGCAGCAATAGATTGATGGGGCAGTCCTAAAAATTCAGGCTGGGTTCAGAAGAGGATGTGTAATGAGGGCTCCCATTACTGAATCTTGACTAAAAGCAGGGACTCCTAGAACGATGTTTACTCATTTTATTTACTATGCCAAGACCTTTTGACTTGTGGAGTATAACAAACTGTGGATAACAGTTTGTGGAGAATGAGAATTCCAGAACTCTTAGTTGTACTCATGCAGAACCTGAATGCAGACCAAACGAGAGTCATTCAAACAGACCAAGGGGAGGATGCGTGGTTTAAATAAGGACAGGTGTGCATCAGGGTTATATCCTGATACTTATTCAGTATGCATACTGAGAAAATAACACTAGATATGGAACTAGATGAAAACAAATATGACATCAGGATTGGAGGAAGACTTATCAACAACCCGCATTACGCAGATGATTCAATTTACTTGTTTAAAGTGAAGTGGGCTTGAAGCACATCCTCATGAAGATTGAAGACTACAGTCTCTAGTATGGATTACACACAAAAACCAGCTGGACCAATAAACAACATATTGATAAATGGAGAAAAGATTGAAGGTGTTGAAGATTTTATTTCAATTGAAGCAGATGCATACTCACATACATACCTCTGCTAAAGATAAACATGAAATTTTAGACATGAAAAACTCAGTGCTCACCCTACAGGGTAGAAGAGAATTTCCCCCTGGGTTTCCTGAGACTGTATTGTACAGTCTAAACCAATATGAAGAAATGTTTTCCTAAATGCCCCGCCCATGTTGCTGCCGTATTAGAGGCAATGCTTCACATGAACATAGAGAACAAGTCCTAATGTTTCAGTTTCCCGATGATCCCACTTTAAAATGAAATTCTTTTGGCCTGCTTTTAAAAAGAAACAAGTCCATGGCCTGTTGTGGCTGCTACTTGCTAAATAAAGATTCAACGGGAACTGTGAAATAACTATTGTGTATAAGGGCCAGATTAAATTATCGGAAACAATTGCCTATCCTCATCAGTGAAGTTGCCTTATTTTTAAATTCTTCTTGTTACATACTCCAGCCCCACTTGTCTTTTTATTGCCAACTGATCCCCTTAATGTACCCTTTCATGCTTCTCTGACAGGTTGGCACTCTCTTTGTTGTAGAATACACCCCAGTAATTGACTGGTTTGTTTTTCTAGCACCCGCCATCAAGAGTAATCAATGTTCATTGAATGCTAACTGAATTAGTAACAAAGGAAATCGGAATCTAGTATGTTTGATTTAAAAATAATATATGTGTATAAAAGTTGTCATTTTAACCATACACTTTAGTGACATTAATTACCTTCACCATGTTGTATACCTGTCATCATCATCTAATTCCAAAAAGGTTTTTATCACCCCAGAAAGATACTCAGGACTCGTTGAACAACAATCCCCTAATCTTTACCTGTAGCCCCTGGGAACCTCTCTCTTATTGGCCATTTGTATATCTTCTTTGGAGAAATGTTTGTTCAAGACCTATGGCCATATGCCCCTCTCTGCCCAACTTCACTCTGACCATGATTTATTTTGATGGTTTGTTTTATTTATGTATTTCAGAGTTGTAGGAACTCTATGTATTCTGGGTATTATGTGAGTTGTCTCTTCACTTTCTTGTTAAAGAACATTGATACCAAAAGTTGATAATTTTGGGCTGGGATGTTTTCTCAATATATAATTGCTCTTGTATATAAAGCTCTTTCTTATACACATACACACAAGTTGATAATTTTGACGAAATTCACTTTATCTACTTTTGTAGCTGTTACCTTTGGCATGATACCAATGTACTCTTTACCTTAGCAATTCCATATGCTTTCATAGGCAGGCATGTTACTTTCTAGGAATGAAAACGTGCTTGCTGGTAACAGTTCTTTTCATTTTAATTTAAGTTTTGGATAGTGGGCACCTTGGTTAGGAGAGAAAGACCAGACAGCTGTTGAGGTCTCGTTCACAATGAGCATCTCTCTCCACTGTTGGCGCTGTACTTGGCGAGGGGCAAGGTGAGAAAGAGGGCAGTTCTGGCTCATTGACTAAAACGGCAAACCTTCAAGTGCTATTTGTTGTGCCATTGACGTAACTCTGTTTATTTTGGCAAAAAATAAAGTTGCTTTTATGTCCAGGAAAGCCTCTTTGGCAGTATAGTTCCATTTAAAAGGAGGAAATAAAAGTCAGTGCGGGACAGAAGAGAAGACATTCTGCAGAGCAAGCATTTACCCCTAAATACTTGCGTGTGTTTTTGTGCCTGGATGTGTACATTCATGAAGCATTTTGAAATTTATGTGTTCTACTTTATGTAAAGTTTACGTAAGAGGATTAAAAAAAGAATCAATGGCCACATTCAGATCTAAGGTGTGTAGCCCATTACCGTTCTATGTTCTGGGTCTTTGAGTACATGGATCTTTGAGGAGGGAGGAAGTAACTGGCAATAAAAAAAGGGGGAAAAGTTGTATTTTTCCCCCCTTTCATCAAGAGGAATCGAATGTGTGTCTCCTGGTCAAATGTGAGATAATTTGACTTCTCTTTTTACAGAAATTTCAAGAAATTGCCGAAAAAAACGTGGAAAAATCAAACTTTATCGAGAAGTCCCATGAGCAGTTGGTTCTTGAGAATTCACATTTCAAAAACGTGATCTCCCAGACCCACAAGGAGCAAACGTCCTTGTTGGCTGCCTGCGCCCTGATGGCCGGCGCCCTGTACCCCCTCTACAGCCGGTCATGCGCCTTGTCTACCCAGAGAGACTTTCTGCAGGACCAAGTCAACACATTTGAGCTGTTTAAACTGGAAATCAGAACGATAGCCCACGCTTTGTCTACTGTGGAGGAGAAGAGGCAGGAGGAAGGCAAGACCAAGAAAAAGCCCGTCAAATGCATGATCCGCGTCTTCCGGAAAGGTGCCATTGCGGTTCTGGCAGCAAACAGACTCAAGATGCTGGGCCAGTCGTGTGCCTCTCTTTTTACCTGGATGGAGGATTTCAAAGAAGGCATAGGCATGCTAGTGTGCACAGGGGAACCGAAAGACAAGCATACGTTTACAAGTAAGATCCCTTGTCCCTTGTTTTATCCAAGTGGCACTTAAGCGAAATGCAACGTGAATATGCCTGACCATTATGCAAATGATTTATAAAACAAGTAATCTGTTAAGTCATGCAACATATAAAATATGAATATAAACATTGGTGACATATAAATATGTATATATGTATAAAAGTGTTTATCGACATGTAAATTGATTTTTTAATGATAGTAAGATAAGATGTTTTTAAGAGTAGTGAATATCGACATAATTTCTACTTTGTCTAGTTTTATTATCTTTGAATCCTCTTTTCACAGTAGCGTGAGGTGTCACGTTTATATAGTGATTTTTCTCTCTTTTTTTCTCTTACGTTCATTCAGAGAAGCTGCTCTCTATAAAGTGTATTTTCAGGAGGACTCTTTTGTCCTCCTTATAAGTGAGTATAAAATGGTGAGTTAAAAATCTAAGGAAGAGTTGGATGAAGACAAGCCACATGTAACCTTTCATGCTGACGTGCTTTCTGGGATACTTGAATCTCCTGAGCACACAATGAATTCTGTTTCTAACTTTGAAATGCAAGCTATTAACTGATATTTGTCTGAACCAACAATTCTCTTTCTCTCTCTCTGCTGGAAGGTCTTAGCGGAGACATATCCAGGCAACTATTTCTTTCCCAGTGGACTCCTCTTCTCTAGATGAGAAATCTGTGTACAAGCTGTGTGCTGCTTCTTAAACAACTGAACTTGCTTTGCATTTATAATGTGTATTATAGTAACATTTTGTAGCATTTCATACTTGCTTTTTAAAAATTTTCCTGGCAGAACATCAAAAGGAGCAGTTCCGCTGCTTGCAGGCACTAAACTGGCTCACCAGCACTGACCTGCTTCACGCGGTCGTCGGTTCGATGGTTGAATTACAGGAAGTGATTATTAAAACAGGTACAGCTCCTTCTTTATTACCCTTGCAAAATAGTCCACTTAAAAGCCAGTGTCCAGAAATACTTTAGAGTACCCGTTCTAATAAATCATCTAGAAAGAAAATGTGTTTGTTCTCACCTTTCACGGCTTCAGGGACAGAGAGATGGTAATTGTGCTGTTCCCTGTAGCTCGCGGATGGAAGTCTCGATGGGCGGCTTCCCGCTTCTTTCTGGGGAGATCACGTGACAGTTCGCGGGGAAGGCCCCCTCCTTCCTTCTGTCTCCCTGGGGCTCTGGTTTTCCCTGCGGGAGGCTCACTGTCGGCGTTTGATTGAGTAGTGCTGTTGACGGTCCTCCACATAGTTGGCCTTCCTCCTTCTCTACTCTGGCCTCTAGCCTTCAGGAGTTTGAGCGACAGTCGAGCCAGGGGAATGTTCTCTCCTTCGGTCATTGGGCGATGGAGTTTTGGCTTATTTGAATGTCTTTGAGAGTTGATTTTGTAGGCTGCTTGCACGGACTCTGGAGCCACCTGGAGTCACCACCACCAGGATCGGAGTTCTCTTTTCTTTTCAGTGATCCATTTTAGATTGTGTGATGTGTGTATGAAAGGTTCAGTGAAAATGGATTTCTCTGTAGTAGAGGAAATGAACTATTAATCGTTTTAAATAAAAACAGAAAACAAACTCACTGCCATGTAGTCTACACCGACTCATAGTGACGCTCTAGGACAGGGTGGAATTTCTGAGCCTACGGTAATTGTGTACAGGAGTGGACACCCCCGTCTTTCTCCCGTGGAGCTGCTGAACACAGCCCAACACCTAACCACTGCACCACCAGGGCTCCCCTAACCGCCATAGTCGTTGAAATAGTATGAGAGACCTGGTCACACATTTCTTCTTAATGAAATGATAGCGTAGTTCTTTAGAGGAATCTGCTTTGTAAATCTAGAGCCTTACTGTGGTTTCAAACAATCTCTCTCTCGATTTAGACTCCTGTAGCAGGACATTGGTAAGTTAAAGGTTATGTTTCGGTTGTAGGGAACCCAGTGATGTTCGGAAACAATATGCTTCTTTCATGTATTGACAAAGCCACAAATAACTGGGTTTGGACTGTCAAATAAAAGTCTAAATTTAAATGTATTTTAAGATTTTTGGTGTTAGAAGGGTAGGCAGCAAGTCACAGAAGATCGCCATAGAATTCCACTTATAGTAAATGCCTAGATACGGCAAATTTGTAGTACCAGATTCAAGCCCCAGGAAGCATTCATTGCAGGTGATAGGGAGGGGCTCCTCAAGTGCTTTCTTTGGGGTGATGAAAATATACAATTGACCGTGGTGATGGTTGCTCACTTAATGACAGAGTAAAAAACCATTGATCAGGACACTTTAAATAGGTGAATAAGAGACCACACCTCAACCCAGTATGCCAAGACATGTGTGCAACATACCGGCATGAAGCAGCGAACCAACAGAGAGGTCTGCTGGGCCAACCCCAATCCCAACGACTTGGACCTTCCACCCTCCTAGCCCTCTACCCCCCGCCCCAAAGAATACAGTTCAGAAGACAGAACGGAACCTGCAGCTCAGGGAGAGGGGTGCTTCTGATCTGGAGCAAACGAAGAGGGAAAGAGAGAGAGTAGAACATGTCTTGGCCCACCAAGCCCTGAGGATGATATTCCTGCTCAGAGCAGCCAATGAATGGAAAGGACGATAGGGCCGGCCCCACCATGGGACATGACTTCCCTCACTGACCCATAGCACTATGGGGGACAACACTGGAGACACAGTGTGGGAATTGTGCTTGATCTGACCCCACCACCCTTAGGTGAAACACTTAGGGCATGCAACAGAGCAGCTAGGAGAGCAAAGCAACAAAGTCCCCAGGGAATACCAAAAATAGACTGGGGCCAGGGCATTGCACCCCATTAGTTTCGACTGGAAAACACTCCTAAAGCTCAACAGACAGATCTGGAACTTCTTATAGGCTTTTCTTTTTGTTGTTGTTGTTATTGTTATGGTTTGCTTTCTCTTGTTTTTGTGTTCATGATTGTCGCTGCATGTCTAGATAAGATAGGCGGGATAAACAACCTGGAGGAGAAAACAATGGGATCCATGGTTCCTGGAGGTAGGATGGGGGTCACAGGAGATGGGGAGGCAGGGGAAAGGCAAGGGAGTGCCAACAAACCCAGGGATAAGGGAACAGGTGATCTAAAATTGATGGTGAGGAGAGCACAGGAAGCCTGGTGGGGCTCGATCAAGGGCAGGACACGAGAGTGCCACAAGAGGAAAGTCAAAGGAAATAGAGGAACGCACTAGGAGGCACAGACCATTTATAGAGGTCTAAATACAGGCATGTACATATATAAATACATTTATATATTATGATAGGGAAATAGATCTATGTGCATATATTGATTTGTTAAGTAGTAAGGCAGCAGATGGACATTGGGTCTCCACTCAAGTACTCCCTCAATACGAAAGCACTTTGTTCTAATAACCCAGCATTTTGTGAAGCTCACCTTCATTGACACAATTGGGGAAGACAAAATGGGTGCATAAGCAAATGTAGTGAAGAAAGCTGATTGTGCTTGGCTATCAAAAGATACAGTATCTCGAGTTTGAAAGGCTTGATGATAAACAAGAGGCCATCTAGCTGAGAAGCAACATAGCCCACATGGAGGAAATACACCAGCCGGTATGATAATGCGTTGTTGAAGGGATCAGATATCAGGCACCTAAGACCCCAAACCAAAAAATCATATTGATGTGAATAAGGGGGAGTGTGGAGTGGAGGCCCAAAGCCATTCTGTAGAAAATTAGAAATCCCTTACAGAAGGATCCCAAGGAAGAGACAAGCCAGTATAGCATTGCTGAAACACACAACTTTAGTTCTTTCATGCTTCCTCCCTTCCACCCCCCACTATCATGACTTCAATTCCACTTTATAAATCCGGCTAGATTAGAGCATGTACAGACAAGAGATGTGAATACAGGGAATCGAGGACAGATAAACCCCTCAAAACCAATAATGAGAACATCGATATCAGGAGGGGAAGGGGAAGGTGATGAGGGAAGGGGGCACCCATCACAATGATTGATATATAGCACTCCCCCACCCCAGGGGGATGGATAACAGAAAAGTGGGTAAAGGGAGACAGTGGTCAGTGTAAGACATGAAAAAAATAATAACTTATAAATTATAAAGGGATCATGAGGGAGAGTGGGGAAGGTTCGGGGAGGGGGGCGCGAAGCTGATACCAAGGGCTCAAGTAAAAAGAAAATGTTTTTTTAAATGACGATGGCAACATATGTACAAATGTGCTTCATACAATGGATGTATGGATTGTGATAAAAGTTGTAAGAGCCTTCAATAAAATGATTTATTAAAATAATTAAGAAATAATTTAAAAAATTGTTTTCAAATAACTTGAAACGTATCGAAAAGTTGCAAGTACAGAATAGACATGTCCTTTTTGCTGCACTATTTGAAAGCAAGTTGCTGACCCAATGCCCTATCAACCCGTCATATTGTAGTGTGGTTTCTTGCAAGGAGGTCTTCCTGTATTAGCAGTGGAACGAACCGTCAACCCCAGAAAATCGACGTCGACACGTCGCTACCATCTCATCCTCAGCCGCCATTCAGTTTTCACGAGCCGTCCCGCTGTGTGCCCTTGGAGGCCCCAGATCTCAGTTCAGCTCTGTGCCGCCCTTCGTCACTCTTCTCTGCTCTTCCTCACTTTGGACCCATTCCTCTGCCCTTTTCTTGGCCCCTTGTGATCTCGACAATCTGTAAGATTACAGAGTAGCTATTTATTTGTCACTTCTGTTTTCTTGTGACTAGATTCAGGTTGTGCATCTTTGCCTAGAAACTCACAGAAATGATGTTGTGCTTTGCTTACAGCACTGATTAAAAAAAAGAAGTCTTCATTTTTGAGGCTTTGTCCCTTTCCTACTCAATTATTTTACAGAATTTCAAAATAAGCCTTTATTTCAAAATTTAAGAATTAATTGTACTAAACAACATTTATTGAATCGTTTGTTGTGGTTCTTTTTTTCTTTTATTGGGGGCTCTTCCATCTCTTATCACAATCCATGCATTCATCCAGTGTGTCAAGCACATTTGCACATATGCCGCCATCATCATTTTCAAAGCATTCTCTTTCTGCTTGAGCCCCTGATATCAGCTCCCCATTTCTTCCCTCCCCTGCCCGCCCTCTCTCACAAACCCTTGATACGTTATGGATTATTTTTTCCATATTTTACATCATCTTCTGTCGCCCCTTACCCAATTTCCCGTTGGGAGGGGTTCTAGATGGATCCTTGTGGTAGATTCCGTCTTTCTCCCCACACCCTCCCCTAATCCTCCTGGTATCTCTACTCTCCTTGTTGACCTTGAAGGATTTATCTATCCTGGATTCTCTGTGTTTGGGGCTCTTAATCTGTAGCAATGTGCATATTCTGGTCTAATCTGATTTTTAAGGTAGAATTGAGGTCATGATAGTGGGGGAAAGGAAGCACCAAAGAGCTAGAGGAAAGATGTGCATTTAATCAGTGCTATACTGCACCCTGACTGGCTCATCTCTTCCCTGTGACCCCTCTGTGAGGGGATGTCCAACTTAGTTCTGTTTTTAAAAACAGTTTTATTGACATGTAACTCAGGTACTGTACAATTCAGTGGTCTGAATACATCAGACAGGTGTGCAGTCATCACTATAGCCAGTTTTAAAATGTTTTCTTCATTTTTGGGTACTCTGTGTTACTAGCTCTCCATTTCCCCTGAACCTTCCCAGCCAGAACACAAAGAAATTATTACTCTAGTTACTGTCTCTAAAGATTGGCTTATCCTGGGTTTCATTTAAAGAAGACCATACAAAAAACAAACAAACCCTAACAACAATGACAAAGTCAAAGCATCATGAAAACAGAAAATAATAAAAGCTAATTCAAAATGGGTCAAAAGGGAAAATAAGCGATAAAGTGTTAAAATTTCGGGGAGAGAGGGAAAAATTGAGGAGCTGATACCAAGGGCTCAAGCAGAAAGCAAGTGTTTTGAGCATGATGATGGCAACAAATGTACAAATGTGCTCGACACAATGAGTGTATGTATGGATTTGATTAGAGTTGTACGAGTCACCAATAAAATGATTTTAAAAAGAAAAAAAAGCATTAAAATTTAACCTAGCTATATCTGCGTTCATTTACTTTCTGGTGCATTCTGACCAAGGGCAAGGTTATTTACGTCCCTGGTCAATGGTCTCAGGGAATTTTTGTTTATTGTTTATTGTTGTTAGGGGCCACGGAGTAATTTCTGACCCGGAGTGACTTTGAGCACAACAGTTCAAAGAAGTCCTCGGTCCTCTGCCACCTCACACTGGTCCTAGGCTTGAGACCATTGTTGCAGCCACCATGGCATCCATCTCCTTGAGAGCCTTTCTCTTTTTCGCTGCCCTCTCCTGTACCCGGGATGATGTTCTTCTCTGGGGGCTGGTCTCTCCGGACATCATGACCAAAGTGTGTAGGACAAAGCCTCACCATTCTTGCTGCTGCGGAGCACGCTGGCCTTTCTTCTTCCCAGACAGATTTGTTTGTCCTTTTGGCAGGCCGTGGCACTCTCACTATTCTTCCCCAGCACCACAGTCCACATGCACAGATTCTTCACTCTTCCTTACTCAGCGCCCAGCTTTGACATGCATGTGAGGCAAGTGGGGCCAGGCGCACCGTAGTCCTCAAGGAAACATCCTTGCTTTCCAGTACCCTAAAGAGGCCTTGTGCAGATTTACCCACAGTGCATTGAGGGAATTTGACGGAGGCTTCGTCACCGTGGGCATTCTTCTTATGGCTTTTGGGCTTTCCCAGTCATCCAGGATGATTTTTAATACCTGGATAATACTGCATTATTTAGATACATCAGTTTTGTAATCACCTCACAATTGGTTTCTTTCATCAGACTAGGTAGCAAGGATATCAGCTCAGCTCTGATTTGTAAATGGATTCGTTTGTTTTGAACTATCTAGGAATATGGGCAGTATCTTAATTCTCTTAGCCAGGTGGGAACCTGTAATTGCAAGACCATGGAAAAGTTTATTTAGGAAATAATATGAAAATTCTGAAGTGAGGGAAGATACTTTTAGTGAGTTCTTTTTAAAATTTTCTTCCTCTTTATTTCTGAAAAAGTTTGGAAAATTCAACTCTTTTAGATGCGAGTATTTTATATCTTTTGCAACTTGTCATGTTCTTTTTAACCTCAGGCCAACAGACGGATGTATGACAACACCTTAACAGGATTACATTTTCATTCTAAGGTTAACAAGTCTACAGTAGCAACTCTTTTAAGAAACAGTTGCGGATAAGTTTAAGTTGTGAGTTACATGTACATCAGTAACTATCTGTGAGAGAGAATTTAACTACCGTACATTGGACGTATAGCAGAGTACACAGATGAAAAACCTGGATTCTGGATTTGGATCTGGGCTCTGTTTACTAATTGCATGACATTGAGCAGATTATTTAATCCTCTTTAGCCTTAATATTCTTATCCATAAAATTTGACTAACAAAGTATCTGGCTTCTAGGCTTCTTGTGAGGAATAAATGTAATCTGCGTAGCCAAATCTTGTGTGTGTGTGTGTGTGTGTGTGTGTGTGTGTGGTACTTATATATTCCAGTAAATGTTGGTGTTTTATTTCTTTCTTGTGCACTGATGTCTCAGTGTCATTAGGATGATTTTTTTTAATGAAATGGAAGCTTTTCATGAAATCGAAGCTCAATATTGGTATCTGAAGGTCTCTGCTCAGTAAGTGCTAAAGGTGTTTGCGCGTGATAACTTTGAAAACTTTCCTGACGCATTTACAAGCAGTGGGCAGAGACCCCCGCTTCCATGTTGCCTCTGGAAATACTGGACAGATGGCAACTTTCTCGCTTTCATGAAAGTGTTTGCCCACTTGAGATAAATGGCCTCTTGCAGGTATCCAAATGGTGTGCCTGCAAGAGATCATTTACTCGAACGGGGGCTGTTCTTCCGCTCAGAGACTGGGCCATCAATCATGATGCGCATGGACTGAAGGACTCATGATATTGCTGAAGATTTTGATGTGTCTGGTCCAGATGAAACTTCTCGAGATAGAAAGAAATGTGCGGTTTTCTTCGGATTATATACAAAGACAGAAATAAAGGAATACGAGTAGAACGTGCATGCATTTTGTTACACATTTCCCCTTTCCTTGAATTTAAAATTTTGTGGGAGCTAGATGGCTCAAAAATGCCTCTGCCAGCACTGCTCAGGCCTCTTTATTTCATGGTAGACTTTGAGTCAACTTCCCAGAGTTCATTGTAGCACTCTGAGGCAAAACGCAGAAGGCTAGGGTGTCTTCATCAAAACATCTGAGGTTTTATACCAAGAATTTCAATTTTGTAGTAGGAAGCAGTACATTAAAATTTTTTAAACCCTCTCTGGCATCTTTATTTATTTTAAAATTTAAACTTGTGAATTAGAACAAGGTTTACAAAGATCATAGTTTTACACTCAACCATGCGTACGCATTCTGAATCAACTCATCCGTGGTGATGCCACAGCTTAGCGCACTCCCTCCGGGGCTTTCTCTTTCCGTTTCTCCTACTTTGGCCTTGGGTCAGTGCTGTGCTTTCCATCTCAGCTGATTGATTATTGTGCCAAGGAGGGAGGTGAGTTCACGTCCTGGTCTGCAGGGTGGCTGGGCGCCACAGTGTTGGAGGTTCTGTCGGCCTCTCACTGCCCAGTGAACACGGTCTCTCAGGATTCGGAGTCTTGGTCCTATCCAGGACCTTCTAATGTGATCTTTTCAGAGAGGTTGCTAGTGGTAACCAGGGACCATGTACCTACTTGTTCTAGTCTCCGGTTTAGGGAGACTGACATTTATGTGGCAGATTAGACCATTGAACTAATTATTTCCATTTCACCGAGCCTTTAGATTCAGTAAAAATGAAAAGCTTCCAAGAACCACGATTGCTCTGGGTTATGCACTGGACTGCTCTCCCAGGGTTTCAGTCTCACTGTGGAAGCCGTCTGCTCTTGAAAAGACTGATCACAGGTGAAGCCATCTGCTCTTGAAAGATTGACCATCTCGGAAGCCCTGTATAGGGTTGTAATCGACTCGATGGCAGTAGGTTTTGTGTCTTTGCCACTCCAAGCGTGGTCCTTGGACCAATAGCATCAGCATCTTCTGGCATTCTCTTAGAAATGCAAACCCTTCATAAACCACCCCACGTCCACTCAGAGTTTTCACTGTAACAAGATTGCTAGGCAGTTCATGCACACAGTACATTTCCTGAAGCAATGATGCAAAGGACTTTTAAATTTGAACACATTTTCTAAATCTTCACAACCATCTTTTGAGAGGGTATTATTGTTCAACTCATTTGTGGATGAGGAAAATAAGCCAAAAGAATCTTGCTGCAGGTGACACAGCGAGCATGTGATCCCTGGCGGTGTGGCTACCCAGTCCGGTTCCCTGTGCTCCTCCTTTACATGTCAACCCAGGGAGCCCCAGCCACTTTCCGCACCCATCTTTCCTCTCCGTTGTACAAAGCCCCACCCGATTGAACCCAACTCTCTGCCTTCTTTGAACTGGCACCGAAGCAGCTGAACACCTGATGAATTGATTTGCCCACTCTCCAAGATGACTGCCACACGTTTTCTCCTCCCTCCTCCAGCTATTATAACCCGACTTTCCTTCCCAACATGATCTTGCTCAGTTCACTGAACAATTGAACAGTCAGAAAAGAACCTTCACTTGCATCGCCTAACAAATTTACCAACCTGCTTGCCCTCAAGGAGGTGGATTGACCCAGTGGTTGCAACAACAGGCTCAAGCCTACCAACAGCTGTAAGGACAGTGCAGGACGGGGCAGCGTTTCCTCCTGTCTTACACGGAGTCGCTAGGTGCTGTAACGACTCCAGGGAATCTAACAACCACCCCCTGCATTCATGCTCATGTAGCCTGCGTCCCTCTTATTACAAGGCCGGAATTGTTTGTGGGTGCATCAAGCAAGAGATCAAAAGATAAGTTGCATTAGCTAAGTCTGCTGCACAAGACCTTTTTGGAGTATTGGAAAGCAAGGATGTTACTTTGAGGACTAAGATGTGCCTGACTCCAGACATGGTATTTCAGTCGTCTCATATGCATGTGAAAGTTGGACACTTGCATAAAGAAGACGGAAGAGGAATCGATGCACTTGAATTGTGGTGCATCGAATATTGAAAGTACCATGGGCTGCCAAAAGGACAAGCCAATTTATCTTGGAAGAAGAATGGCCAGCGTGCTCCTTGGAGGCTAGGATGGCGAGACTTCGTCTCACGTACTTTGGATGTATTTTCAGGAGAGACCAGTCTCTGGAGAAAGACATCTTGTGTGGTAAGGGGAAGCAGCTCAAGCATAGAAACAGTTTTGAGGATGGCGCAGGATCGGACAGTATTTGTGCTGTTCCGTGTATGGTCGCTATGGATCAGAACCGACTCGATAGCATCTAGCCACAACAGCAACAACAATAACAACTCTTTAACAGGAATGGAAAGCCCTCCGAGCGGCTGGTGGTTTCAAACTGCTGACCTTGAGGATCATTGCCAACCATAACCTCTAAGCTACCAGGGTTCCTTGTGCTGCTGCTTTAGTGGGTAACGTTTCTGAAGGCACTAAACGGGCCCAGATGTCTTTCCATTGTCTCTCTACGTCCACACTTTACTATAGTCCAGCCCAGTAGAAGTTGCTCTCTCTCTATTACTTTTTTTTTTTTTAGGGAGAGGGAGAGGGAGAGGGAGAGGGAGAGGGAGAGGGAGAGCTCTCTCTTACTCTTATGGGCTCTCGTGTCCTCTGTTTTCCAGAGGTTGTGAGGAAGGAGCCCGGTGAGACCCAGGTGCACATTCGCTGGCCTCTACTGGCAGTTTGCTTCTGAAGGCAGTCTTCTCTTTGGGATTCCTTCTTTCTCTTCCAGAAGGATAGCCTCCCCTTCCCACCTCAGGCCTGGGGACCATAGCAACTCCCCAGGGGCTGGAGGCCTGTTACCACCCTCTGTGGTTTCTTTGCAGCCCCCACACTTGGTCCATGATCCCTTTACTGCATCCTCCTCAAATGATCCTAATTCCAGTGTGCCATCTGTTTCTTGCTTGAACCCTGACTGATCCATGCCAGTTAAGGAAATAAATGAATCTAACGTGTGTATGACAAGCCCTTTTGGAAGTTTAGTGGTTTTAGTTCTTGCTTTCAGCAAAATTGAAAAGAAACTCATTGAGATTTCAGCAGAGAAAGCATTATAATTTTTTGATGTTAGGTCATCACATAGCATATAATTTCAGCACATAATTCTAATGGAGTTCAAGGATTTAAATGATGGTGGCATAAAAATAGTTTTTCTATTTCAATCTCTTTTTGATTGAAATACACACACACACACACACACACACACACACACACACACACACACACAGGAGCTTCAACAAGTTCATGGAAAAATTCCATTATCCCTTAATTTTCTTTTTTCCACGAACTTTGTGAAACACCTTTCTTATATGGTTACGTTTAGAAAATGAACAATTAGGTAGAAAATTGAGGTTAACCTACCTCATTGTTATCATAAATAACATTAATTACTGGTTATTGGGAATTGTTTAGGAGAAATATAGCCATATATATTTTATTAAGAGGCACACCTAAATCAAGCTTTAGCTTACCTTTAGTAATCATTAAAAATTAATATTTTTGTTGCTTAGATCAATTATATATAACTAGTAATTATAATGAAGTTCTTATATGATGAAGTTTTAACATGTAGAGCCTGATGTGACAGAACATAAATATATCTCCAATTTTAGCTTATATACATATCTTTAATTTTATTTTTAGAGTTTTTGTGAATTAGGGAAGGGCTTACAGAATCAGATAATCATTTTTGTGTTCAACAATTATCAGACCCCCAGTGGCTTGCCCTGGTCCCATCATTCCCCCGCTCTCCCTCTTGTATGTGTTCTTCCCCTTCACATACATCAGCAGCTACCCACCCTCCTTCCCTCTCTGCACCTCCCACCCAGCTATCTATTCTGCCCTCTGCTGTGTGTTTTCACTACGTTTGATAAAGTGGATTAGGGTCCCTAAATTTTCATTGATGATCTTTGTAGTTCTAGGGTGGACATTTAGGTCTTTTATCCACCTTGAGGTCATATTTTCATATTGTACTTGAATTTTACATCAATAAAGCTGTTTGGGGGGGGGAAAGAGGACCTGATGCAAGGGGCTTAAGTGGAGAGCAAATGCCTTGAGAATGATTGGGGCAGGGAATGTATGGATGTGCTTTATACAATTGATGTATGTATATGTATGGATTGTGGTAAGAGTTGTTTGAGTCCCTAATAAAATGTAAAAGAAGAAAAGAGAAAAAAATGATTAGGGCAAAGACTGTACAGATGTGCTTTATACAATTGATGTATGTATATGTATGAACTGTGAAAAGAATTGTATGAGCCCCAATAAATTGTTAAAATAAAAAAAAAAGGTGTTTGGGGGAAGAAAAAGGAACTTGTTCATGTAATTTAAAAGTGGATAACACTACATGCCAAATAGCCATGATATTTAGGTTATTTTGAACATATTTGAAGGTATGATGTTATAGTTTTTTAAAATGCTAACATTTTGGTTATACATGTCATGAAAATGGACATTCCCTATTGGTGTAACAATTTGGCACAATCTTAACCATGTAAGGCAACGTGGTTTTATTATCTGACCATTCTGGTGGTGAGAAGCCTAAAGAGGGCCTCATTGTGTTAAAATGGAGGTTCTGGCAGACTGTACTCCGTGTGGAGTCTCTGGGGGAAAAGGTTTCCTTGCCTTTCACTGGCTCAAGCAGCCACCTGCAGTTCTTGGCTTGTGGCGCTTTCGTCCATCTTTAAAGCCAGTAGCACAGCTTCTTCTGATCTCTCTTGCTCTGTCTCCTATTTCCACTTTAAGGGACTCTTGTGATTACATTGGGCTTGCTGAAATAATCCAGGATAATCTCTTATTTTAAGATTAGTCTATTAACAACTTTAATTCCATTTGTAGTCTCACTTTTCACTTCCCACATAACAAGGTTTACCCAGGTTCTGGGGATGAGGGTGTGCACATCTATGGCAGGGCTTGGGTTGGGCTGTTGCTGTTCACAGCATATCCAGGATTACAAAAAGATTGTAGGGCGTATTAGTGAACAAGCAAGAAGACCATTATCTAGTGCTCCTCTCAGTGGCATTTGACATTATTGGTCGCTTATCCTGGACTCCTTTGATGACCAGGGTACCACTCCTGATTCTTTTCCTTCTTGGGCCCAGAACCTCCTTTTGAATTTTCCGTCTTTAGAATTTGAGGACCATGCATCAAGTAACTTACTGTTATTTTTCATTCTCTATGTTTTCCATATTATTGGTCTAACTCACCCCACAGCCCCCATGCTGCTTTCTTAGCTCATTATTTTTTGTACCTGTTACTTTCTTATTCTCCTAGTGTTTCTCACACTTCCACTCTTGGGTTCTTTCCGAATGTTCCAACACACCTAGCAAACACCTAGTAAGGATTAGGATTACAGACGAAACAGCAGTTTCATGTAGAACATGAATGAAGTATCGAAGAGTATAAGAAAGTACATTGTAATCTTGCTGAATCTCCTTATCCAAGGATATAATGAGTGTTTTTGAATATATCCTTCAAGTTGCTTCATCTGTGCTTTTCCGTGTAACTGCTGTTATCCTGTTGTGTAGTGCTCCTCCTCTGTAATCACTCTAAGTGGCCGTGTCCACGGTGCCCATGTCACTGGGCTGTAGTGGGAGGTAGGTGGGGTGATACAGGGAAGCCGTGCTTGCTCACCATACATACGTCATTGTCCTCAGTGTCGGTTAGCATCAGCATTGGTTTCCATTTCTCACAGTGTCAGGCTCTTTAGCTAAGTAGAGAAGACCCCTGGGGCCCTGACTCCCACCTCTTTGCACTGCCTCCCCTCCCAGTGTTCTCATGAATCAAGCTGCAGTTCAGCCAGACTGGACTGCTTGCCGTTCCCCAGACGTACGGAACCAACTTTTTCTTCTGACACAGAACTCCAAGAGGGATTTATTGGATGAATTGTCATGTTGGAAACATTAAATAACACCACGATTTCTGTCTTTAAAAGCAACTTTATCAAAGATGCAGACATGCTTTTCTTGTCACTGTTAACTTATATTCATCTTTAGTGAGAACCGAGGACATAATATTTTATTGTATTTCTCTGCAGTGTTTCAGGTATATAGCTTTCTTGCTATCTAAGTTGACATGAAGACTCAAGAATATATGGATTTATCATTGGTTTGTGCTGGTGCAGTGGTTAAAGTACTCACCAGATGGTCAGTTTGAAGATTCTAGCTATTCTGCAGGAAAAAGGTGAAGTCTGATTTTGGAAAGATTTTCCACCTTAGGAACCTTATGGGACAGTTCAGTTCTGCTCTGTACGATTGCTATGGGTTGACATTGGCTCAGCAGCATGGGGTTCTTTGTCTAGTGAATTCCCTTTATAAGGATCTCTTAACTTGGGGTTCTAAGACTCCTCTGCCAAAAGAGTTCATAGATAGAGATGAAAAGGGGGAAGCCTGTGGCTTTGGAAGAATAAGGTTAGATCTTGTTTCATTAACCACTAACATCATTAATTATGAGTGGTGAAGAGAGACCAGGATAATATTAGCAGTAGTATGATGTTGCCCCTAATAGAAATCACAGTTCCCTTTTTATTAATGGCCGTGCAGTTGTCTCTATAATTTATGCTTATGTTTAATCAGTACCCACGAGAACAAGAAACCATAGACTTATTGTGTGCTGATGGAGGCTGGTGAGATATGACTGACTAATTATTAGGACACCTCGTCACCCAGCAGTTGTTTTAGCAAAATGAGAATCTGTGTTGTTCATAGCTATATGTTTTCCAGCGTTCCTATGTTGAAGTGAAATTGCTTAATAGGGCCCTTCCAACCATCATCCTGTTTGTGATGTACTGTAAATTCTAGGCTCTATGCCTGTAGTTCTAATCCAATGTTGAGGGCATTCTCCGTTATGCTAATGGGCAGGGTTAAAGTGGGATGCATTCTGAGGCTGTACGTGATGACTGTTGTTAGGTGCCATCGTCCTGCTCACAACTGTTCCTGTGTTTGAACCCATTCTTTTAAACATCACTTTATCGGGGGCTCTTACAACTCATCACAATCCAGACATCCATCCATTGTGTCAAGCACATTTGTTTGTTTTTTTGCTCTCATCATTCTCAAAATATTTTCTTTGTACTTGGGCCCTTGGTGTCAGCTCCTTCCTCATTTTTCCCCTCCCTCCCGATTCCCTTTCTCATGAACCCTTGATAATTTATAAATTATAATTATTTTCTCACTGTCCGATGTCTCCCTTCACCCACTTTTTTGTTGTCCGTTCCCCCAGGGAGCAGGTCATATGTAGATCCTTGTAATTGGTTCCCCCTTTCTATACCACCTTCCCTCCACCCTCCCAGTATCGCCACTCTCACCACTGGTCCCGAAGGGATAATCTATCCTGGATTCCCTGTGTTTCCAGTTCCTATCTGTATCAGTGCACACCCTCTGGTCTAGTCAGATTTGTAAGGTAGAATTAGGATCATGATAGTGTGGGAGAGGAAGCATTAGAGAACTAGAGGAAAGTTGCATGTTTCATCAGTGCTGTACTGTACCCTGAATGACTCGTCTCCTCCCCACAATCCATTTGTAAATGGATGTCCAATTGCCTACAGATGGGCTTTGGGTCCCCATTCCACTCTTCCCCTCATTCATAGTGATATGATTTTATGTTCTTTGATGCCTGATACCTGATCCCATTGACACCTCGTGATCACACAGGCTGGTGGGCTTCTTCCATGTAGGCTTTGTTGCTTCTGAGCTAGATGACCACTTATTTACCTTCAAGCCTTTAAGACCCCAGATGCTATATCTTTTGCTAGCTGGACACCATCAACTTTCTTCACTACATTTGCTTATGCACCCACTTTATCTTCAACAATCATGTCATGAAGGTGAGCATCATGGAATGCCAGTTTAATAGAACAAAGTGTTCTTGCATTGAGGGAGTACTTCAGTGGAGGCCCAGTGTCCATCTGCTATCTTAATAATAGACCTGTCTAGAGGAGGAGATGAGTCAGTTAGGGCGTGACATAGCACCGATGAAGAATACAGCTTTCCTCCAGTTCCTAAATGCTACCTCCCCGCCCACTACCATGACAGAGGTTGTACAATGGTGCAGATAGGAGCTGGAGGCACAGGGAATCCAGGGTGGATGATGCCTTCAGGACCAGGGGTGGGAGGGGACGATACTGGGAGGGTCGAGGGTGAGTGGGTTGGAAAGAGGGAACCGATTACAAGGATCTACATGTGACCTCCTCCCTGTGGGACAGACAACAGAAAAGGGGGTGAAGGGAGACACCGGAGAGGGCAAGATATGACAAAATAATAATTTATAAATTATCAAGGGGCTCCTGAGGGAGGGGGAAGCGGGGAGGGAGGGGAAAAAAGAGGACTTGATGCAAAGGGCTTAAGTGGAGAGCAAATGCTTTGAAAATGATTAGGGCAAAGAATGTACAGATGTGCTTTATACAATTGATATATGTATATGTATGGATTGTGATAAGAGTTGTATGAGTCCCTAATAAAATGTTTAAAAAATAGACCTGTAAATATATGCACATAGAGCTATTTACCCATTGTCATATATAAATATATTTACATATATACATGCCTGTATTTAGACCTCTATAAATGCCCTTTGCCTCCTACTTCTTTCCTCTATTTCCTTTGACTTTCTTCATGTCCCACTATTATGTTCAGCCTTCATTTGGGTTTCAGTAATTCCTCTTGGTTACATTGCCCTTGATCAACCCTTTCTAGGCCTCCTACACTTTCCTTGCCATCGATTTTGGATCACTTGTTGTTCCCTTGTCCCTGGGTTTGTTAACACCCATTTCCTTTTCACCACCTCTCCCTCTCCCATTCCCCCGAGAACCTATGGAGCAAAACAAACCAACAAAACAACAACAATCATTGGCAAAAAAGAAGCAAAGCCTGAAAGTAGTTCAAGGTCTGTTTGTTGATCTTTAGGAGAATATTCTGGTCGAGTCTGATGGGGTACCATGCCCGGCCCCAAAATCTATTTTTGGTATTCTCTGGGGACTTTGTTGCTGTTCCCCTTCCTGTTCTGTTGCACACTCTTAGTGTTCTGCCTCTGTGGTGGGGTCGGATCGGGCGCAGTTCGCGCTATGTGTCTCCAGTGTTGTCCCCCGTAGTACAATGAGTCAGAGAGGGCTATTGTGTCTCATAGAAGGGCCGGCCCTATGGTCCTCTCTGCTTTGGCTGCTCTGAGCAGGAATGTTCCTCTTGTCCTTCCCCTCTACTTTACTAAGCCTGATGTCCAAGCATGACGTCTTGCCTTCTTGGCCTCCGAGGATTATTCTCACCCTACTTCTTCTAAGACATTTGTTTGTCCTTTTAGCAGCTCACAGTCATTTCAGTATTCTGCTCCAGCACCACAATCCAAAGGCATCAATTTTTCTTCGGTCTTCCTTTTATTTACTATCCGACTTTCACATGCACCTTACCAGAGGGTGTGACTCAAGTCACCACCTTTCTGTTTCCTTTATGGTCTGCTGAAAGACCAAAACCACCCCACTGTTGAAACCCTTCCTCCATCCATGGATAAAAGAGTCATTTTGGAAGCAGAGGGAGAGAATCTAAGGACTATCAAGAAAGAAGGCGCACCAGTAGTGTTTTTGAGGTCCCTGCTTAAAGTGGCCTAGGCCCGTAGACCAAGATCAGAGGCTACAGAGGATGAGGCACAGAGCCATGGGGCAGAGCCAAGAGCCTGGCTGAGATAAAGCAGGGCCGTACCCCTGCGGCCTGAGACCATGAAACAGTGAGGTGAGTGGTAGGTGGGCTTCCTCACCCATGAAGGCAGAGGACAAGGGACCATGTAGCTGAGAGGCTGAGAACCAGAGAGGGAGACATGCTGTGTAGCTGGGGAGAGATACTACTTTAGACCAAAGTGTATCCTTAATATTTCATGGTCCGGACTCGTGGTAACCTGTTAGCTTCCCTAATAAACTCTCATAGTTGTGAGTACTGTCTATGAGATCTGCTTGGTCGCTGCATGGATTATGGAACCTAGTAGAGTGCTAGGGAGGAACAGTTGGTGTCGGAAAAAAAGTGCAAAGAAAGATGGAGAATGGAGGCATGTCTGACCTCTATTTAATACGTATATTAAATATATATAATAATATATATTGAACACTTTTAGTTGCACACAATTCACATGCCATGCAATTCAGTAGTTCAGTCACGTCAAGCAGAGTTGTGCAGTCATCACCACGGCCAGCTTTAGAAGACTTTCTTCATTCTTGTGCTCGGTGTTGCTAGCTCCCATTTCCCCTCAAGCTTTTCTTGGCTTGCTTCTGAGGAACCATTCATCCAGTTCTGTCTCCATAGATTCAAAGACAACCATAAAAAACAAAAAAACCAACAACAGTAACAAAGTAAAACAGATAAGAACCTCAATAGAAAAGAAAGCAGTATATTAAATAAAGATATTAATATAAAATATTAAACATGTTATTAAATGTGTGACATTTTAATGAGTAAAAACTAGATAAACAAATAGGAAACATTACAAATTAAATAATCAAATTATTAAATATTTAGATTAACATTAAAATATTAAAAACTAGAACAATAAAAGTGAAAATATTTAGATCTGCAATATGGCATGTCAGTTGCTTTGTTGAAGATCAGCCCATAGTTTGAACTCTTCCCACTAAGTAACAACTTTTACCATGATATGTCTTTAAAAAATGAACTTTCACCTTTCTGTGTTTTAAATATAACATCTTACATGTAATGTATTACCCATCAAATGTAAAATATTTTGACAAGCATAGTTCAACAAAACTTGCTTGCTTTGAAATCATCCATATTTTGATTGATGCATTTAAAATGATTATTCTGGACATTACCAAGTCATCTAGGGCGTTCATAACACAAAAACAATTAGGAACATCTGCTTTTGATGGCCATTCCTAAGTATTATTCATCTAAGTCAAAGTAGAGGTTCACTTATGTTATTTATTGCTTGGAAAGAAATGTCTTAATGTTCTTCAATTGTCCTATTGTTGGGTATTTCCATGTATTGTATTATTTATTGTCTAGATAGTACAAGAGCTATAGATGAATAATTACTGTTATGGGCCCCCTCTTCCCATTGCCTGACACACTGCCGTATACATATGAGCTATTGGATAGCTAGCTGTTTAATCAATGAATAAGGAAGGTAATACACAGTGCATTAAAAACAAATTTGTTATTTCTGTGAAAGTGTTCACAATGCAAAAACTTCTGACAATATAGAAACCCTTACAAAAGAAGGTAAAATTCACCAAATGGTTCCATCTATTCTTAGCACTTTGATGATTTCTACAAATATAAACCTATAAAAATATATTTAAAGATGTGAACACACATAGGTTTACATGAGAAGAATCATATAATTGTGGCTGTTTATAATTTGTTTTTCTACTTAATGAATAATGGGTAGGTCTCTATCATGAACTATATTTGGTTTTATACTATATCATAGTATAAAGTTCCAGTAATTTACTCAGTGGATCCCCTATTGATGGATATTGATTTTGCTGTTATATGTAATTTTTCTAGTTTGTGTTGTAATTTTGATATAGTGTTTTTTTTTTTAAACAAGCGCTCGCCAGTTTTATTAAAGAAAAATATTGCAGGATTTATTTTTCACCAGTCTGTTCTGGCATGCTTCTAATGATATCAGAATCACCGGGGTCGGTGATGGCCGGCGTGTACACCCTGTAGTACTTGCCGCACACCGTGCCCAACTCGATGTTGTGGCCACTGTCGTGATGGACACCGGTTTTGGCCAACGTGGCGTAGTACTCGATTTCTGGTTTCCTCCAGGCCGGGCAGTTGTTGGCCAGGATGGCCAGTTTGGCTTTGCCTTTCCTGATCATCTTCCGCGTCTGCTGGTAGCCCAGCACGTACATCCCACTTTCCATAACGAGTTGGAGCCTCGAGTTGATGGACTCCAGCGACTTTTTCGTCTTTTTTGTGGTCACCATCTTCCTGTCTTAGGTGCGGGACGGCCCCCAACCAAGAGCAGCCGCCAAGATGGCTGGGATATAGTGTTTTTATATTCTTAAATTATTATGTTTCTTTGTTCCTCTCTCTTTTTTAACATACTTTTATTGGGGGGCTTTTACACTTGTTCCCTTGTCCCTGGGTTGGTTCCCTGCCCCCTTGCTTTCTCCTACTCCCCTTCTCCCGTACCCCCTGGAACCTTTGGTCTTGTTCCTTTCCTCTCTGGATTATTTATCCCACTTATCTAGATAGACATGCAGATACATTAATAAGCGCAAAACCCAGGCAAGGCCAAATAAAACAACAAAGGAAGTCAAAGCCAACAAAACAATAACAGCAGAAAGCAAGAACAAAATAATAACAAGAAGAAAGCCATTGACAAAAATGGAAAAGCCTATAAATAGTTCATTGGCTTTTACAAGTGTTTTCCAGTCAAGTCTGAAGGGTTCCACACTCTGTCTCCCAAGTCTATTTTTTGGTTTTCCCCGGGCATTTCATCACTCTGCTCCCCCTGCTGCATGTCCTCAGTGCCTCTCCCCAATGTGGTGGGACCAGATCGTGCACTGTTCCTGCACCGTGTCTCCAGTGTTGTCCCCACAGCGCCATGGTTTAGTGAGGGACGCTGTTCCCCGTGGTGGGGCCAGCCCTACGGTCCTCCCCCTGCGTTGTCTGCCCCAGCAGGAACATTGTCCTTGGGGCTTGGTGGGCCAGGATGTCCTTTCCTCCCTCTCCATCCCTTTGCGTTTCTCCCATGTGTTCTAATTCAAAGTGCCCCTCTTCCCAAGCTGTAGCCCCAGTGCTGTCTTCTGAAGTGGGGTGGGGGGTGTCCACATAACCGGGATTGGGGCTGACCCTGCAGACCCCTCTATTGGTTCCCTGGTACATGCCGGTATGTTGTATTCACATCTTGGCGCATCTAATTGAAGCCTGGTCTCTCCCTCCCTCTGTTTATATCTCTGTGAAGATCTAAACAATACCCTCCCCTTGGGTGGATTAGTGCCCTGCCTCACCCCCTACCCATGTCTTTTTTCCCCCTTATTTAGTTGGCTGCCGTATATATCCCTGGATTTGGTTTGGTCCCTGCCATAGTTGCTGGACCTCCCCCACAGGTATATGTATAGAGTAGCTTTCTCCCTATCCGCCCACCCTTTTTAAAGCTTACCTCAGTGGACTCACGTTGTACTTGACTCACTTCACTTAGCATGATTTTCTCCAGTTCTTCCCCTGGGGCAATGTGCTCCATGCATTCGTCACTGAATTTATTATATTCTTAAATTATTCATCATGTACTTTATAGTGTTCTTTCAATAGTTTACTCAGAAAGAGTAGGCTTACTTGCAGGTTGTACTGCTCACATTTTAACCTTGTACTTTCAACTCTTGGGTGCCCTACGGGTGTAGTGGGCACTGGGCTGCTAACTGTAAGGGCAGCCTCTCAAAGCCACCAGCCCTGTAAGGGAGGCTTTTCACTCCAGGAAAGAGTTACAGATTCAGAAACGCTCAGTGACAGCTCTGTCCTGTATTGCTGTAGGGTCACTGTGAGTTGGAATGGACCTGATGTTAGCGAGACTTTCAGTTCTTACTTTATTGCTTGGGTATGTGAAGATATATATGTTTTTATACAAAGTGTGAGTAGTAGGGAAACAATTCAGTTTTATTAATGATCAGATGACCAGTTAAAGGGTCTCCATGGGTCAGAATTGACTCAATGACAATGAGTTTTGAGATGACCAGTTGGCTTAGTAATCCATCTTTGCATCACTGAACTAAAATTATATCATTTATCATATAGTAAATTACAAGAA
Source organism: Tenrec ecaudatus (assembly GCF_050624435.1). Taxonomy (NCBI): domain Eukaryota; kingdom Metazoa; phylum Chordata; class Mammalia; order Afrosoricida; family Tenrecidae; genus Tenrec; species Tenrec ecaudatus. The sequence continues at coordinate 16,068,104 of NC_134539.1, forward strand.
ATTCTTGGATCTATTTTGTGTCTCTCCACTCCACTCCAGTAGTTTCTCTCTCTTCTTGAGTCAGAATCATATGCCTCTTTTCATGAGTACAGTTTAAAAATGCATTTTAAAATGTGGTAAGGCAGAGTTTATCACATCACCTTTGTAAAAATTATTATTCTGAACTGTTTTCACAGTTTTTAAAGATAAAGTACTGAATTATATAATTTACAATTCTTTGATCACAAATATGTGTGTGCTTCTTCCATGTGGGCTTATTTGACGTCTCACAACAAGTCTTTAAGACCCCAAACAGACACTATTCTTTCTGATAGCCGGGCACCATCTAATTTCTTCATCACTCATTGCTCTAGCATGTATATCCTCTGTTAAACCAGTTACTTTCTCTATAGATTTACCTATACTGGATTTCATATATAGGAAAACATACCTAAAGAAAAGAAAAAAAACAATAACTGAGAGAAAAATTTCAATAGAAAACAGAGCAGAAAAATGAGAACAAACTTAAAATGGGTCAAAAGGGAGATCCAATGATACTGTGTTAAATGTTAACCTAACTGCATCTGCAATAATCTACTCAAAAGCAAACTGTGCATGATTGCAGGCTAGTCTCATTCCAGGTCTATGGTCAGAGGGAATTCACTCTAGACTTAATCCACATGTATTTCTCTTTCACTTAAAAACAAAAACTGAAACAACTTAAAAGGGAGATCAAATGAGAAGATGTTACATTAAAAAATCATTTATTGGGAGCTTCTACAGACATAACCTTCCATAGTTAAACCACAGCAAGCCGTATTACATAATTGCTACACAATCAGTTTCAATACATTTTCTTTTTTTCTTGAGCTCCTTGATATCAGCTCCCCTTTGTCTCCTCCCTTCCCCGCAATGCCCCCTAGTAACCCTTCTTCTTCTCTTTTTCTATATCTTACACAATCCAAAATATCCATTCACATCCAGTCCTGCTATTCAATCCCATCTAGTGGAGTTATACCACCAACAATGCTTTCAGTCCCCTCCCGGCCTTCCTCTCTCTTCCTGTACTCTCAGGGAACCATTACTCCTGTTACTGTTTCTGAAGGGTTATCTTTTATCCTACACCGAAATGATCTTACATCGCAAGCAAACATGTGCAAATATTCTTAATCAGGTCAAACAAATAGACTTTTAAACCCAACTACATATGCCATAATTGACTTTACAGTGCACTCTGTCTGATAACAAGGCTGTTCACATCTTTCAACTTTGGTCAGAGGGGCGTATAGCCTTTTTCAACTTCAAGTCCTCATTGTTTTTAATAAGCAACCTTGTGTTATCAAAGGCTGTTAATAAACCTTTCTCTAATCCTGATGTTGATTTCTTCTTCATATAGTCCGGTTCTTATATTATTTTCTCAGCATATAGATTGAATAAGAATGATGAAGGCAAACAACCCTGACAGACACCTTTCCTGATTTTAAACCATTCAGTATTCCCTTGTGCTGCTTGTTTGACTGCCCTTTCGTCTGTGTATAATTCCAGGAGGAGAATGATCAAGTGTCTGGAATTCCCATTCTGCACAGCGTTATCCATAATTTGTTATAATGCACACACTCAAATGCCTTTGCATAGTCAATAAAACATAAGTAAATATATTTTTGGTATTTTCTGATTTCAGTCACGATCCACATGCAGTCAGCAACGATATCCTTTATTATTTGTTCTCTTCTGAATCTGTCTTGCATTTCCAGAAGTTCCCTGGTGATGTACTGTTGCAATTGTTTTTGAACAATTTTCCCTAAAATTTTACTTGCATATGACCTTACTGATATTGCTAGATAATTTCCACATTCTGTTGGGTTACTCTTCTTTGATGTGAGCACAGAGGTTGATCTCCTCCCGTCAGTTGGCAAGGTAGCTCTCTTCCAAAATTTTGGCATAGACTAGTGAGTACTTTGTTGAAATACTAGTGAGTATCATTTGTCAAAATGTTTCAATTGTTATTTCACCAATTCCTAGAGCTTTATTTCTTGCTAAGCCTTCAGTACAGCGTGGACGTCCTCCTCGATCATATGGTAGCTCTGAAGTGGCTGAATAGACTAGTTCTCTTTGCTGCACTGACTGTGTATCCCTTTCTTCTTCTGATGCTTCCAGCATAATTAGACATTACAGAATCCTTCAGCATCACCACTCACGGCTTGATGTTTTTCTTAAGGCTTTTCAACTTGAGACATGCTGAACATGGTCTTCTCTTTTTGTTCCCTAATCCCAGGTTTTTGCACATTCCTTTACAATGCTTTACTTTGTCTTCTTGAGCTGCCTTTCATTTTTTCCACTCAGCTCTTTTACGTCATCGCTTCTACCATGCGGTTTAGCTACTGTACATTCAAGAGCAAGTTTCAGAGTCTCATTCGATATCCACTTTGGTCTTTTCTCTCTTTTAACAACCTTTTGCTTTCTCCGTGTATGATATTCTTGATGTCATCCCACAGATCTTCAGGTCTTATATCATTAGTGTTTAACGCATTAAATATGTTATTGATATGTTTGTCATGTGGGATTCACTCAGGGTTGTGTTTTTGACTCTGCTGCATTTGTTTTAACTTTCTTCAGCTTTAACTTCAACTTGCATATGAGCAATTGATGATCTGTTTCACAGTTACCCCCCCAGGCTTTGTTTTGGTTGATGATATTCAATGAGATTGGTTGTCCCTTCCCGCAGATGTGAAAATTTATGATGAGATCTCCAGCCTCATTTTATCACCAAGGCCATATTTTCCAACTACTGATTCTTCCTTGTTATTCCAACTTTTTTATTCCAATCACTAGCAATTATCAGTGTATCTTGATTGCAAATTTAATTACCTTTAGAGTGAAGAATTTGGTAGAATTCTTCCAGTTGTTTCTTACTGGCTTTAGTGGTTTGTGTGTAAATTTGAATGATAGCTATATGAACTGGTTTTCCTTGTAGGATTGTGGATATTATTGTATCACAGACAGCACTGTACTTCAAGACAGATCTTGAAATGTACCTTTGTGATGGGGAATGTGACACCATTCCTCTTGGATATGTCATCCCTGGTATAGTAAACCATGTGACTGCCTGTTGCATAATTGCTGATACCAGTCTATTTCAGCTCACTAATGCCTGTTATTGATCTTTGTGTATTTCATTAAAAATTTTTTCCCCACAGTAGTATTTTTTCTAACAGGACAAATCTAAAAACAACTCAAAAGTATATCAGTGGAAAAGTACCAAAAACAAACATTAAAACTCCATGGATCACATGGGTGAATTAAAAAAACACATTATTGACCAAGAGAAACAACCACAAAAGAGTACACAGAGCCAGTTTTGAATGTTATAAAATCCCGAATCAGGCAAAACTAAAACATACTGCTTAGGGATGCATTCTAAGTAACAAAGCTGCCACTGACATACTATTTAATGCAATGGTTGGTTACCTACATGCACGGGAGAGCCAAGGAAGGAACTTGGGGGTGAATTCTGAAGGGGCCTAATAGATACTGGCTATATTACCATTTGTATTTCATTTTCTTTTTGATGACTTCCAATTTTCCTGGATGCATACTTCCGACATCCCGTGTTTGTTCTCATTGTGGTTGTTCCTCATCAGTAGGTGACGGTTCTGGGAGCTTTGCTCCACACAAGTCATTAAGGCTGACTCTTCTTTCAGGAAGCAACTCTTTCCCAGCCTTAGTCCGAGTGCCTTTCAAACCCAGACATAGAATCTTCTGGCACCATGTGAGTCAATATTTGGCTATTGCTTGTAAGACTTTCAGTGGCCAAATCTGCAGACGTGGACCTCATAAGCCCACCTTGTAGATTGTTCCCAGTCTAGAAGCCCAAATGAAACCTGTTCACCAGGGGCAACACTACTGGTATTTGCAATATTAGTGGCATAGCTTCCAGTAGCCAAGTAACACGCAATCTTTCATGATACCACACATTGACCAGATAAGTGATGGTAAAATATCCTAGATGAGTTCAAACTTGAGGAAATTAAGTGATCTTATTCCTTTCTTCTTTTCTCGGTGTCATGCCATGAAAATAATCCCACAACTGTATCTCTGGGTGTTTTGTTGTTTCTTCATTTATCTTTTGTAGTTGGCTGGGTTGATTAGAGTGCCACTCATATATGTAGAAGAAAGAGTCTTGCATCAAGAAGTAATTATATATCAAGAAAACACCCCAGCCCAGTCCAGATGAAGTCCACAGTTCAGATCTAGTCCATAAGTCCCTCTTTAAATTCATGCAGCCACAGCGATGATGCAGAATGCAGGGGGCGCAGGCCAGCGGGTGCAGCGGATCATGTGGCTCCAAGATCGGTAGAAACATGGCAGGGCTCCAGCAGCTTCAGACAAGTGACAGAGGGGGTGGGGGAGGGCTCCAGGGTCATCCTTATGAGAAGGTCACACCCCCAAGGACACTGCAGCAGTCTGTGACCTGATTGACATGTTTGAGTCCATCCCTAGCCAGGGCTTTCTAGTTGACATAAAATCATCTGACTACTACATCTCTCACTGCTAGCAAGTCAATGCTGACTCATAGTGCCCCCTATGGGCTTCTGAGAGTATAACTGTTTACCAGCCCAGTCTTTCTCTTGTGGAGCTGCTGGTGGTTTCAAACTGCTGACCTTGCAGGTGACAGTCCAGCACCAAACCACTGCAACACCAGGGCTTGATGACTAAATCTAGGATGGAGTTAATTGCATTCTATACTGTGCAATGCGAGCTGTGCTGTAATGTACTTTTCTTCCTCCCAAGAGCATACATTATTTAGTGCTCTTACTGTAACACATTGATAATCAGTGGTCAGGAACTGAGAGTGTGTGTCTCTTTCTCACTTCTTGAAAAGTCAGAAGAATACCTCGTGGAATTATATCGTCATTTAATTTCTTCTTTCAGAGTGGAATTTGTCTACACAAATGCATTTTTGTGACATAGTAAAAAAAAACAAACTATTCATGAAAATTTAATTATTATTATTTGCTTTTAAAGGCTTCTTACCTGTGGAAAAATTGTGTTTTATAATCCTGAACATGTTCTAAAACAACGGGCTTTTTATATTGTTTAAGATGTGTAACTTCTGACATATCACAATAGTTAACAGGAAAATTCATTTATCTTGGAGTTTTTGAACAGATTGTAGTAGTCAGCATTGTTATAGTTTCTATGGGATTCAAGAAATATGTTCAATCTAATAAACATTTAAAAATACCCATGTATGCTAGACTTGGCACAGTGAAGCTACAATAAGTATACGAAGATGAAAATGACATAGTTATAAAGATTTGTACAGCCGTGTGGGAATACATAAATTAGATATTGGAATGATATATCATATTGGATGTTATAGACAAAATAACATTTACTATTTTTGTTATTTCACTTAACAACAACCCATTCCACTGCATACTGTAGTAATTTAATAATTCTTTAAATTTGACATACATATATAGAATTCTTTAACTATCTTATGTTGATTGGTTTGTAAAACAACTAAGGTTTTACAATGTTTAATTTCTGATTTACTTAAGGAATATGATTGTTAACAGCCTGTTGTTGTTGTTGTCACTGAATGGATTCTGCTTTGGATGTCACTTATATGCGTCAAGTAGAGCTCCTCCAGATGGTTTCCAAGGTGGCCTGTTTTCTGCGGTGCCGATGGGTGTGTTGAAACTGCCGCCTTTTTGCGTCCTGCTCTAGTCCTTACCTGTTTGCACTTCCAGGGGGGGTCTGTGGGTGTCTCTGTGCATGAGATTCTCATGAGCATGTTTAGGACGAGTGGCTTATAAAATCAGACTTGTTATGTCATGCTTTACTTTTAGAACTCAATGTGTCAGTAACAGAAAAACATGTTACAGAGAGGTGTATTATATTTTTATCCAATTAATAATATCTACATTATGCATAACTCCTAGACGTATGGGTTTCTAAGTATGACTCGTGTAGAATTTAAAACTTATCATCCCTTTGATACATGAGAAATAAAGGAATGAAGGTCAACCTTTAGAAGGTTTCTCTGAGAAGGATCTTTACAACATAGGAAACCACTGGTTGACACCTTGTCAGCCAACGTGGCTGTTCAGTGTTAAGTCACATGTCTTCTGACAATTCCAAAAAGCTTTTCATTGGCCACATTTGCTCTTGGTGCTCATGATGTATTAAAGAAAGATTTAAATGAACTCCAACAGCAGAAGCCCTTGAAATAACCTCTTCACACGTGTCCTCTTGCACGGATAGTATCATAAGACAAACACGGGTGGATTACGACCTACCGAGCAGAAGGAACGAAATCACACGACTTTTATTAAGGCATAAAATAAACGTATTAACTGTTATCTGGAATGCTAATTAGTAGAAAGAGCACTGACAATTTTATTTATCAACATTAAACACAATTATTAATTGCAGACCTGACGCATCTAGCAGTAAGTAGGCTGTGTTGTATATATGCTGGGGCCTTAGGTCCATTGTTTGAGAAGGATGTTTACCCAAATCCCGTGGGGAAATAAGTAATTGTAGTTGTTAGATTTTAATTGCCTCGGAATAAGACAGTTTATGTTTTCTTGTCTGAGCATGTCAGTAGGGTGGCACTCAGGAAAGGGGCTCCAGGAGCCGTGAACAGGAAGTGGATTTATGTGTGGTTCTGAAACGAAGGTGTGATGAATGTTTAGCGGGATGGTGTTCAGTGTGAATGACACACTGTTCGTGAACGCGCTCACAGACTCTGCTCAGAGGGTGTTTAGCAGGCAAGCCACTTTTCTGCATTTGCTTCTTCACAATGAAAATTAATGTGGGAGGGACATATTGGATTGAATTGCTACAGGTGAATGGGAAGTGTGTCAGGGAGAAAGCACCTTCATTGTGTTGTGATTGGCATTGCTGTGAAATGAAACAAGAGACCACTCACATTTTTGTCCATCTTTTTCAAAATTTTCCCCTGAAGATCCGAACTCCAGAATCTGTGGCCATTTACTCATAGGGGCAGCCAAGAATTCATTTGCAAAACTCATGGATAAGATTAGCCTGGCGATGGAGAATATACCTCTGCGCAGTAGGAGCATTACGTATGTTGAAAAAGACTCCCTGGTCCAGCGGCTGGCCCGGGGGCTGCACAAAGTGAACACACTGGCCCTGAAACACGGTCTGCGCGCTCACGTGCCCATTATGGTACGTATGGAATTTGATCGACCAGTGACCTCAGCATTTACAGTCGTTATGCACCAATGTATTTAGATTTCCAGAGAACTTTTAATGGAGGAAGTAGAAACACGGCCAAATAAAAGGTCTAAAAGCTCAAAACACAAACCTTCTAGCATCAGTTCTGGTGTTCCTGTTCTCCATAAGGGAACTGCAGCAGAATCAGAGGCACAAACAGCGGTCCGCTCCATTTCCTAGCCATGTAGATTATTTCTTACCTTAAACCGTTCATTTCTCACATGTCAAATTTTGTTTCCTAACAAAATGAAACTTCATCTCTGAGTTTCAGCAATAACTGGCATTGTTCTCTTGAAAATTTTAATTAAAAGAATATTTCTTTTTAAAAATCATTTTATTGAGGGCTTGGAGAGATTTTTATCACAATCCATACATCCATCCATTGTGTCAAGCACATTTGTACAAATGTTGCCACCAACATTTCCAAAACATTTTCTTTCTACCTTAGCCTTTGGTATAACCTCATTTCCCCCCCTCTCTCATGAACCCTTGATAATTTATAAACTATTATTATTTTTTTCATGAAATATTTTCTCTTAAATAAAATATGTTTATTTAAAATGGACACAATGGATGTCTCTTAAATCGTCTATCATGCAATTTATTTAAAAAATTTTAAATGGTGCTTTAGGTGCAGCTTCACAGCAAATCCATTTCTCATTCAACAGCTTGTTCACAACATGCTTGGTGTTGTATGCCATGTAACCTAAGTCACATATCACATGGGAAAATGGCCACTGCTACTGACTTACTAATTTAGCTGTGGTTGCTGTATGTGACATTGCTCTTGCTTATCAACAGAAAAGCACCGCGTCCCTACAGAAGCAAATATTTGGATTTACACAAAGGCTCCATGCAGCCGAAGTGGAGCGCCGCTCACTGCGTTTAGAGGTGACTGAATTCAAACGAAATATGAATGAGATGAAGAAGGAATTAGACAAATCCCAGAATCTCCAAGTACAGTTAAATGAGTTTAAACAATCTGTAAGTATATTTGACTTATGAAATATCGCATTGGTGGGCTCTTCCCTGATGCGTATGTGGGTGTGTGTATGTTTAAAATGTACTGTATAATGTAAATATCTGAGTGTGTATATACACATTTTGCTTGGATCTACAACCAATGCTCATGGAAGCAGCAGTCAGGGGCGCAAACAACCTAGTGCGCTGGGGGGACTTCCTGCACAAGGCCTCTCGGGTGCCTTAAAGCACACAGAGGGCACATTGAGGACGAGGGTGCCCCAGACGCAAGCCTGAAAAAGAAGATGTCCCTCAATGAGATGGACGGATGCAGTGGCTGCAGCAGCGGGCTCCAACAATGACAAGTGTGAGGATGGTGCAAGACTGGGTTGCGTTCCGTCCTGTTGTGCAGTGGGTCACTGAGTCAGGGCTGACTTCGCTGCTCACACGCATACACACGAGAGGACTTCAAACAGTGTGTGGGAAAATCCGTATCTTTTAGCTTCATGAACTTGTGGAAGCCTCTGGTAATCTCTTTTTTAATTATCTTTATTTTTTTGAAGTCCATTAAGGAAGATCTCTTTTCTCTTCAGAATGCCCTTATTGTGAAATGCCTCCAGTTAAAGATTCTGGTGTTTGGAGTTGGATCATCTTTGTGGCATTATTTTAAAAAATAGAAGATAACTGCAAAAAAAAAAAAGCTGCATGCCAACGTTTGATTAAGAAAAAAACCAAATGTCTGAGTGAATGAAGCACAATAAAATGTAGATACACCTGTTCTATTTGCAGTTGGGTTAGTTAGTAACATTCCTGTTTTTAATGCTTATTTAGGAACATGGACCTAAAGGATTATACTAAGACATCAAATCTGTATACAACACATGACAGCTACTATAAACATAAATACAAAGCTTGTTTCTTAAACTCCTCAGTCCCCTCTACTCTGAGAAATCCCCAGTTGTACATGTTTCATTTTAGTTTAATTATACTTTTGGTTCATTTGGAATTTGCATTCCTAACATGTATGGATTAGAAGCAGGGGCAGTTTCACTTCTCAGTCCTATAATTTTGTAAATAACTAATGTTGATTATTATTTTAAATAGGTATATCTTCAGAGGGTGTTAGGCCAGGTGGACTAGAGAAACAAATCCAGTGACACTCATATATGTGTAAGAAAGGGCTTTATATCATGAAGTAATTAAATATCAACAAAGTGACCCATCCCAGTCCAACTCAAGTTCATAAGTCCAAGGCTAGCTTGTATGTACCTCTCCAGACTCACGCAGCCACATGCAGTGATGCAGAATGCAGGAAGACCACAGGTCCGTGGGTGTAGACTCTCATGGATCCAAGGTTGGTGGAAAGCTCTGGCAGCTCCCAGAGTGACCAGCAAGCAGGAAGGTGAAGGGGGCCAGAGGCAGAGAGGTTGGACCACATCCCCAAGAACACAGCATCAGGATGTGACCTGATTGACAGGTCTGACTCCACCCCTAGCCAGGAGTGTCTAGAGGGTAAAGAGTTCCTATACAATAGACAACTTAAGTAATTGTTAACTGCACTCCGATTACACATAAGCAATAGTTTTTTTTCTTTTCCCCCCCTGAGAAGGTCTAATGACATCACAACTTTTTCCCCAGAGATGGAAAATTTATGAGCTGCCTTCGCACCTTTCAGATTATTGATATCTGAAAGTCCCAGATTAAATACAAAAAAATATAAGGAGGAAAGTTGAGATCACTATAATCTTACAGTTACTGGTGAAATGTGAATACATTTAATTCCCTACACTTTTTCTATAGCTCTTGTTTGGAGTGATTTTGCAAGTACGTTTTGCATCTGTTATTTTGTATCTGTTGTTGTTGGGTGCCACTGAGTCGGTTCTGACCCATAGGGACCGTATGCACCACAGATGTAAACACTGCCTGCGCCTGTCCATCCTCACAATGGTTCCTGTGCCCAAGCCCATTGTGCAGCCACTGGGTCAGTCCATCTCCTTGAGGGTCTTCTCCTTCTGCAGGGACTGGTCTCTCCTGACAGCATGTCTAAAGTATGTAAGACCAAGTCAAGTCTCACCATCCTATGTCTATGGAGCACTCTGGCTTTACTTCTTCCAAGACAGACTTGTTTGTCTTTTTGTCAGTGGTACTTTCCATGTTCTTCACTAGCCCCATGATTCAAATGTATCGATTCTGCAGCGGTTCTCAGCCTGTGGGTTACAACCCCTCGGGTGGGGGGTGGGGTGTCGAACGACCCTTTCACAGGGGTTTCCCGATTCTTAACAGTAAAAAAATTATAGTTGTGAAGTAGCAACAAAAATAATGTTATGGCTGGGGGCTCACCACAACATGAAGGAGATTAGGTCACCGTGTTAGGAAGGTTGAGAACCATTGTTCTATGGTCTTCCTTATTCAATGTCCAACTTTCACATGCGTCTCAGGCAACTGAAAATCCTATGGCTTAGTATTTCCAGAATACTATGGCTTAGTAGAGCTAAGGTGCACCTTGATTCTCAAAGTAACATCTTTGCTTTTCAGTACTCTAAAGAAGGCTTGTGCAGCAGATTTACCTAACGTAACACATCTTTTGACCCTTGGATGCTGCTCCCAAAAGCATTGATTGTGGATCAAGCAAGACAAAGATCCTTGCCAACTTCAGCCATTCTCTGCTTACCGTGATGTTACCTCTTGGGCTAATTGTGAGGATTCTGGTCTTTACATTGAGTTGTAGCCCATACTGAAGGCTCTACGCCTTCATTTCATCAGCAAGTGCTTCAATTCCTCCTCGCTTTCAGCAAGCAAGGTTGCGTCATCTGCATATCTCAGGCTGTTAATAAGCCTTCCTCCAATCCTGATGCCACACTCTTCATATAACTCAGCTCCTTTCATTGTTTTCTCAGTATGCAGATTGAATAAGTATGGTGAGAGGTTACAACCCTATGCACACCTTTCCTGATTTTAAACCAGGCAGTATTCCCTTGTTCCATTCACACAACTGCCTTATGATCCATGTACAGGTTTCCCATGAGCACAACAAAGTGTTCTGGAATTCCCGTTCTTCTCAAGATTACTCATAGTTTGTTATGATTCACACAGTCAACTCCTTTGGCATAGTCAATAAAACACAAGTAAGATTCTTTTAGTATTCTCAGTCAAGATCCATCTGACATCAGCAATGATATCCCTTGTTCTGTCAGTGTACAACTGCAACTGTTTTTACATGATCTCCGGTAATATTTTACTTTCATCTGATAGCAATGATATATATTGCGCTATAGTTTGAGCATTCTGTTGGGTCACCTTTCTTTGGAATGCGTGCAAATATGAATCTCTTCTAGTGAGCTGGCCACCTCGTTTTCTTACAGATTTCCTGGCATGGATGAGTAAGTGGTTCCAGTCCTTTGTGTGCTTGTGGAAACCTTTCAATCGATATTCCATCAATTTCTGGAGCCTTGTTTTTGGCTAATGCTTTCAGTACAGCTTGAACTTCTTATCTCAGCACCATTGGTTCTTGCTCACGTGCTACCTCCTGACATGGTGAATGTAGACGAGTTCTATTTGGTATAGTGACTCTGTATAGTCTTTCCATCTTCTTTTGATACTTTCTTAATCATTTAATATTTTGCCCCCAGAATCTTTCAATATTGGAGCTCAAGTCTTGAATTTCTTCTTGAGTTCTTTCAGTTTCGGATATGTTGAGGATATTGTTCTATTTTGGTTTTCTAACTCTTAAGTCTGCACATTTCATTATAATGTTTTTCTCAAATGGAAAGTATTATAAGCATTTTCCTGTACCAATTATGAAAAATATTTGCCAAATAATATTGTACCATATAAATTAGCAACATTTATTTGATTGATCTCCTATTCATAGACATTTAGTTCATTTCCAGTTTTCTTCCCTTTTTAATTAAATTTCTAAAAGGTGTTTATCCTTTTAAAAGTCAGTTCCTCCAAGTCTGGTTCTATCTCCTTTTGACCTGCATCCTGTCAAACACACAAATTACATATGCGATTTGAGGTCATCTGTCAATATTGATAGAGACAGCCATTGATCCTATTTTGAGATTTAGAATTTTTTTTGAGATTTAGAATTTAATCATCTTGTATATGGAGGTTTAGATGATAGGCCCCCCATTTATTTATTTATTTATCATTTTATTTTGGGGCTCTCATAAATCTAGTACATCATTCAGTGGTATTAAGTATACTTGTACATATGTTGCCATCAACATTTCCAAAACAATTTTTTTTCTACTTGACCCATTGGTCCCTGACCCTTCTACCCTCCCTGACCCTTCTACCCTCGTGAAACCTTGATTAATTATATATTATTATTGCTCTTTTGTGTCTTACACTGTCTGTTGTCTCCCCTCACTCACCTTTCTGTTATTCATCCCCCTACTTTTTTGAAAATTAGAAGATTCTTTATACTTATGCAGGTTGCTTCCTGGAATACCTATGACAAATTTTAAGTATTCTAGAAAATTTGATTTCCTAGTCCACAGTTTTTAGGTGTTAGTAAAACGAGTTATTATCTTATCCATTAGTTTGAAAGTGGTCATGACTTGTTTTCTAGAATCTACAGAGAAGGGTCTGAAAGAAAGCTTCTGGAAGGAGACGGAAAGAAGAGTACTCTCAGGGCTTTGATGGAAGGACTGGCTGAAGTCAGAGCTGAGAGTACCAGTATATGTATTTCAGGAAGTGCTCAGTGTGAGTTGCTTCCACTGAAGTGTAGAAATAAAAATAGGGTTAGTGGAACTAATAAATGGGGGATGGGGTATGTCGTTTTAATGTTTTCTCATGACTGAGTTATAATAGCAGTGATGGTATCTGGCATTTACTGACCACACTGACCATGTGCCAGGCACCGACCCTGAGAACTTTACAGACTCCCTTTCATCCTTACGTGACAGATGAAGAATGTGAGGCACAGAGCAGCGGAGTAACTTTCCCCAAGTACCTGGTTAGTAGGCGGACATGACAGGGTATGAACGGAGGTCATATGGCTTCAAAATCCACATTTTAAATAACTTCACTGTAGTAGTAGTGTTCATAATTAGTTTCCTTAATAGAAAATTACTGAAAATAGTCAATATTTGCTTTAAAACGTTGGGTAGTCTGCCTAAAACCATTACGTTTTCACCAATTTCATATAGCGTATCTAGTAGAAAAGGATATATTTAGGGCAGTGGATTAAACAATGGGCTGCCAACCCGAAGGTTGGCCGTACAAACCCACCAGCCGCTCCGCAGGAGAAAGATGAGGCTGTCTGCTGCTGTAAAGGTTCCCAGTCTTGGACCCCCTTTGGGGCAGCTCTGCTCTGTCCTGTAGGCTCACTGGGAGTCGGACTCTATTTGATGGGAGTGAGTTTGATTTCAGGTTTTTATGTAGTGGAAAATGTAACAGTTTCTTTATAGTTGGTTTAAACTTACAACATAAAATGAAATGTCTTATCTGCTAAAAGTTACTCAGTTCTTTTATTGTTTTGGAATACCATGTTCGTCCACTGCACAGCTATTCTTTAACAGCCAACCTCTGTATCATAATGGTTTATTAGTGCCTCATAAATGCTTTCACGTATTGTCTCTTTCTCATTCCATGTCACTACTATATTCTAACATTAGCTGCATTTTCAGGCAAAGGAGAGTTTTTGGAGGAGTGGGAAGGGCACATAGATTCTGTTAAAATCAGGGAAGTTCCACAACATGGTGGGGAAATCCTCTCTGACTGGGGTTGTGTAGACTGCAGATAGGGGACTACTGGTCTGGTGGGAATGGATGGCTATTATATAAGCCCACAAAAAATACAACAGAGATACAGTAGAATAGTCTGGTGTCAGGAAACAGAGGGCTGTTTCAATGTAGAAGTGCATCTTGAGTTCTACAAGCAGAGGGCTGGCTCCTCATAGCCCATGTCCAGAGAGAGACTGCTATTGAGAAGGAGCCCAAAGGGAGGGCACGGAACAATCCAAACATTCCACAAGTATGAGTAGATCTCCCCGAGGTGACTCTCAGGAAATCACACGTGTGCCTTGGGGTCATTCTCACTACTTTATATTAAGGCAATCACTAGGCTCTCTTGTTATGCTGCCCTGTCATCTTTTAAAATTCCACCAGTGTTGAGAAATGCATGATAAATACTCTTGAAAAAACAAACAATAGTGAAGAATAGCAAAGACTTCAAGGAGGTAGCAGGCGAGGTATTGGATGCCAAAATAAGTGGAGACCATAGCATCCGAACTACAGAAAGACCCATGCAGTGAGTTTGTCTCCTGCTGATTGCAGCCCTCGTTTCCTCTCGAGAGGATCTGTGTGCTTGCTATTCCTGGCCTGGAAGAAACTCTAATTCAGCACATTTGTGTTTTCAGCTCATTTTTCAGAAGCCTCAGACATAAGTTCTACATTCAGCTGCAGTAATTTGCGCATTCTGAGAATGTGATGCCTAGAACCAGTGGGGTTTTTATGTTCTACTCTCTCATCATCTAGTCTTTAAAGCATCTTTTATCAACTTACCCTTGTGGTTCCTTGCATTAATCCACCTCCAGTTCTTTGTAGAAATGGAGGTGTCATGAGATGAACATGCACTTAGCATAATGGCATGGCTGTGTGGTTATCCTTCAGCGTTCCACAGGCGCCGCTCAGGTCACTTCCATTTTGTAAAACATTCCCCTCTTTCTCCTTCAAGGTCAAGGCTCATGGTTTGTTGTAATTATTTTCGTTCGTTTGAACGTCTTGCACAGGAGTGGTACAAATGTGTGTTGCTTGAGTTCCACAGCCCCCATCTTCAATTGGTGTGAGTTTCTCCAGAACAGAGTGTTCTTGTTTCCAAAGCAGTCATCAGCTTGGAAAGCAAGTATTGCTTATCTTGTTCACAGTGTTAGAGGCAGATTCCATGTATGAAGTCTGTTACTCCAATATATATAGAAAACCAACTGAATTCAAGGTTCCCTTCTCAGTGTGGGATAAAGCAGTCCAGTGAGATCTCTGCTCAGTGGCAAGCCCATCCTTATATGTGAGTAGTTATGGGAGAGCATAGAATGACAAGGAAAATGTGAAAAGCGATATAAGATTAGTGTAGGTAATAATAATGACTAGAAAAAATAAAGCATTGATATGATGGTGTGTGTGGGTAGTGGTGGGATTGTGGAAGATGGAGTTCTTTCAAGAAAAACAAATTATGTGTGTGTATCTTATTTAATATAGAAATTCATAAAAATAGAGGTATTGACCTATGTACATATATTTATGTGGCAATACACTGAGGTTGTGGGTGGATTTTGGGCTTCTGCTCATGCCCTCCCTCAATGCAAGAGCACTTTGTTCTAACAACCTGTCATTCCATGATACTCTTTCCCAGCACAATTGCTGAAGACAAAATGTGTGCATAAGTAAATGTGAAGAAAGCAGATGGTGCCTGGCTATCAAAAGATATAGCATCTGGGGTCTTAAAGGCTTGAAGTTAAACAAGCGGCCATCTAGCAGTGAATCAACAAGCCCACATGGAAGAAGCATACCAGCCTGTGGAATCATGAGGTGTTGCCGGGACCAGTTAACAGACATCAGAAGACCTAAAACAAACAACCAACCAACCAACCAACCAACCAACCAACCAACCAACCAACCAACCAACCAATCAATCAACCATATTGTTGACAATGTGGGGGGTTGGACTAGAAACCTAAAGCCCATCTGTAGACAATGGGATATCCCCTAACAGAGGGGTCACAGGGAAGGGATGAGTCAAGCAGGGTGCAGTAAAGGACCAATGAAACACACAATACTCCTTTGGTTCCTTGAGGCTTCCTCACCCCCCACTATCATGACCCTAGTCCTGCCTTTCACTGTGTGCTAGACCGAAGCATGTGCCCAAGTACAGATAAGAGATAAGAGCTCATGATACAGGGAATCCAGGAACAGGAATGGGAGCAGTGATACCAGGAAGGCATGGGGAAGGTGGGGAGAGGAGGAGAGGAAAGGGGTACCAATCACGGATTGACACATAACCGCAACACTCCTCCCGCCCCCAAGGAGGAAAAAAACCAGAATCCGTGGGGGAAAGGAGACAGCGATCAGTATAAGATATGACAATAATAATAATTTATAATTTATCCAGTGACCAGGCGGGTGGTGGGGGGGGTGAGAGGGGAAAGAGGAGCTGACACCAAGGGCTCAACAGCAAGTAAATGTCTAGAAAATAACGTTGGCAACATATGCACAAATGCTCTTGATACACTTGATGTATGGATTGCTACAGGGGCTGTAAGAGCCCTCAAAATATTTAAAAATAAGAGTAAATGGTATCGAGCCTCTTAGGAATGTTTGTGTTATATTCTGTGAGTTGTTTGTTAGGTGCTGTTGAGTCGATTATGTCCCCTGTGTTGTGGCCACTGTGTCAGTCCATCGTGTTTAGGGTCTCCCTCTTCTCCACTGACCCTTTTTACCACGCTTCCACTGACTACCACGCATGATGTTTCCCCCCACAGACTTCTCTCCTGTTCACACGTCCAAAGTGTGTGAGATGAAGTCGTGCTAGCCTCACTTCCAAGGAGCATTCTGGCCATGCTTCTTCTAAGACAGATTTGCTTGTTCTTCTGCAATTCCACAGTACTTTCAATTTTCTTTGCCAACATCGTAATTCAAATGTATCAATTATTCTGCACTCTTCCTTAGTTATTGCTCAACTTTCACCTGGGCATGAGCTGACTGAGAACACCATGGCCTGGGGTCAGGTGTGCTCTAGTCCACAAAGCAACACCCTTGCCCTTCACTACTTTAAAGAAGTTTGTGCAGCACTTTTGCCCAGTGCAATATGTCATTTGATTTCTTGATGGCCAGCCACTTCTAGGGGCATTGACTGTGGATCCAAGCTAAATGAAATCAGTCATGATACCACAATCTCCCCCGCCCCCCTTGTATATCATGATGCTGCTTATTGGTCCAGTTATGAGGATTTTAGTTTTCTTGACAGTTGAGTTGCAATCCATATAGAAAACTTTAGTCTTTGACTTCCATCAGCAAGTGCTTAAAGTCCTTGTTTTTAGCAAGGAAGGGTGTGCCATCTGAGTATTTCAATCCTGATTCTGACTTCTCCATATAGTACAGCTTTTTGGAGCATTTCTTCAATATGTGGCTGAATAAGCATGGTGAAAGCAGACAACCTGGGTGCTCACGGTTTCTGACTTAAACCCCGAAGTATGTCCTTTCTCTGTTCAAATGACTGCCTCTGGGTCTAAGTGTAGGTTCTGCACGAGCACAAGGAAGTGTTCTGGAATTATTAATGTTAGCAAACATAATTCTGAAGATTGAATGCTACAACAATGCAGTTAGCATACACATGAATAATCGCTTTCCTCTCCCCTCCCCACCCAGAAATTAATCACTCATGAGAAGTTTGAAAGTGCCTGTGAGGAACTGAATAACGCATTGCTCCGGGAGCAACAGGCGCAGATGCTGCTGAATGAGCAGGCCCAGCAGCTACAAGAGCTGAACTATCGACTTGAGTTGCACTCCAGTGAGGAGGCTGACAAAAACCAGACTCTTGGAGAGGCTGTGAAGGTAGGAGTGTACCTTGCACAAGACTCAACTTCTTCCCTGCGGGATTCTTTGAGTAAATGATCTTTTTGGACTAGATCCCAAAATGTGAAAAAAAAATTTTGGGGGGTAAGATCTGATAAAGGATAGGTTGAAAGGTGATTATGAAACGTCATTCACAAGCATGCATTGTGACTCAGAGCAACTGCATAGGACAGGGTAAAATTGCCCCTGTGGGTTTCTGAGACTGTAACTGTTTTCAGGAGTAGAAAGCCTCTCTTTTCCTCCACAGAGAGGCTGGTGGTTTGAACTGCTGTCCTTGTGGTTAGCAGCCCAATGCGTAACAAGTACGCTATATACTGATTTATAATTTGTGTGACTTCATAATAGAGCATGACCTTTTCTTGTATATCAAATGCTAGGATTCTGTGATATAATTTTTCCCTCTATTTTAGTATGAGTAATAAATAGTCATTATGGGAAAAATAAGAAACTTTAGGTAAAAAGTTAAATAATTTCAAATTATATCTTTTAATTTAATGTTCTTAGTTGTCATTAAGTTGGTTCGAACTCATCGAAACCCCACGTACTGCACACCATTTTTCTTCTATTTGAGCCCATTGTTGCAGCCACTGGGCCAATCCACCTTGTCAAGGATCTTCCTCTTTTTCTGCTGCCCCTCCACTTTACCAAGCACGATGTCCTTCTTCAGGGACTGGCCTCTCCTGACAACATGTCCAAAGTGTATGAAAAGGTCTCACCGTTCTTACCTCTGAGGAGCATTCTGGCTGTACTTCGAAGACAGATGTGTTTGTTCTTTGACAGTCTACGGTACTGTCAGTATCCTTCTCCAGCGCCATGCTTCAGACACATCGCCCCTTCTTCAGTCTTCCGTACTCAGTGTCCACCTTCTCACATGCATTTTGAGGCAACTGAAAGTACCATGGCTTGGGTCAAGTACCTCTCAGTCCTCAAAGTAAAGTCCTTGCTCTTCAACCCTCTATGTGCAGCAGATTTACCCAATGCAATTCATCGTCTGCTCTCTTGCATTCTGCTTCCATGAGGAGTGATTGTGGAGTCAAGTGAGACAAAATTCTTGACAACTTTAATCTTTTCTCCATTTATCATGATGTTACCTGTTGGTCCAGTTGTGAGGATTTTGATCGTCTTGACACTGAGTTGTAATCCATATTGAAGGCTACAGTCCTTGATATATTCATTAGCAAGCGCTTCAAGCTCTCACTTTCAGCAGACAGGGTTGAGTCATCTGCATATTGTAGGTTGTTTATAAGCCTTCTTCCAACCTTTATGCCACATTCTTTTGCTTTACATCTTCTGTTAAATCTTTCAATCTTTCATGTGTATTTCTTAGATATTATATTTTGGATATATGTAAGTATAAGCAAAGATAAGAGTAATGAAAATACAATAATATTACACATATTATATATTTTAAAGAAATACCGTATCAGGATATTAATAAATATGATTGTGCAGTAATTTTTAGTAACTGATGGACTTCCTTTGTTTGAATGTACTGTAATTAAAAAAATTTAAATTTAGATTGCTTATAGCTTTGTATGTATGTTTTAAGATTTTATTTGATCTTTTCTCTATTATAAGTAATTTTCCCCAACAGTTTTATTGTCAGATAAATTATATCATGCTATTTAATAATTCAGTCACAGAAAGAAGAGTTATACAGTCATCACCACAATCAGTTTTAGAATAATTTCTTCATTCTTATATCATTATTAGTTCCACTTTCCCCATGTCAGACCCCCAAGGAGCTATTAATCCAGTTATTGTTTCTATAGATTTACCTATCTGGATGTTATATACAGAAACACATTAATTAGGAAAAAACCCAAACACCTAACAATAACAAAGTAAAACATAAAAAAGCCTCACTTGAAAAGAAAGTAGAAAACTTGAAAAACTTGAACATATTTAAATGGATCCTGAGGGAGATCAAACGACAGGGCCGTGTCACGTTTCAACCTAGCTGCGCCTGTGAAAGTCCACTTTCAGGACATTCTCCGTGATAGCAAGGCTGCTCACATGGAGCTTAATCAATGTATGCCTTCCTTTCCCTTTCCTTTTTTAAAAATCATTTTATTGGGGGCTCTCACAGCTCTTACAACAATCCCTACATCAATTATACCAAGCGTATTTGTATATATGTCGCCATCATCATTTTCTAAACATTTACTTTCTATTTGAGCCCTTGGTATCAGCTCCTCTTTTTTCTCCCTCCCACCCTCCCACTTTGATAAATTATAAATTATTATTATTTTCACGTCTTACACCGACCGCTGTCTCTGTTCGCCCATGTTTGTTGTTGGTTCTCCCTTGGTGGGGTGTGTGGTGTGGAAGGGGTGGTTGTATGATGATCATTGCGATTGGTTCCCCCTCCTTTTTGAAAAAAAGAAAGAGCTTTAAAGTGGGTCAAAAGGAAGATCAGATGCTGAGATAATTACATTTTAACCTCAACATGTCTGCCATTTTGGACATTACGATGCCCTCTGTCTGATAACTGGCCTAGTCACATCCGTCAGCCACAACCAGAGGGAATCCGCTGCAGGCTTCTTCCATGGGTGGGGCCTGCAAGTGGCTGTCCTCCAGAGCCTGCAAACCAGGGTGCACAGTGTCCGTTCTGAGACCAGTCTCTCCTTTAGATTTGGGTTTTATTATTTACAATCTTTGGATCTCATAGGCTGGTAGGCTTCTTCCATGGGGACTTAAAAGACACCTCCCTTAGGTGTCTGCTTGTGTGAAAACAAGCCCTTAAGAACCAGGCATTATTCTTTCTGATAGACGAGCATCATCTAGTTTCTTCACCACACTTTGCAGTCGCACCCATTTCTTCAGTGATTTCTTCATGAGGGTGAGCATAAAGCAGGGCCATGTCATAAACCCTAATTGTTTTAGACTGGGGCTAGAATTAAGTGCAGGCTCCAAATCCCTTCCACAAAGATGCTTGCTGCTGGGTGAATGTTAGTGATCTGAGTCCACTAGCCGCCCTCTGCAGCAAGATGGAGCAGCCTGTTTCCATTAAAGATTACAGCCTTGGGCGTCTTAGGAGATAGTGCTGCTCTGTCCTGTAAGATTGCTACAACTTGGAATCGAGTTGACAGCAATGAGATTATAAGTAACAACGTGTAGTGAAATCTTTATGCACATAAACTGATTACTGCCTCAGAATAAATTCGTAGAAGAGTAATTACCAGACACAAAGTCACATACATTTAAAAAATGTATGTATTATTATTTGGCCTACAATTTTTCCCCCAATTCTATTTTCTCTTTATATATATGCAACTGCACTTTCCTTCCATAAAATTTATTATTTTAAAAAATCATTCCCAAGTTGATGGATGTGTCATTGAGATGTTAATTTGTATTCCTTTGATTACTAGTCAGACTGAACATTTGAAAAAGTGTATTGGTCACTAAAAGCATTTGACCTTTTTTGTGCTTCATGCCCATTAATAGATCATCGAGGTAACTGTGCGTTGAAAAGCCTGTACCTGTGCCAATCTTGCCTTTTCCTACAGTGGTTTGTGCTTTTGTTTACTTATGGTATCTTCCAGAAGATGGAAACCTGTTCATATTCATTTCTTAAAAATGCCAGCAGCTTAAATATTTTTGTCAGGAGTGGAGAATCGTTTAATGACAACCTCTTAATTAGAACTAGCAGGTGGTAATGCAAAAATGCTCTCTAGTGGGAGACTGCATGGTTCAGTGGAAAAAGCACTGGCCTTGGAGCCAGTGTTTCTGAATTCAAATCCCAGTTCTGTCACTTGGGCACAATACTTAACCTCTATGAGCCTCAGTTTCCTCTCCTGCAAAAATAGAGACGATAATTACGTTGCAGGATTTTGAAAGTGAGAATTAATTAGGAAGCTGCTGTAAAGCAAGTATATGCTTGATAACTATTCTTTTGTGTTTCCCAATAATATGTAAAATAGCTATTTTAAAAAGCTATGTTTTGCACATAACTTCTTATTTTAAAAAAGTTTATCATTTTTTATTCTTGTTAAAAATAAAATAAGATCACTAATAGAAAATAAATAAAATATAGTAAAGACAAGTTATCCCTGACTCATCATATAAAAATAATTATTGTTGACATTGGGGAGGTTTGCTTTTAATAATTTTTCTATACCTAATATCTTTCATAAATTGTAGTTCGGGCTAGATGTTCAGAAGGGCCTTGTATTATAAAACTGGTCCAGCATACTTACCTGGCAGGGGAGATACCATGATCACGAAGGTGGTTTTCCCAGGGCGAGGCTTATCCATTGCACTCTGGATGTGCTGATCCCTGCGATTTCCCCAAATGTGGGAAACTCGACTGCATAATTTGTGGTAGTGGAGGACTGCGTTCGCGCTCTCCCCTGAAAAAAAAAAAACTGGTCCAGCAAGAGCTTGGCTAAGAAGCTTCCTTTAATTCAGCAGTGCATTAATAAAATAATGGAAATCCTAGGGACCAAAGTCTAACAATACTGACAAACCCCAGTGAGTTAAAACCAATGTTAGCACTGTGAACCAATACTGGGGTGCTCTGGGGGCAGATAGCAAAACCAGTGCTGGGAACCTGGAGACAAAGGTTTGGCTTTGGCTGCAGGTCGAGGCTGAATGTGAGACTCCTGCTTTAAGGAAGGGACCCCAGGTCAGTAGTGTTCCATTGTTACTGGTAGAAGCAAATGCAAAATCATTTCTAGAAGCAGTGTTGCTGGATTTTTCCCTGTAGGATACTTCCAGTTTAAGTAAGATCAGCCAAGTAACTGACATATGGCAAGACAGACAAATATTTTCACCTTAAATCTAGTTTACTTGCTAAATTCTCTGATGAACTCTAGTACTTTCACTGAACATTCTATTTTTATATTTTTAAAATCATTTTATTGGGGGCTCATGCAACTCTTATCACAATCCATCCATCCATCCATTGTGTCAAGCACATTTATACACTTGCCACCACTATCATTCTCAAAACATTTTATTTCTACTTGAGCCCTTGGTATCAGCTTCTCATTTTTTCCACACTCTCCCCACTTCCTTTCCCTCACGAACCCTTGACAATTTATCAATTATTATTTTTTTCATGTCTTGCACTGTCTGACATCTCCCTTCACCCACTTTTCTGTTGTCCATCTCCCAGGGAGGGGGTTATATGTAGATAATTTTGATTGGTTTCCCCTTTCTATCCTACCTTCCCTCCATCCTCCTGGTATTGCCACTCTCACCTCTGGTCCTGAGGAGTTCATCTGTCCTGGATTCCCTGGGTTTCCAGTTCCCATCTGTACTAGTGTACATCCTCTGGTCTAGCCAGATTTGTAAGGTAGAACTGGGATCATGTTAGTGGGGCGGTGCAGGGAGGAAACATTTAGGAACTAGAGGAACGTTGTATGTTTCATCGTTGCTACACTGCATCCTGACTGGCTTGTCTCCTCCCCTCAATCCTTCTGTAAAGGATGTCCAGTCCCCTACAGATCGGTTTTGGGTCCCCACCCCACATTCCCCCTCATTCACAATGATATGATTTTTTGTGCTTTGATGCCGGATACCTGATCCCATTGACACCTCATGATCACACAGGTTAGTGTGCTTCTTCCACATGGGCTTTGTTACTTCTCAGCTAGATGGCCGTTTGATTACCTTCAAGCCTTTAAGACCCCAGGTGCTATATCTTTTGATAGCCGGGCACCATCAGCTTTCTTCACTACATTTGCTTATGCACTTGCTTTGTCTTCAGCAATTGTGTTGGGAAGGTGAGCATCATGGAACATAGATAGCCATATTATTTGTTCTATTCAATAGTTTTGTTTTCCTTTCCAAATCATATTACTCTCATTTTATTTCTGTTTTATGGCACTGGCGAGTAGAGGTGGAGATGGTAGACATTTTTATCTTGTTCTGAATCTTAAACATAATCCATCTAGTGTTTCTCTATTAATAATAAGGGAGTTTGGTATAGAGTTTTAGTCAATAATCTTCATCAGACTAAATAAGACTGATGTTCCTGGATTACTATGATGTTTGTGTCTGTGTGTGTTGTTTATGTTTACTTATTTAATCATGAATGGAAGTTGGATATTGTCAAATGCATTTTATGCTTTTATTGCGATGGTCCTATGATTTCTCTCCCTTTTTATTATTTTGCTAGTGTGTTGAATTACAGCAGGGACTAACTGTCATTTAGCATCTGTGTTTGTATGACTTTTAAGATAAGAATGTTTTCACATTTTTAAAAGTTTGAAACCCATGCATCATCCTCCAGAGAAGAAAATGTTACCGTGAAACTATATGTGGCCTACCATTTCCAAAACCTTTACTACCCAATCTTTCTCCTTGAATGTTATTATTTGGATTAAAAAAAATCAAACCAGCCTTGCCTTATTGAAATAAATTAGCAGTTAGCTGTGATGCTTTATTTCGGGTTGTACTGCCCCACACCATTTGTTAATGCTTCATTTAGGACCCAACTATTAAAACCTCACCATAGACTTGTTCCTAGCATTTCATTATTATCCTTTTAATGTGTGTAGGTTCTGTCATGATCACCCCTTTCAGTTTGTGCAGTACTGGTATCTGTGGTCTTCCGCTCATCTGCATTAGTGTTGTCTTCGAAACAGAACAGGTTTCACATGTTAAATGATCCTATTTGTTTTTTATGATTTCATTTCCATTGTAATCTTTGTTTTACCATTTTCCCCACTGAATTTTGGCCTTTTCTTACTCTTCTTTTTCTAGCTCCTTAGCGGTGGCGCCAGGCCTCCCTAGTCCTTTACTAGATGAGTGATTAGCAAACAGCAGCCACACTGCATTTTAGGTAGCTTTGCTTTATTGAACTTTGTAGGTATGTTTTTAAACAAATGTAGTGTTTGTGGCAACCCCACCTTGAGCAAGTCTGTGGACACCAGTTTTCCAATAGCATGTGCTCACTTCATGTCTCTGTGTCACATTTGGGAATTCTCACAATATTTCAAGCTTATTTGTTGTTATTGTATCTATTATGATGATCGTGATCTTTGATGTAAACATTCGAGTGGCGTAGGGGTGCCATGAGTATGCTCATACGAGCCTGTGTGTTCTGACTGCTCCAAAACGGATCAGCCCCTCCTCTGTCTCGCCCCCTTTCCCCAAGCCTCCCTATTCCCTGAGACACAACTCTAATGAAAACAGGCCATTTAATAACCCTGCATTTGAATTATAAATTAATTTAGATTACTGCTCTGGCAAAGAATGTTGATAATACCAGGGTCTGCCAAAAGAAGAAACAAATCTGTCTTGGAGGAAGTACGGCCAGAGTACTCCTTGGAGGCAAGGTTAACAAGACTTTGTCTCATATACTTTGGACACGTTGTCAGGAGAGTTCAGTCCCTGGAAAAAGACATCATGCTTGTAAGAGGCACAGCAAGAAAGAGGAAGATCTTCAAAGAGCTGGGTTGCTACGGTGGTTGCATTGATGAGCTCAAACATAAGAACAGTAGTGCAGCTGGTACCAGACAGATTGTCACAGGGGTCAGAATTCTATGACACCTCAGACAACAGCCCTGCAATGGCCTCGGAATGTTCACATGGAAGGAAGAGTCAACTGCCGTGGCAAACTTCCTGATCTCATGTAAAGAAATTGCCACACCATCTCTGTCTTTCAGCAATTACTACCCATCAACATCGAGGTGGCCCAGCCACCAGCACAAAGATTACAGCTTGCTGAAGGTTTACATGGTGGCAAGCATTTTTAATGACAAAAATTTCTAAATTAAGATATGTACCTTTTTAAGGACATACTGCTATTACATATTTAATTAGCATAAGTTCCCAAGCTTATTTGGCCTACCATCCTGTGTGTGTGTGGGGGAAATGCTGTCCCCCACAACTAATCACGGGTTCAGTAAGTGCAATTGTATGGTTAAGATAATAAAGTCATAGAGAGCATAAGTGATAGAAGAAAGAGTCATAAATAAGTCAGATACATTTCATGGGAGCATGCTCACCTCTTGGATGGCCGTGATCTTACCAGCCAGGTCCAGGCACAGCATGGGCTGAGAGGGCTGAAGGTGAGGTGGGACGGAGACCCAGAGAGAGCCAGCTGGCTGGAGACCCCGTTTATTGCTAACCAAGGGTTATATCTACTGAGGGGTTGTTACAGGTAACCACACGTCACAAGAAGGGGCAGTACAATTGGCATACAAGCAATAGGAGGGGAGTATAACAGGTGTAACAGGAAGGGGATGAGCTTGGGGTGTACACATGATAGGAAGGGGAGGGACTATAGGTAAACATGTGACAAGAAGGGCAGATCCTAGATTCATGATGGCAGCTTAACCTTGGTCACCCTTGGGTGGGCTTGACCTCTCTGGGGTCTCCTACAAGGAAACAGTCAACTACTATCCTTATCAGAAGGGAGTGGGTCCTACTTGTTGTAGAATAAGCAGGGTGTCCCCTTGCTCTGGATGGCTGATGACCCTTTGGGAGAATCACCCCTGACCTACTTCTGTTGACCTCCAAGGGTGTAGTCATTTACCACGTGTAGTAAGCAGCTAAGTTTGGGATATATTTGGGGGAGACAACTTGGGAGAAATCTTTGTTGCCCACACCATCCTCTTTTCAGGGAAAAAAATACACACACACACACACACACACACAAATACACACACACATAGTGTTACCCTGGCAATAAAAACTTGTGTATCGTGGTAAAGTGTAGGCGTCTGCTCTTGCAGCCCACTGGATCATTCCAGCGCACCCTCGGGGGTGGTAATTAATGCCCACTGTGGGAAAGGCTAGATTACAGTAGAGTGAAAGCATTTTTATATGCACTGAGGAACTCCCCAACTTCTGACTCTCTTTATGGAGATAATTTGTGTTATTGTGTTGTGTCAGAGGGTCAAAGGTAACTTGTGTCTGTTCACATGAGAAGTTCCACTGGAATGAGGCCAAGCCCCTCTATGTATTTCCCATGGCTGCTTTTGTACTCCTGTGGCAGAGGGGTGTGATGATTTCAGACTGCGTGGCTTACAGCACCTAAAATATTTACTACCTGATCCTTTACAGGTATTGAGTGTTTTCTAGAAGTTTAAAAAGAACAACAGCACTCCACCACTAGGTATTCTGCATGTCATATTTTTTAGGGGTTGCCCTCGTGTTTGCAATCTTCTTTAACCTATTACTATCTATTTCCAAATAATAGTACAGCACACAATGGATGTTGTAGAAACCTTGCAGTAATGTACTTTCTTTTCTTCCTTCAATTCTCTTTGCTGTTTTGGTAATCATTTTACGTGTTCTCTAACATATTATAAACTCTACAATACATTGTTGTTATTTTTGTTTCACATGATAAATTCAGTTTTAAATTGGTTTAAAGAAATTTAAATCCCAAAGCACGGTCTTTTATCATTACCCACATACATTGTGGTTTTTTTTTTTTTTTGGGTAACCTTCTTTCTTGCTTTACTTGGGCATCAATTTTCATCCAGTATCATCACCTTTTCCTTGCAGCCTTTCCTTGAACATTGTTACAGTCCAAGTCTTTGTTTTTTAAAGATGTTCAGTATAAATATCTAGGTTGACAGTTTTTCTCTGAGCACATTAAAAATATTGTTTCTTTTCCTTCTGTCTTGCATAATATCTGCTGTGAAATGTGTATTGGCCTTAGGTTTGTTTCTCTGAATATAACGATACCCTTGCCGCCCCACCCCCTGCCCGCCTGCTGCCCCTGACTGCTTTCAGATTCTATGTGCACATCTTGGCCTCAGCAAGCTCGCAGCTGGATGGGACCCAAAAGTGTTGTGTGAAGACTGGCTAGCTAAAGGGCTCATCTTTACATCAGTCCTTTTGAGTCTTTTGAGCAAGATCAAAGCTAGTGAAGATAATTTTATGGTTTATAGAATGAATCATAACTGGGACAAGCCTTAGCAATACGAGTCAGATCAAAGTCCAATCAATTTCTGGGTGGGGCTGGCCTAGTTAAATTCAAGGTAGGGAGATCAGCTCAGAAGGTAAGGACAACTGTTTTTTGTGATTCCAAAGGGGCCCTCTTAAAAAACTTCTCAAAGGGGTGAACAAGCAGCCATCTAGCTCAGAAGCAAAAAAGCCCACATGGAAGAAGCACACCAGCCAGTGCGATCACAAGGTGCCCAAGGGACCAGGTATAAGGAATCATGCAAAAAAAAAAAGAATATATGTATGTGTGTATATATATGTATGTATGTGTATATATGTGTGTGTGTATATATATTTTATATATATATACCATATTGAATGAAGGGGGAAGTGCAGAGTGGAGACCCAAGGCCCAAGTGTCAGCCACTGGAGATCCCCTCATAGAGGGGTTTAGGAGAGGAGATGGGTCACTCAGCGTACGAGGTAGTACCGATGAAGAACACAGCTTTCCTGTAGATCCTGGATGCTTCCTCCCCCCAACTACCATGATCCGAATTCTACCTTGCAGGGCTGGATAGGGCAGAGGTTGTACACTGGTACATATGAGGGCTAGAGGCACAGGGAATCCAGGGTGGATGATACCTTCAGGACCAAGGGTGTGAGGGGCGATGCTGGGAGAGTGTAGGGTGAGTGGGTTGGAAAGGGGGAACTGATTACAAGGATCCACATGTGACCTACTCCCTGGGAGAGAGACGGCAGAGAAGGGGGGAAGGGAGACTCCGGATAGGGCAAGATATGACGAAATAACGATGTATAAATTACCAAGAGCACATGAGGGAGGGGGAGCGGGGAGGGAGGGGGAATAAAAAGAGGACCTGATGTAAAGGGCTTAAGTGGAGAGCAAATGCTTTGAGAATGATTGGGGCAGGGAATGTATGGATGTGCTTTATACAATTGATGTATGTATATGTATGGATTGTGATAAGAGTTGTATGAGTCCCTAATAAAATGTAAAAAAAGAAAAGGAAAAAAAAAAGAAAAGAAAACGATTAGGGCAAAAAATGTACAGATGTGCTTTATACAATTGATGTATGTATATGTATGGATTGTGATAAGAGTTGTATGAGCCCCTAATAAAACGTTTGAAAAAAAACCTTCTCAAAGGACATGGTATGATCACTGGGGCTTATTAGGAAGATGTTTTAAGAAAAATAGAAAACTGCATTGGTGAGAACAGGCCAGGAAAAGTTGGGTCAGGGAATTTTTTCCCCCCATTCCAACAGTGAACCAGCTCATTCTTTGAGGATAGCAAGGCCTGCCCCACAAGCATGCCTTTGTCCCATCTACGCTGTGGCCCTGATCTTGCCTTTTAGTAGGCACACAAGTTGAGTCCCTTGAGGATGCCCAAACTGCTGTTTTGCTGTGGTGTAAAGCAGGAGACCCAGAATCCTTCAGCAATGACTTAGAAAGATGGAAGCACCTTTACAAGATGGAATGCCTACCAAAGTGTACAAACCTGGACGGAGGGTATGTCAAGAAACAATAGCTTTACACTGGCTTTTGTAGCAATACTTTTTGAGTCACCCATGTATCGAGCATATGTCCATATTTACTTGAGAAATACTAATAATGGTTATATCTTGGTGAGAATAGGATCACCTACAAATTGTTTTTTTCTATGTGCCTGTGTGTGTGCTTACAATGGGATATTTAATTGGACATAGAAATGTAATTAAATCCATATACATTTTATTTATTTATTTATTTATATTATATACATTTTAAAGACTAAATTAATTGAACTCTATGATTCAAAATATTTTAAGTAATTTAAAAAAATATCTAATCAAAGACTAGTAGAAGTTAAGAAACAAGATAATTCTAATCTCACATACATTGAAACAAATCTAAACATGTAAAAGGCATTTTAAAATTATATATGAGATCATGTATTTTTAAAATGGAAATTATCCTATGATAATAAGTGGAACAAAGTAATTATTTTAGTACATTTTCCTGTTGTTCAATCTACCAAAAATGAGAATACTTTTTATGAATCATCTATCTCCTAGCTTGAATCTTGTCTTTTAAATGATTATTTTTAGAAAGTGATCGGAGAGCTGTTATTTTCTTAAATCTGTTTTCTCTGACCTTGAAATATAATTGACTCCCCACTAGGTCTCAATGGTATAAGCCAGTAGGAAGATAAAAATATATGAGATTAAAATAAAAGATGATAAGAGTTTTAAATTAAGTAATGACGTTAATAATCCTACTTTATGAAAATGGGTTATATGATAGATGTTAATTATTAACATAACCATGGCTTATCAACTAAAAAAGTCTACTTTTTAAAAGAACAAGATCTATAAGGTTATTTTGCTTAAAAGTTTACTAAGGAAAATGTGATTGTATTCAAAATTAGTTAAATAAATGACTTCATGCAACATTTACATTTTATACCTCTCAGTTTAGAAAATAATATTTTAAGGACAATCGGAAAGTTTAGATATAGCAAAAAGAATCTAAACATCCATAAAGTGTAACTCCTTGCATAGTTACTACACTGGCGCCAAATTGTCTTGGTAAAATATTCTATTTGAAATTTGAAAAAGATATTTTTTTCTTATTACATAATTCTTTCCTATTCTCATTCTCAACATAATTAAATTTGGGGAATGGAAACCAATAAAGCTCAGAGTTTTGGTCTTATACAAATTGAAATATGGGAAGAAGGCAAGGAGTGATGCGGGAGACCAGAAGAGACGTTCTTCTTCGGGGACCCGAGAGGGAAAGTGGGGTCACAGAAGTTCACAGATGGTAGGAAGCAGTGATTAAAAAGGACAATTGGATAAAGTCGGTCCAGGATGAGACGAAGGAGTGCCGTGAGAAACTTGGTGTGTACAAGTCTTGGTTTCTTTCCCAAGCTAGATTCTCTTTTAATGTCTGATTTTTTTTTTTGGTAAACTGAAGTATAGAACTGTGATAATTCAGACAAGGTTAAGATTTTGTAGTTTAGTTCCAGAGACTCTGGTATATTTCCATATCAAAATCCCATCAACCGTTTGGATGTAGTTAGCCCTTTATATTCAGTTCAATATTGATTCTCTCCAGTACTTGTCTGTCACTTTGTCAGCCACTCTGGTGGTTTGTGTATTGCTATGATGCTGGGAGCGATGTCACTTGTATTTCAAATGCCAATGTTGTTGTTAGGTCCAATCGAGTGGGTTCTGACCCGTAGCGGCACACAGCAGAACACCATGCTGCCCAGCCCTCTGCCATCCTCACAATTGTTCCCATGCTTGAGCCCACTGTTGCAGCCACGTTGTCAGTCCATCTCCTTGAGGCCCTTCCTCTCCTTTGCTGCTCCTCTACATTGCCCTTCCTCAGGGACTGGTTTCTCCTGACAGCATGCTCAGACATGTAAGTCGCACACTTGTCCTTTTTGCCTCTAAGGAGCATTCTGGCTGCATCTCCTCCATGCAGCTTGGTCTGTCCTTTTAGCAGTCCATGGTACTTTTCAATAGTCTTCTCCAGCAGCGTAATTCAAATACAGTGATTCTTCTTCACGTGCATGTGAGACAATTGGAAACACCATGGCTCGGGGCAGGGATGCTGTAGTCCTCAAAGTAACATCCTTGCTTTTAGGTAATATAGAGAGGTCTTGTGCAGCAGATTGACTGAATGCACGGCATCTTTTGATCTCTTGATTGCTGCTTCCACGAGCATTGATTGTGGATTCAAGTAAGACAACTCTTTGACAACTTCAACCTTTTCTCCAGTTATCATGATGTTACCTACCTCTTGATCCAGTTGTGAGGATTTGGTCTTCTTTATATTGAGTGGTAGTCCTCACTGAAGGTTGCAATCCTTGATCTTCTCCAGCAAATACTTCAAGTCCTCGTCATTTTCAGCAAGCAAGGTTGTGTCATCTGCATATCGCAGGTTGTTAATAAGCCTTCCTCTGATCCTGATACCACATTCTTCTTCATATGAGCCAGCTTCTCTGCTGACTTGCTCGCAAAAAGATTGAATATGTGTCCCGGGAGGACTCAACCTTGTCACGCCTGTCCTGATCTTAAGCCATGCTGTATTCCTTTGTTCTGTTTGTACACCTGCTCATAGGGTCACGCACAGTGACGAGGCGATAGCAGAGCTTCTAGACTAAGAGCAGACTACATGGAAGAAGTAGGGTGTCCGGTCTGGATGACTTAGCCACCGGAAATCTCATAAAGGGCAGCAGAACATTGCTAGAGATAGAATGACTCTTTCGGTCTGAAAGCACTCAAAATATGACCCTCTCTAAGTCGAGTTGATCAAGATGAGAATGGAGTGTTGCTTTCGGGTGAAAAGCCTTCAGGACTTTCATTTGCTAAGGGAACATGACTCCAAAGGAGAGAAAGCAGCTGTAAACATCTGTTAATAATTGGAACTTGGAATGGATGAAGTATGAATTAAAGAAACTTAGAAGTTGTCAAAATGAAATAGACCATTAAGGTAGCAGATGGACATTGGGCCTCCACTCAAGTACTCCCTCAATGCAAGAATACTTTGTTCTATTAGACTGGCATTTCATGATGCTCACCTTCCTGACACGATCGCTGAAGACAAAGTGGTTCCATAAGCAAATGTGGTGAGGAAAGCTGATGGAGCCCAGCTATCAAAAGATATAGAGTCTAGAGTCTTAAAGACTTGAAGATAAACAAGCAGCCATCTAGCTCAGAAGCAACAAAGCCCACATGGAAGAAGCACACCAGCCTGTGTGATCATGAGGTGCTGATGGGATCAGGTATTAGGCATCAAAGAACAAAAAATCATATCATTGTGTGTTCACCTCCCTGATACGATTGCTGAAGACAAATGGATGCATAAGCAAATGTGAAGAAAGCTGATGGTGCCTGGCTATCAAAAGACATAGTGTCTGGGGTCTTAAAGGATTCAAGGTTCAAGGTAAACAAGGGGCCATCTAGCTGAGAAGCAAAAAGCCCACATGGAAGAAGCACGCCAGCCTGTGTGATCACGAGGTATCGAAGGGATGAGATATCAGGCATCAAAGAACAAAAAAAAAATCATATCATTGTGAATGAGGGGGAGTTTGGGGTGGGGACAAAAAGCTCATCTGTAGGCAATTGGACATCCCCTTACAGAAGGGTTGCGGGGAGGAGAAGAGCCAGTCAGGGTGCAGTGTAGCAACAATGAAACATACAACTTTCCTCTAGTTCCTAATGCTTCCTCCCCACCCACTATCATGATCCCAATTCTACCTTACAAATCTGGCTAGACCAGAGGATGTACATTGGTACAGATAGGAACTGGAAACATGGGGAATCAGGACAGATGATCCCCTCAGGACCAGTGGTGAGAGTGGGGTGATACTGAGAGGGTGGAGGGAGGGTGGGTTGGAAAAGGGAAACCGATTACAGGGATCTACATATAACTTCCTCCCTGGGGGATGGACAACAGTAAATTGGGTGAAGGGAGATGTTAGACAATGTAAGATATGACAAAATAATAATTTATAAATTATCAAGGGTTCATGAGGGAGGGGGGAGTGGAAAAAATAAGGAACTGATGCCAGAGGCTTACGTGGAGAGCAAATATTTGAGAATGATGAGGGTAACGAATGTGCAAATGTGCTTTACACAATTGATGTATGTATGGATTGTGATAAGAGTTGTATGAGCCCCCAATAAAATGATCAGAAAATTTAAATGGACCACATAATGATTGATATCCTAGGCATTAGTGAGCTGAAATGGACTGGGATTGCTATTTTGAATCAGATAATCATTTCGTTTGCTATGTCAGAAATGACACGATTACGGGGAATGATGTGTATTCGTCAAAAAGGACATTTAAGATCTCTCTTAAAGTATAGTGCTGTCTGTGGTAGGATAATGTCTATCTACATACAAAGAAATCCAGTCAATATGAATATTATTCTAATTTATGTTCCATGCACAAAAGTTAGTGAGGAAGGAATTGAAGAAACTACCAACATCTTCAGTTGGAAACAGATCAAACTGGAAATCAAGATGCATTGATACTTATTGGGGATTGACATGCAAAAATTAGAAACAAGAAGAAACAGTAGTTGGAAAATGTGGCCTTGGGGGTAGGAACGAAGCTGGAGAGCATATGAGAGAATTTTGCAAGACCAAATGGCTTCTTCATGGCAAATACCTTTTTTCAGTAACACAGAAAGTGACTATGCACTTGGACTTCTGATGGGAATATACAGACATCAGATTCACTACGTCTATGGGAAAAGACAATGGAGAAACTCAATTTCATCAGCTTAATAGGCCAGGAACTAACTGTGGAACAGACCATCAGTTACTCATATGTAAGTTCAGGTTGAAACTGAAGGAAATGAAAATAAGTCCATGAGAGTCAAAATACAATCCTGAATCTATCCTCCAGGATTACATTTACAGGAAGTTGCTGGAGGTTCAGGGTGGATTCAAAGTGTATGTCAAATAGGGACATCATTGCTGTTTTTTTCTTTCATTTTGTGGTTTATAGAGTTGACCTAACAATAACCACATCAGCCACAATCACAACCGCCACCACCACCACCACACACAAAAAATATTCTCCCTAAAGCCAAGACTGATAAAAGATCATACTTATATATTTATTAATTTGGTGGCCAGAGTTTATTTTTTAAGACAGACATACAGGAAGTGATTTATTTTCTAACTTTTAAAAAATGTCTTTCAAAATGATACTGAAAAATCAACATGTCTTACAATTTTCCCTAGGTAATAAGCATGCATGGTGAGTTTCATATACAATGTACGGATATGAAAATGCAATAGCTAACCTTTTCCAGGAAAAATTAAAGTACTATAGCACCACCTTTATTTTAACCCTAAACAACTCAGTGGGCGTTCAACATATCACATCTGTTCTTATGTTTTCTAAATCCAAGCAGCATACACCTAAGGGTGTATTCTGTCGCTCATGGGATTTTATAAATTGTTTTCAACTTCAACTTGAACTTACATAGGGAGAGCAATGTCTGATCAGGCTCACAGGTTCACAGTTGCTCCTGGTCTTGTCTTGGCTGCTGGTCTGATCATAGTCTCTTTCAGACGTAGTTTAGTTGCTTCTTTCATGAAGATCATCTTTTCTAACTACCAACTCTTCCTCTTTGGTTCTAACAGTCAAACTCCATTACATATCAATGCATCTTGATGGCCTATTTGATCAATTTCAAGGTGAAGGATTTGCAGATTGTCTCTGCCTGCTTTTGATACTAGGGTTATGCTTGATTCATAGTATTTACTTGGTACTTTGCCGTTCTGTTCTGTATTCTGGAATAGTTTCGATAGAATTGGTGTTAGCTTTTCTCTGCATGTTTGATAGACTTCATCAATGAAGCGTTCGGGCCCAGACTTTCTAAATAACTTAATCCATTTCTTCCTTGGTTATGGGTTGCTACAGGTTTTCTACTTCAGTTGGTGTTAGCTTAGATAGTAAGTAAGCTTCTAGAAATTTGCCATTTCTTTTAGGTTTTCAAATGTGTTGAAATAAGGGTTTTCTATGATTATTTTTATATCATTCAGTTTTTTGTGATGTCACACCTTTCATTTCTGGGTGATATTTGCATCCCTTTTCTTTGTTAGATTTGCTAATGTTTTGTCAATAGGCTGCGACTCTGACTTCAGACATAGCAGGGGCTGTACTAGGGTCTTGGTGTAACTTGCCACTGGGTAGGTGAGAGTGGGGGGGGGGTTTCCCACTCCTCTGGTCACCAGGAGAGTGTGGATGACAGGGAGAAGTCCCTCTGTCTCCCCATCAGCCACTAGTGTGCCCTGTGCAGATCATCGGACAGTTCGCCCATCTGTGTCTTCTCTGCCTGCTTTTGTTCAGTTTCTTCTAGTTGGTTTTCAACCCATGTCTCTCTACTTTGCACTGACGTTTGGGATCCCAGGGTTACCGTCTGAATCTGCTCCATCCGGTCTTTATGTTGGAGACAGTCTGTATACTGTGCCTGCCCCATCTCACAGGACGTCTGATTATTCTCTTTAAATGTAGATCTCTCTCTTTTCTGGATCAATTCACCAAAGTCTGCAACCATCATGCTTACAACAGGAGGCAGGAAAACTTTTCTCTCTGAAACAGGGACCCTTTGTTTCTCACTGTGGAGAACAGAAAGTGAAGCTATTGGATATTGGAAGGTGATCAAAGATCTGTTGGTTGGAAATAATGGATTGATAGTGATGCTAATGACTCTTAACAGGTTTCTCAAGATGTAATCGACATACAAGAGACTGTACATATTGAAAACAAAAAGATGAGATTAAAAAAATTGGTATATTGCTATGATGCATGTTTATAAATACATAGAGATAGATTCCAGACACTCTTTAAGAATTGTGTGTAGATCTTATTTAGAAATGGAATATAGAAATCTTGTTCAGGAATTTCTTTAAAGTTGGCAAATCAATATATTATAAATGAGTTCCTTTCAGCCGTTTAGCAGTTTTTAGTCTTCCCCCCTCTTTTCTTGTCTTAAGGCCATATCTTAATTTTTATGATCACAAAGATGCACTTTGCAAGTACTTTAAAAAGATGTCAGCAACTTCAAAGAGCAAATGGAAATGAAGGTAGAAATTGTAGATCGTGTGAAAGAGGAGAGGTGCATTAGGATTTTTTTTGGTCAAAGAATCAAATCACACTCGATGCTTTCTTAATCTTCTCCTTCTATCAATTTATGAAACCTGGAACCGGAGGCTTAATGGTATTATTTCTACATTGTAATTATCCTAATAAACACCTTTGTCCATGACCTTGGAATTTATCGCACAAAGCAAAGATTGATTGACTAAACTCTTTGGGAGACAAATGAGGTTATTTCATGTTAAACAAATTTACTTACATTCCACTTATTCTAGTTAGTTTTGAGCTTTAACTTGGCTTTTCATTCCAAAATAGATAGGGTTCTCTAAGTTCAGAAAGCTGAGAGGTCTTTGCGATATCACTGAGTCAACTACAAAGTAACTACTTTACCTTGAAATGTGCAAAAGGAATCAATAGACCTACAAAACTTCCTTTTCAGAAAGAAAAAAAATTGTATTGTATTTTTCTAGTAGCTTTGAATATCAGGGTATATGGCTTTCTGCATTTTTCCCCTTTGTTTTTCTTTTTGGTGGTGGTTACAGTAAACAAATTCCCTTTACTTGATGGTTTCTGGGGATTTTGCTTTTGATTTCTTTCTGTGTGTGTGTGTGTGTGTGTCTGTCTCACCATACCGCTCCAGTTGTTTGTCTTATTTTTTTGTAAATAAGAACTACTTACACCAAGTTTTCCTTAGGGTTTCTTTTTACCTTGATCAACTCTCCCTATGATCTCTGCATCCTTTCACTGAAGCTTGTGTCTATAAATTTTTTTCTTTAAAACTTCGGGTTTTGAAACTCCCTAGAAAAGTCAAATAAATCTACAGTGGGTATTCAAATATTGGCTTGACTTCTCAGTGATATGCCTGCCAAGTCCTTTTCTCTTGGAACTTGACGGAATTCGGCTGTGGCTGTCATTTGGTCTCCAGGGACCCCGTCCTTAAATTCAGTGGTATTTTTGTCTGAGTTTCCAAGTGTATGTCAACTCTTTTGGAATGCTGTAACTGATATCTGTTTCCATTAGGTCACAGCAATCTACAATGACTGAGTTTCATTTTTTTTTTTGCCATGGTTAAAGAAGAGTTTTTACTTTCATTTAAAAATATTTGAAAATAAAAAAAATCACTCTAGTGGAGGCTCGTACAGCTCTTATCACAATCCATCCATCCATTGTGTCAAGCACATTTGTACATTTGTTGCCATCATCGTTTTAAAAACATTTGCTTTCTATTTGAGCCCTTGGTATCTGCTCCTCATCCCCTCCTCATGAACCCTTGATACTTTATAAATTATTGTTATTTTTTGATGTCTCACACTGACCAATATCTTCCTTCACCCGCTTTTCTGTTCTCCATCCCCCTGGGAGGGGGTTATATGTAGATCATTGTAATTGATTCCCCCTTTCTCCTCCCACCTTCCCTTTACTCTCCTTGTATCCC
Source organism: Tenrec ecaudatus (assembly GCF_050624435.1). Taxonomy (NCBI): domain Eukaryota; kingdom Metazoa; phylum Chordata; class Mammalia; order Afrosoricida; family Tenrecidae; genus Tenrec; species Tenrec ecaudatus. The sequence continues at coordinate 16,105,781 of NC_134539.1, forward strand.
TACTCTCATTATTGGTCCTGACGGGTTTATCTGTCCTGGATTCCCTGTGTTTCCAGCTCTTATCTGTACCAGTGTACATGCTCTGTTCTAGCTGGATTTGTAAGGTAGAATTAGGAGGAAGCATTAAAGAACTAGAGGAAAATTGTATGTTTCGTCAGTGCTATACTGAACCCTGACTGGCTTGTCTTTTCCCTGTGACCCTTCTGTAAGGGGATGTCCAGTTGTCTACAGATGGGTCTCCACTCCACCCTCCCCCTCATTCACACTGATATGATTTTTTGTTCTGGGTCTTCGATGCCTGATACCAGATCCCATTTACACCTCACGAGCTCACAGGCTGGTGTGCTTCTTCTATGTGGACTTTATTGCTTATCTTTTTGTTTATCTCCAGTTTTTACTTTCTGTAACTTTTTATTTTCTTTTATGGACAGCATACTCAATGTGCAATATGTATTATAAATATGCAGTTTTTAACCTATCACTCGTATGCTAAGTCAACAGCTCTGGATTGATGTGTCTTCCCCACTCCTCTGATGCCCTGTGGTGGCTTCATCAGTTTTGGAAATTTTGTCATTGACTACCTTTGCATTATATTAAAAGAACTATAATTTATTTTCTTACCATTGTGCTACGTAATTTGCAGATAATATCTCATCTAATCTTTAAAACAACTTTTGAGAGGAGGGATATTATAATCCCAGATTTGCAGAAGAGGAAGCAAAGGACAGGTTATATGACTTGTTCCAAGTCACAGAGTTAATAATTAGTAGAGCCAGGAGCTGAACCCAAGATGCTAACTGTTGATAGTGAGAGTCAGCGGTTTTCCTACAGAAACGCTCTCTCCTTTGAGTGCGTTACAACCATGACCCGAGTTCTAGAAGGAAGGGTTTACGTACAGCTATTCCAGTCACTATGAAAACACGTGGATTTGCTTTTCTGTGGGCTCATTAAAAAAATCCGCGGACAGTGCATTATGACTTAAAGAGCCAACTGAAGTTCATTTACACCTTTGCAATCATGGAAATTCTCATAATGTCTTCTAGTTTCTATTAATCAGAGGCTCAGTGATAGTTTTCTTTCAGAAATATTTAACTGTAATGAGCAACCTGAGACTAGTGATGGAATGAGCATGGCCTTCTGGGGAATTAATTACGCTTGTGTCAGGCAGGGTTCTCGAAAGAGGCAAAACCAGGACGCTAATAATTTAAAATCTATTTTTATAGAGAGTAGATATATAGCACAAGAAATAAACAGTTAAATTATAAATCAGTACAAATGGCTCAGTGCAACTCACTCACTTGAGACAGTTGTGAGACACAGGCAGTCCTTCAAGTCTTGAGGGCTGCCAGGTAGTCCTCTGTAGAGCAATTCAGGCTATCTGTGCAGAGACAGCAAACAGCAAGGCAGGTTACCAACAGTCAGCCAGATGACAGGGTCCGATAGTCCCCAGCTCAAGTGATGCAAATTCCAGTCATGTGGCGAAGCAGATCTTGAAGGAACCTCAAATTACAGTGACACAGTCCACAGGTTAGGTGTCCCATAGGTAGTGTAGCTTACAAATGAGGCACAGAACAAGCAAGGGAGCTGCACACTGGTCTGATGATGAAAGAGCAAGAGACAAGAAAGGCAAGGCTCGCCGAGCCGTTTATGTGTTTATCGGCCAGGTTGGCACAATAAACTAACTACCTCAATGTTCATACTCCTCACATAATTAGTTGTGATGTATAATTCATTTTAGAGAAATTTTACTCCTATGTGGGGCTATGGATTTTTTTCTTTATTCTTATACCAGATATGTGCCAGGATTAGCCATATATCTGAATGAATTATTTTCACTTTTGGGTAGTAAGTTCTTAGCAATAATTTTCCTCATTGTGGTTCATACTTGGCTACCTCTTCGGATATTATTTTGCTGTGGAAGTTGCTTATTCCTCCAGTACGTAACACACGTCTTCCGTGAGCTAGGAACAGCGGTGATACCGATGTTGTATGCTTCTCTACCTTGAAAAACAGATATAAATTATTATATATCCTTGTTCTCCCCCTTTCCTCCATGTTTACAGATTGGTTTGACCCTCTCCCCTTTCGCAGTTTTGGGGATCTTGATAGAAATATGATTTTGAGTTTATGGTGAGCTCAACCCAACAACATAAAGACAATCACCCCCACCCCCACCCCCACCAAATAACAGACTGTCACAGACTTGCCAAGTTCATTGCCCCCACGCAGTCTGGCAGAATCTTCATAGAATGTGCACTAAGTTTACAGCAGTTTTCTGAAGTTAAATTGTAGTTAGAAATGATTCCCAGGAGCAGTAAAGAGGACTTTTCCTGGGAAAATAGTCTTTCCGCTTGGAGCAGAAGATTGTCATAGGCATTGCCGACAGGTGGGTGGGAGGACACACAGGACACGCCCATCACCTCTCTGCAGGCATAAGACTGTGCCTGCTGCTATTTCCTTAAAAAAAAATCATTTTATTAGGGCTCATGCTACTCTTATCACAATCCAGACATACATCAATTACGTAAAGCACACTTATACATTTGTTGCCCTCATCATTCTCAAAATTCGCTTTCTGCTTGGGTTCCTGGAATCAGCTCTTCATCCCCACCCCCCACCCCCAATAGGCTATGCATTTTAAACCATTCTACATTTCTGTTTATGGGAAACATTTAATTAATATGTCTTTTTAAAACTCATTTTATTGGGGGCTTGTACAACTCTTATCACAATCCATACAAAGATCCATTGTGTCAAACACATTTGTACATTTGTTGCCATCACCATTCTCAAAACACTTGCTTTCTACTTGAGCCCTTGGTATCAGTTCCTCATTTTCTCCCCTCCCTCCTTGCTCCTCCATCCCTCATGAACCCTTGGTAATTTATAAAGTATTATTATTTTGTCATGTCTTGCACTGTGATGTCTCCCTTCACCCACTTTTCTGTTGTCTGTCCCCCAGGGAGTAGGTTGCATTTAGATCCTTGTAATTGGTTCCCCCTTTCTACCCCACCTTTGCTCCACCTTCCTGGTATTGCCACACTCACCACTGGTCCTGAAGGGATCATCTGTCCTGGATTCCCTGTGTTTCCAGTTCCTATCTGTACCAGTGTACATCCTCTGGCCTAGCCAGATTTGTAAGGTAGAATTGGGATCATGATAGTTGGGGGTCAGGGGGTGGGGGAGGGAAGCATTTAAGAACTAGAGGAAAGTTTATGTTTGAACGTTACTACACTGCCCCCTAACTGGCTTGTTGCCTCCTCGTGACCCTTCTGTAAGGGGTGTCCAGTTACCTACAGATAGGTTTTGGGTCCCCAGTCTGCACTCCCCCTCATTCACAATGACATGATTTTTTGTTTTTTGATACCTATACCTGGTCTCTTCGACACCTCGTGATCGCACAGGCTGGTGTGCTTCTTACATGTGGGCTTTGTTGCTTCTGAGCTAGATGACTGCTTATTTACCTTCAAGTCTTTAAGACCCCAGACACTATATCTTTTGATGGCTGGACACCATCGTCTTTCTTCATCACATTTGTTTATGCACACATTTGTCTTCAGTGAGCATATCAGGAAGGTGAGCTCACAATGATAAGATTCTTTATGTTCAAATTTTATTCAGAAGCTTAGTAATATTGCACTGTTAAATCCAATGTGCATGAATCTTCAGGAATTGCACTTTCTTAGTATTTTTACCATTAAGGGGATTGCCCAATGAATAAGATTTATATGCTTTGATCGTCTTATGGAGTACTGGCAAATATCATGCTGTAGTTTTTTAAATTCCAGACAAGAACGTGCAGCATAGTATTAACTTCTATAAAATTAGACTGCCTAGAGCTGTCAAGTGGGAAGCATATTGGTCTGTTTTGGCTTCTTGTAGCAAACCTGGCTAACTTCCAAATGTAGCCAGGGAGGTGCTTGCACTTTTGCAAGGATTATTGTTTCGAGAATCAAGAAGGGAAATCTCTGTGATAGATGAAACAGGAAGGACCTTTCTAGTGGCTTTATCTTATTTCAGGAGTAAAGTCAGACTATCAAAGCAGACCCAAATCATCAAGAGCTCGTCTGTGCTAGAAATAGAATCCATCTGCTTCTCTGATCCCAGCCTGGTGACACACACACAACAGCAAAGAGCCCTTGCGGAGCTGAGAAAGCCATTTGTCTGCACAGAATGGGGGTTTTGGGTTTCTAGGTGGTGTCACAGCTAAACGTCTTAAAAGGAAGCAACTTTTAATTAGGAAGGAGGTTGGACAAAAATCCCTTGAACTAGAGGAGTGCTTATCAAGGATGTGAGAGTTAGATAGAAATACTAAGAAATACGGAGACCCTACTATTTAGTCTTTGGAAGGGAAACAGATCATTGAAACTCTTCCTCCAAGGGTGGATAAATGATAGTGATCGAGCTTCACTGCAAAACATCACATGCACATATAAACATATATATGTAGATATTTATATAAATATATATACTCACTTTCTGATAAAAGGCTAGTCAACAGTGTGATTTCCTAGCATTGTTTAGTAGATTTAAATGTTGGGGATCAATTTCAAGGGCTACTGTTGTGATATCCTGTACATCAATTGAAAATAAGATTTTGAGACCCGAGTTGATCTTACTGTTGTGATATCCTGTACATCAATTGAAAATAAGATTTTGAGACCCGAGTTGATCTTATGAAAACTATGTCTATTGTATTTTCAGTTACAGAGCAAATAATATAGATTATAATAAAAAAATGGTACATTTTAGATTTTAGATGCACACAGTTAAGTACTTGCATCTGGGTGGGCGTGGTGGTGGTTGTTCGGTGCCTTCTAGGCAGTTTGGACTCAGGACTTGGAGACTGTCTATGCACAACAGGATGACACACTGCCCGGGCCTGCAGCCCCCTCACAGCACTGTTATGTTTGATCCCATTGTTGCAGCCAGTGTGCCAACCCAGCTTCTGAATGGTCTGCCTCCCACTGCCCTTCCTACTTTATATATCACTTACATAGTTAACCTGTGGTATCATATTTCATAGTACTAAAGCACTCCCCTTTCTGTTTGGAAATATGTCATGGTTTTCCATTTATAATTTTCTGTAAGAAGAGATTAAAAAGAATAAAGAGTTGCTTATCAAGGTTTTCCTCACTGGGTCTTTTAGGGTGGAAAAATCAAGTGCAAACATCTGTATGGTAAATATAAGTTAGGGAAGACCTTGGACTAGCACACCCCTTATGGATTATAGCGAGATGGATGCAGTTAGTCTGATTCAGAGAGTGCAAACCCAATGGTTTTCCGTAAGATAGTGATACACTTTCATCATATCTCTGTCCTGATCTGTGTCTCAAATGACTTGCTGTCATTTTAAACATTTAATTGCATTAGTTTTTTCTCTTGTATTAAATCAGGCTAGAAACCGATTTTCTGAAGTGTGCATCCATGATTTCATGGGTACATAAATTCTAGAGAAAACTACCAGTGGCGAAAATAATGCTGTTTCAAGCAGGAGATCTTATGTAATAAATCTTGTAAAATTTCAGTGATATTACAGCGAGAAGTGGCTTCTTACACATTATACATCTTTGACCATGGACCAGCTGTGGTTCTGTTTCATTTGGTCAGCGTCATCTTGCCTAATAAATGAGCTGAGCAGGGGAGAACTTTGGCTTCCTCACTAATCTGTAGTGAACACTTTTCCTTTGTTTTCCCACCCATCAGAGATGTTGCTTCCAGCTTGACTAACGTCTAACCCACCCCACAGCACCTCTTTTCCGACTGACAATCCCTGTCAGGGACAGAGTGTTTATAGGCAAGGTAAGCAGACATTTGTTTGTGCATGCACACTAAGATGTAGTGATCAGTTCCATCTGTGTTCACCACGTCTGACCCCCAGGTGAAATTCTTCTCTGCAGATGAGTAGGTGAGCCTCAGTAACCTGTGCTTGCCGTGCTCATTGGGCAGTCCACCCCTGCATGTCATCCTCACCCCAGGAAGAAAGCCTTCCTCTCGGATTCTGCTGGCCACCTGGCATAGGTCTCTATAATGGGACATTGCGATTTTTATGTCTTCCAGAAAGTGGCATAATTTTATTTCTGTCCACATTTCAAGGGATGATGGGGGGACAGTGGTTAAGCCCTGGACTGTTAACTAGAAGATTAGCAGTTTGAACCTACCATCCCCTCTAGGGAGAAAGATGTGGCAGTTTACTTTCCTGAAGATTTACAGCCTTGGAAATGCCCGGGGCCAGTCTGCTCTGCTCTATAGCGCTGGTGTGAATTGGAATCAACTCAGTGGCAATGGGTCCATATTTCATCGATTGAAAGCAAGTTATAGACCTTAGACAAGAAACTTGGAATCTTCTTTCCAGAAGAGACACCCCCAATTCCCTGGTCAGAGCTGCTGCCAGTGGGACAAGGGACTTTCCCCCCGAGGTGAAATAAATATAAAATGCAGAAAGGATGAAGAATCCCTTTTCTAGCCAGGCATAGTGACCATATTTTGCATGCCTTTATATATTAACATTTGTAGCTTTATTCTAATTTTGTTCTTTCTTGGTTTGTTAGTAACCCTCTCCCCCCAAACACACACACACACACGCACACGCACACGCACACGCACACGCACACACCCCCCACCCCCAAATCCACTGCCATCGAGTCAGTTCTAGCTCACAGTGACCCCACGGGATAGGACAGAACTGCTCCTGAGGGTGTCTGAGATGACAAAATGTGTCGAGTATCAGCAGATTCATCTGTATCACACAAAGATGCGGGTGGGTTTGAACCATTGTACCACCAAAGCACCTGGTTTATAGGGAAGGTTGAATATACAGTTCTCTCAGGGATAACAGATATGTCTAGTTGACCTTTTTTATCTGTTACTCTAAAGCTTTCCTTAGTGTAAACAGAGAAGGTTCTTTGCTCACTGGGCTGCACTGTTTTTTCTTTAAATAACCCAAATGTTCTAGGTTCTCTAGGCTCTCTCTCTGTCCTAGGCTCCAGAAGCCCATCCTGACATTTCCAGGAGTCGCCACAAGATGGCGATATCGCTTATTTAGAAGGCTGGACCATAGCTGTGTATTTTCTTCAGGTGAATGGGCTGGTGACCAAGGGACCAGAAATGTAACCCATACTAGTTTTATGGGAAGCTCTTTATAACCAAAGTGGTGCTGTTTGCTGGGTGTGCATGCACATACACAGGAAAATTCCTCGTGAATTAAAGCTTTATTTTAATATTTCTTCAATAACTACTTCCTGAGCAAAGCTAAGAATTCCCTTCAGCCCAGTTTCCCTAGAAGTTCCACTGAGGCTTTGATCCGCCCTCCCTCCTTCCCCAGGACTTGGGTGTGAATTGTCTGTTGCTGGAACGGTGGTTGTAGAAAGGCTGAGCTCTCACCTGAACTGCTTCTGCCTTGTTCAGCAGCAGTATCTGTCTGTAACTCACAGAAACCAAGAGGGATGGAAAGTTACATTTTCCCCTCAAATGTGCTAAAAGTAACTTTCAAAGTTCATTCTGTGTATAATGGGGGTGGGCTGGCTCCAGACCTCTCAGAAGCCCCCTCACACGGTGGTTGCGAGGGAGACTTGAACATAACCACCCCAACACTTGAAAATTACAGGCCAAAGCCTCTATGTTCTTAGCAAACAATCACAAGGTTCCCTGTGAGCCCCCGTCCTCGTGCCCCTAAACGAATACATTCTTTTCACCAGGTATTTAATTCTGTGACTCAGAGTTTATGGCTCTCTGTCATGGGATTCAAACACGTCATATCATTTCAGGAAGTTATTAGTAGACATAGAAAATATATGACTTGGAGGCAGCATTTATAGAAACATATTTAACATATACTCCTTGCCCTAGTAAAATTTGATGTAATGCTTTTCTGCACTCTATGGAAAATCATCTGCTACCAGCCGGTTCTTTTAAGATCTTTAAAAGAGAAAAATTAAATTTGATAAGTGACTACATTTTTTTACTCGAAGGTGAAGTCTCATAAGCCTTGGTTAGTGTCCCACTGAGGGTTAAGGGCGGCCGAGGAGTCTTGCTCTGACTCGGACCTGGCAGTCTCGGCTTGCACATAGGATCACTAGGACAGATCAGAGACGCCGCGCACGCCGAGAATCCTGCGGCAGCGTCCCACGGCTGCTGTAACAATAGTTGGTGAGTATTTTTAGCCATAGAATCCGTGCTCTGAGTACAATCTGATACAAAAGCTCATAGAAAACATTAAAGGGAACTCTGGTTGAAAGAAGGTTGGGGGTTGGGATTCCACTAATTCAACTCTCTGCTCTCCCCCCAACCCCTGCCCCATCTCTATCTAGAAGGAACACTGCACGACTATATATATATATATATGTATATACACACATATACATACATACACATACATGTGTATATCTATCTATATCTATATATATCTCCCTCCCTTGGAGGTCGTGCTGTTTCCTTACCGTGATGGGCCTGCATGCGCTTTCTGGTCTCTTCTCCTTCCATTCTCAATGGCACCTTATTCTTCAGCCCCGTCTCGGCCCTTGTGTTTCTCAGAACAGGCCGTATTTTCTGCTGAGCATGCTCTTTACAGCACTGAACACTTACCCTTAATACCAGCTGCTTTTAAAGTCTGACCTTCCCACAGAGAGTCTCCAAAAGGATTAGTATTCCTTTATACTCAACGCCTCTGTTCATTTACATGCCAGACGGCTTGATTTTGGACGCTGCCTCTGTGTGATCTTGGGCAAGTAATTTGTGCTCTGGGCCTCGTGGCTCTTCATTTGTAGAATGGGGCTATCGGTAGTATTTACCCCAGAGACGTGTTATATGGACTAATTGGGTTAATGTTGAGCATGAAATAAACACTTAGGAAGTATCAGCTACTGCTAGCATTGTTTATGGCTTTGGTTTCTCCAGGATGAGTGTGGTGAATTAATAAATACATTCAGGAGAGTCATATCTCATGCTGAGCTTAAGTTTTAGGGTTGACATAGAAACCAAAATTATGTATAGTAAAAAATCATCTTTCAAAAATCCCTTAGCAAAATTGAACATTATTCAGCCATTTCTTGTTTGGTATTCCCTTCTGTCTGCTCAATCCAACAAACTTTGTATCTTTTTATTCCCTTTAAAAGTTTTCATGGAGGGTGGGTGGGGTGGAATTAAATCCCCAATAGAATTTCTTTCATATTGAATATGTTGTCATTTTTTTAGTTTGGCCTTCTAATGGATTGGTTTGCATTCAGTGGCCAAGTTGAATGGAAAGATTTTTTTTATTAGTTGGGATTTAATACATGTGACATATCATTCCATATTTCAATCACATCAAGAAGAATATGCAATTGCTACCACAATCAGTTTCTAACTATTCTTTTCCAATAAGGGTACCTTGACATTGTCTCCTTTTATCCCCCCACCAATCCTGTACCCTTATCCCTGCTCCCCATTATTCTGCTTGCTATCCCTGTAGGTTCACCCATCCTGGGTTTCATGGACGGATAAACAGAAAAGCATGTACACAGCTTCAAGAGGGTGATCTCCATTCACATAATGCCTCTGATATGCGCTCTACTCTGAACAAACAAAAACCAAACCAAAAGTACAGAAAATTTTGGAAACCAGATCAGGTCCACCCTGCATCATTGCAGGTTTTACTGACAAGTTTTAACTGCTCAGGTCAGATTTATGGCTTTGACTGAAAAGATCATTTAAAAAAATCATTTTATTAGGAGTTCATAGAACTCTTATCACAATCCATACATACATCAACTGTGTAAAGCACATTTGTATATTCATTGCCATTATCATTCTCAAAACATTTGTTCTCCACTTATGCCCCTGGCATCAGCTCCTCATTTTCCCCCCTCTCTCCCTACTCATATCTTACACTGTCAGATGTCTCCCTTCACCCACTTTTCTGTTGTCTGTCTCCCAGAGAGCTCACATGCAGATCCTTGTAATTGGTTCCCCCTTTCCACCCCAACCTCCCTCCACCCTCCTGGTATGGCCACTGTCACCACTGGTCCTGAAGAGATCATCCGCCCTGGATTCCCTGTGTTTCCAGTTCCCATCTATACCAGTGTACATCCTCTGGTCTAACCGGATTTGTAAGGTAGAATTGGGATCATGATAGTGGAGGAGGAGGAAGCATTTAGGAACTAGAGGAAAGTTGTATGTTTCATTGTTGCTACACTGCACCCTGACTGGCTCATCTCTTCCCCATGACCCTTCTGTAAGGGATGTCCAATTGCCTACACATGGGCTTTGGGTCTCCACTCCGTACTCCCCCTCTCATTTACTATGATAATATTTTTTGTTCTGATGATGCCTGATACTTGATCCCTTCGACACCTCGTGATCGCACAGGCTGGTGTGCTTCTTCTATGTGGGCTTTGTTGCTTCTGAGCTAGATGGCCGCTTGTTTACCTTCAAGTCCTTAAGACCCCTGATGCTCTATCTTTTGATAGCCGGGCACCATCAGCTTTCTTGACCACATTTGCTTATGCACCCATTTGTCTTCAGCAATCGTAGAAAAGATAATTTTTATAGAGAAGCGTCACTCTGACTTTCATGTCCTTGTTAGAATGTTTGCAGAATCAGAGGTATGTAGGAACAACTGGACAAAACAGCTGGGCTTTTTAGAATTCTTTTATGTGGTTGTTTTTGAGAAGATCCACAGGACACCCTCTGTCACTCAGCTCATTTCTATAATTTAGTCAAATTGATTACATTTCCTGATTATGCAGCCCCATTTCAGCTTCTGTTTCTGAGCTGTTCCCTTCCTATTTATACAAACCCACAGCCTGCTCATTTTTCAATCTGGTCCCATATAGCTGGATCATAGAAGAGCACGATGATCAAGCAGTGCATCTTTCTAGTTCAGTTACTCTCTATTTGGCTTTAAGACATCAGGAGATATGTGTTAGTGGGGGTGGACTAGAGAAACAAATTCAGAGACACTCATATATTTATAAGAGAGAGTTTTATATCACAGGGTAAATATATATTGAGAAAACAGCCCTACTCAGTCCAAATCAAGTCCATTAAGTTAGATATTAGCCCATATGTCCATTACTAGTCCATAAATTCTTCTTTAGAATCCTGTAGCCATGCCATGATTCTGAATGCAGGAAGATCACAGGCCAGCGGGTGGAAAGTCTTGTGGATCTAGTGGCAGTGGAAGCACCTCAGCACTGGCATGAGTTTCCATGTGGCCCCTTCAGCTCCACGGCTCTGGCTCCATCAGGGTAGCTCCATGTGGCTTGTCAACAGGAATACCTTGCAGGGAGAGAAGGATATGTCTGGCCTCCAGTCAGCCATTTATCTCTGTCGTGTCTCCAAATGAGGCCATCAAGCTGCGACCTGACTGACAAGCTAGACTCCAGCCCTTCACTCTTAATATTCTCAAGTTGACAGGGGATTATGTAACTGCCACAAGATATTTGGGTGAAGGCTTAAAGATTAACCCCCCCGGACAAAAGTTTCAGGAGTTTCCCCAACCTCCATGGCTTCAGAAAGTCTGGCTTCAGAAAATCTGGCTTCAGAAAGTCCAGGAGAGCATGATATTCAGTTCTTCATTTTCTCCCTTTTGGTAAGAATTGTTCTAAAGGATCTGACCCAGCAGGCTTTGTTATTGCTGGTGTTTGCTTTTTCCAAACCTCCCATCACAGGCTTGCTGCAGGGCAATACGCATGCCCTGGATGGCTTCACAGCTGTCGTATTTAACATGTTGGTCTCTTTCATTTTCTCCTGGCTCTCTATCCCCACATCTTTCAACCTATTCTGTATTAGTAGAAATCTAGAAGCCTAATGCAGCACAATTTGCTTGTCTTTCATTAAAACATTTAGAAATGAGTCCTTTTGTTATTGTACTAATATGATAGTCTGTATGATGTCAGTTCTTTAAGGGGTGTATTGAATTAGTACATAGATATATTTTTACATAATAGCTAAGACCTCCGGTTGTTAACGGCAAAGTTAGTAGTTCAAAACCACTAGCTGCTCTGCTCGAGAAAGATGGGGCTTTCTACTCCCGTAAAGAGTTACAGTCTTAGAAATTCCCAAAGGATGTTTCTGGCCTGCCCTATAGGCTCACCATGAGTCGGCGATGACAATGAGGGTTTTTTGTTTTGTTTTCTCCTAAGTGAAGGAAGTTACCCAAACCCACTGCCATCAAGTCAATTCCGACTCTTAGGGCCCCTATATAGTGTTGCTATCTAAAAGGATTTACAGCCTGGGAAACACTACATAGACAGTAGTACCACAAGGGCTCCTTGATGGAAGATATGAGTATTGACATCATAGAATTTGATGTCTTGAAATCCTGTTGTGATAATATGGAGTGCTTGTTATAGTTATTTGAAAGTTGAGGTTATGCTAGGCAGCCAGATTTCAAGATCTACAGGCAAATCTAATTGCTACTGTTGGAAACTTGTAAAAGGAGAAAAGATCTCTATCTCTATCTCAAGCCCATTGCTCTTTGGGAGGTTAATTTATAAAAGCAGCAGCCCGGATGGAATTCTAAAGTTCTCTACTACAATGGAGTGTGTTGTCTAGCCAATTCTGGCTGTTAGTGACCTTCTGTGATAGAGCTGAACTGCTCTTTCTGGTTTTCTGAGTATAATCTTCACAGGGTTAGACCACTAGGTCTTTTCTGCCATGGAATTGCTGGTCGGTTCAAACTGTTGACCATCCAGTCACCAGCTGAGTGCTGGACTATTTATTGGACCACCAGTGGCTCCCAGGGTAAGGCATAGCATCTTGGACTTCTAAGACTTGGTTGGTTTCATGTTTTGACATGAACTCACTTACTGCTTACGTGACCTTGGACAAGTTACTCCTCTGATTCTTGGTTTCCTCATATAAAGTAGGAAGGATGATGATCTCTCCTTCACTGGATTAGTTAAGAATCAAACGCTATAACTGTGAAGTGCACGTATGATGCAACGATGACGGTGGCGGTGTCAGGTGTCCCTTATGGAATGTGCCGCTCCCTCGGGGACGGGAGGGAATAGCAATAACTGTAACACTGCTGTGTGCCACTGCGTGTGTTTGGACCCATGATGACTTTAGGTCAGGGGAACTGGCTAGCCTCTGGAATGTCCAGGGCTGTCCTCTTCCTGGGAGCACATCACAGCAGAAGAGCAAGTCTTTCCCAACGGAAGTGTGATGGACCTTGTTCTACGAGTTGTCGAAGAATGAGCCTAATGCCGTCCCACAAGGGCGGATCCTTCCAATCACCAGCGTTAGTAAGAGTTTGGTGCTCAGCTTGCTTCCCCTCCACTAAAACTCAGAGAGAAATCGCCAGTAAAATACTGGGTGTCTAAAAACTCATCCTATGAGTAAACTTTCAGGGAGAAACCCTGCAAACTTTGTTTTGTTTACATTTAAGTCTAAAAGGACCTGAATTTGTTTTTTTCTATTTTAAACGTGACCTTCACATTCCCTTAAGCAGTTGACATTTACTTTGTTGGTATTTGGATCACTTTTAGTAATATTAAGTAATCTATAGCATATGCAAGATAGCTATTTACAGTCTATATGATAGTGAAAAATACTAATGCGAAGGTGTGTTAATTATTAGTTGAGTTATTTCTTTAATTCAGTTCTTCCACACACACAAAAATTCCTCGAAATCGAAGGATTGGTACAATAATAACATTTTTTATTTCAATGTTGGGAACCCAACTCTATGAAGTCCCTTATAAATTATTCATATTTCTTTAAATTCTTCTTAGACAATTGCTCTAGGTCATTCTCAACTGATTTCAAAACAGGATTGAAATTCTAAATAACTGATAGCTTTCTATAACTTAATTCACAGCTTGACTAATTTAAAATGCTGCCAGGAAGCTCAACAGCTTCTATGCCTCCACGTAGCTCAGGTGTCAATTACGTGAAGATTTTAGGACCCACTGGCCAGCCTGGAGCTGCTCAGCCCAATGGAAGAGCCGGCGTGTCTTTCCTAGGGGTCTGCTGGGACTTAGAAATCATTTCCAAGCTCATTTTACGAGAGCAGCACTTCGACGGTGGTTCCTGTCATGCAAACCACCTGCAGTCTACTTTATACACTGAGAAAACATTCCTGCACCATGTCTGGCTACCACTCGCCTATTTTGGACTTTTCTGAATATAGTTTCCAGTTGATAGGATGCCCATGATTTCCCTACTGCTCCCCTTTCTGTCCCATTTAGAGGCATTTGAAGTATTTCCCTACAACTTCCCTCCTTTATTATCTACCATGGTTAGTCTACCAGGCAGAGCCTCACAATACATGGGCAAGGCTTGGAACAATCAGCATTCACCATATTTTGGTGAATCTTTTTCTTGGATTTTATAATCTGTCAAATTCAATGGTTTTATTTGGAAAAGTTAGCTTTTCCGTTTACATTGACGGAACTGAAGAGAACATTTACAAAAGGAGTCTATGAGAACATAGGACCAGTCACCAGGAGACAAGGCACGCTGGTGGTGTCATGGTTTCGTGTTGGGATGCTAACTGCAAGTTCAATAGTTCGAAACCACCAGCCCCCTTCACAGGAAAAAGATAAGGCTTGCTACTCGCGTAAAGAGTTGCAGTCTGGGAAACCCACAGGAACAGTTCCACCCTGTTTTGTAGGATAGCTCTGAGTCGGCATGGACTCAGTGGCAATGACTTGGGAGTTTGGAACCAGGAGGCATTATATAGCAGAATCTGACAGCATACTGTGAAATTTTAAAGGTGAATTTTCACTGCTCATTTGCTCCGTCTCATCAGTCATCTGCCATATGGCTTCAGTACAAAAGTAGCTTGTTTCTCACCTGTCTTCGTTGGCTTCCTTTTTTTTATCTTTTTCAAGTGTGGTAGAAATGGCAATTTTTTAAAAAAAGATCGTATGTATTATAAAGGTGGCAAGGCAGAATAGTACAAAAATTCTGAAGTGACCACATGAAGGTGGAGACTTAGTCCTTTTGTGACCAGTGGGACTTATAGGACGCAACCTACATTTTCCACCGTAAGCTGTTTTCCCACTCATGTTGTGTGCTGTTGGCAGGTAGAGACCAGTGTGGCTGTTTGGAACAGAAAACAAAACAAACAAAACAAAACAAAAAGGTAGTCATGTGCAGCACATTACTCTTTTTACAGAGTGTTATCTAGGAGGTGATGCATCCTGGAGGTGTGCTTGTACAAAATTTGCATCTTTTTTTGGCTTAATTATTTTTTTAACTTGGAGATAGGCCTGGAGAGTACATCTCTTTCCGCGTTCTTAATTGTTTATCGGAAGCAGCATTTCTCACTATGTTTGTAAGTTTGTGTGGTTACCTCATTGTTTAGGTCGCGTACATTTCATGCACTTGTGAGGGGCTCTAAACAGTGCTGGACTGAGAGTCCATAGGGATACATGTGTTCCAGTTATTTTCTTTCCTGAGTTGATAAGGTGTTTGGGCTCCGTGTAATATGGATTAAAATCCCTATTTCATAACAAAATTTCAGAAATGTTCCTTGATTCAACATGCCTTCTGGTAATGAAAAATATGCCATAGTAACATGTTTTCAAGGAAGAAAAGAGTTGGTTATTTATAGAAGCGTGTATACTGAAGACTGTATACATATATAGAGATGTTATATATTGTAAACATACATAGCCTTTCTGGATCACAGGACACTCTCACATCCATTGTCTTCTTAGACCTGCGAGTTTTAACTTGGGCTGCCGTTTACTCCTCCCTAAGGGGAGGGATTTATGTACTCTCCAATGGCAGTCTGTAAACAGGACAGTGTAGGGTTCTGATTAGAAAAGAGAAAAAGCACCTCCAAAGAAGGCGACCTAGAATTGCAAAACATTATGTCCAGATTCTCCATGTGAAGCACAGCACACCAAGATTCCAGTCTGTTCACATTAATGGTAGCACACACTAGCCACTTGTGTGCTACCCCATTCTCTACTGGGGTATCTGCAGTTGCTGATCTCACAATGGTCCATTCTTCCTCATAAAATATGTCACTTCATTTCCTTCCTACCTTGTTTACCAGAAAGATATTTACTTGTGTTTACTGACTATGCAAAGGTGTTGGACTGTCTAGATAATAACAAACTACAAATAGTATTGAAAAGAAGGGAAATTCCAGAACACCTCACTGTGGAACCTGTGCATAGACTAAGAAGCAGCCATTTGAACAGAACAAGAGGATACGGCATGGTTTAACAGCAGGAAAGCTGTCCATTAGGGTTGTAGCATTTCACGATACTTATTCAGTCTATATGCCGAGCAAAGATTTTGAGAAGCTGGGTCTATAGGAAGAAGAATCAGCTTCAAGATCGGAGGAAGGCTTATTAACAACCTGCAATATGCACATGACACAACCGTACTTGCTGCAAGTGAGGAGGACTTGAAGCACTCGCTGATGAAAGTCCAGGATTGCAGCCTTCAGTGTGGATTATAACTCAGTGTCAAAAAGACTAAAACTCCTCACAATTGGACCAATAAATAACAACCTGATAAGCCGAGAAAAGACTGAAGTTGTCAAGGATTTTGTCTTGCTGGGATTTACAGTCAATGCTATGGAAGCAGCAATCAGGAAATCAAAGGACATATTGCACTGGGTAAATGTGACACCTCTTTAAAGTATCGACGAGCAAGGATGTCACTTTGAGGATTAAGATGTGCTCGGCCTACGTCATGCCACTTTTGAGCACCCCTAGGCATGTGGAAGTTGGACTTGAGTAAGGAAGACCGAAGAAGAACCTTTGCATTTGAATTGTGCTGTCGAGGAATATTGAAAGTGCCACGCATTTCCAAAAGAACAAACAGGTCTGCCTTGGAAGAAGAACGGCCAAGCCAGAATGCTCCTTTGAAGGGGGGATGGTGAGATGTTGTCTCACATACTATGGACGTGTCAGCAAGAGGGGCCAGTCCCTGGAAAGGGGCGGAGGGAAAGGAGGAAGACCCTGGATGGGATAGATTGACAGAGTGGCTGCAGCAATGAGCGGAAACGTAACGATTGTGCTGATGGTGGGGGATGTTTCACTCTGGGGCACTCAGGGTGGCGGTGAGTCAGAAGGCAGCAATAACAACGTGGTATTTTTGTGGTTCTGTCTTTTTGACTTTTCACTTTCTGTGGCAACTTGCACAGTTTGATCTACTCTGCCATTCAATGAATGCTGGATTAATTAAATAGCAAATTAATTAACCATTCAATTAATGCCGGATTAAAAACCATTTCCTAGTCGCCACATTATAACAGTAGGCTTGAAGACAGTGCCATTTTCTTTCCCAGTATGCTCTTAGTGCCTTGAGATGTTTTCTCCAACTCACCCCAGGAAAGCTTATTGTAAAGTAGCTGTCGGACAATGGCAAATGTCATTTAAAAAGCAACACTGCCCTCACCCGCCCCATAGCCCCCCATCTAAGAAGTGTAGTTGAACTCTCCATTGCACTTGTGTTGTCTTGCCTTTCATTTTCTATGAGTAACTTTTTATTCCAAATTGAATAAGCCATTAGCTTTTAGTCTGTAGGAATGTGGGTCTGTAGATATTTCCCATCAGACAAAAGGAAATCTATAAAAGCGACGCCCCCTGGGCGCAGGCTTCCTACCTGGCCTAATGGTCTGAAGCGAGGCTGCGCTGCAGCCTCGTGAGAGAACTGTGCTGGATGGTTCCCGGGGCGTCCAGAAATGTTCCCCGGAGAGCTGCGCACATCCCTTCACATACCTTCCACGTTGGTGCTCGCTCTGCCACGTGTATTCACCTAGTGTTCGGGTCCAGGGAATTTTTTCCAGTAAATTTTACAATTTCCAAATCATTATCCAACAGAACTGGAGCTGTGTATATCTTGTGCGCTTTTTAATGAGTGTTTGCTGAAATAATGAGGCACTTTATACTAAAGAGCCATGGTATTTGGATACTTCTGCTGGTAGCAGGGACACGGCTCTGTGACTACACTAAAAGCTACTGAGTTGTACACTTTTAAAAGGTGAGCTGTCAAAAAAATAAAAAAGATGAATTGTCAAGCTGGTATTGAAATAAACCAACTAACTTCTACTTGATGATATATTTTCACAGATGGAGAATATGAGCTAGGATTTCAGTCTTTATTCACAACCTGCCTTTAAAACTATTAGCCTTAATAAACATCCTTAGCTTTGGAAATATAAAGTTAATGTGTCTCGCGCTTGAAGATTTACTTTGTGTTTGTTAGTACGTTCTATGGAAATATTGTATGGGAACATGTTTCGTTTAGAAACTTCACATAGTTAAAAATCGGTGGGTCTTTTGTAAGCATGTCTTCCATGTGTTTCGCCCCTGAACTTTTCAGGCCCTTAGCGACATCCTTTGTCTCGCCGTTCTCCTACCTGCGCTCACTCGTTGTAGATAGCTGTGAGTGATCGGCCTAGGAGCAGACGGAAAGGCCTTCTCAGAAGAGGTCAACGAGGCCCTGGGCTGGGGCTTCCTGGACTGTGACAGACACTCTGGAGCGTGAGCCAGCGAGCGACCTCCCGCTTACAGACACAGAGGCAGCCATCCTCTCTGATGGCTCTTGGGACAGAGTCTGTTTGGAATTTGGTGGTTCAAACGGCCTTGAGGAGGACATTGCGGACATAAAGCAGGAACTCATCATGGCTGATAAGCAATGTCGTGGTACCGGGGCTCATGCAGTGGGCTATCATTCTGCTTCTGCAGGCCTCTGGTGAGCAGGCTTGCCACGGCCTTCCTGGCAGCTAGAGGTGCTCACAACAATGTGCGGAGATAAAATAGCAGCTTTGCTTTAAAAAAAAAATATTAAGACCTGCGTACAAAATGAGGCTGCACTGTGGATTAAGTGAAATATCTCAAGGCTGCGCTGTTCTGATAACTGAACCTGAAGTGACCTTTCTCAGACACAATTACAGAGCTGTATGTTTTTCCTTTAATTTCATCAGGGGTTTAATTAGTATACAAATAAAACTTCCCTTATCTTCCTTTCTACCTAATTGGCTTGTCTTCGCTTCTATATGAAGTATGTGAGAGCGGGCTGTAATGAGGTGGTCGAGTTCACCTTTTTCCCTCCAATGCACCGCTGCCTCAAGGCCTCCAGGCCTGGAAACAGCACTTTGGATTATTGCTCTGCGATCACTGTGGCCGTCCCACAGGTTTTCTCATGAGCAGAAGGGCTTTGGGTGCTGCCGGTTCCCACTGCTTAACAGGATCTTCATTCTTCTGCCCACTAAATGTTTATTGATTATCTCGCTGTTCCAGGCTCAGCCTCCAACAACTTAATATCAGGTGACAGTCGGGAGAGTTCTCCACGTAATTAGAGTTGAGCATTGGGGGAACAATTAGGAGCAGAGTTATTAAACTTGATTTATCCTAGTCTCTCCTGAACCGTTTCTGGGATATCAGAACATCACACGTTCACAATCTACCCTGGTTGAGAAATTAGTGGCGAACCTGCTGCTTATCATTGTTGCCTTGATGCCTGGAGGCACACCCTCTTGGCTTCAGCCGTGTGGTTGGAAATATTAGTCCATAAAGTTTATCATGGGCTTTAATTAGACCAGTCTGAACCAGAGAAGGAAAGACCTGAAGGGAACACTGCACATACGTGTTTTATATATGACAGGTACCTATGTAAATACGTACGATGTTGACTGTACACACACACACACAAAATAGAAAAGCTTGTGGAAAAAATGGAATTGAAAGATAATGAAATTTTTCCATGAACCTTTTGAAACTCCCTCATATATATGATGTGTACCAAACCACAAACCCAACCCGACCCCACTGCCTTGCGTCGATCCTCAGTTATTATGACCCTGTGTTGGGTTTCTGACTGTAAATCTTCAAGGGAACAGCCAGCCTCATCTATTTCCTGTGGAACAACTGGGTGGTTTGAACTACTGACCTTGTGCTTAGTAAGCCAGTGCCAAACCCACAGCACCACCAGTGCTCCTTTGACGATGTAGCCACATATGCCAACATATCCCTTTCTCTTTTTAAAGCTGTGAGTGAAGATCTTTAGATATGCTACTTTGTTCAACCAAAAAAATAGGTAAATAGTAGGAAACCACTTCTTTTTAATGTCTTGGCGTATTGTACATGCAAGTCTTCATCAATATTAGGACCATGAATATATCATTTCCATCATGATAATGCTCGGCTCTTTAAAAAAATGAGATGTCCCCATTTATAAGTTCTACAATTGATTATTCTTTTCTCAAAAACCACATTATGTTTTAGATTCACAGAAAAATGTGGGGTTTTTTCCCTTCCTCTTTTTATACCACTGTTGGCTCCTTTTCTGTAACATCAAAGTCCCAGGATAAACTCTTTAGTCATACCTCTGAAACAGAGACATAGTAGTTTGGTGGCTCTTTATCCCTGCTTCTGGAAGAAGAAAATGGAGACCAGTGGAAACCAGCAGGTCTAGATGGAAACACAGTACACACAAATCTTAGTGCTGTGTGTGATCGTGTGTCACAGGTACCACTAGATTGCTGAAAAGCCCCGTGTGGTTTCAGAATGATGCCGAGGCTCTGCGTTCTCCCGTATTGCACTGACCAGCTGCAGTCAGGACACGGCTGCAGGTCAGAGGCTGAAGCCAGGGTGACCAACTCAAATGTTCATTTCTAGTCATAAGAGTTACCGAGCAAAACAATTTGAGTAGATTGGTACAAATGTTTCATTTCTGTTGGAAAAAGAATTCAAGCTTGATGCATAACTGATGGTGGAGCATTAGTTTTCATAGCTGGAAAATGGCATTTCGTATTACCTGAAAGGTGTCAGAAATACCAGCTTTAAAAGGACCAAAGTGGGTTTGAGTTTTTAAAATAAAGAAATCTCATGATACGTCAGCACCTTTCACTATCTCGACATTGGCACCAAGTAAGTGGGTTTAGCACGACTTAAAAAAAAAATCCGATCCTTTGTCTTATTCTAAGAGTTGCTTTGAATCAGGGACTATTCCTATAGTGGTATATTCGTAAAGATCTGCTAATCCTAAAGGTTTAAAGTAGAATGTGATACCCAATAAGCAATTACAGTTTGCTTCTTCTTAATTCTTTGACTTGCATTTTCCTGACAGCAACTTGACCGTGAAAAGGGAACTACAGAATTCTAAAACTTTTAACATTTTAAACTACCTGTTTGACTGAAGTTTGCTTGCAATCCGCCGGCATTGAGAGCGAATCAGTTGTTGCAGCTTCATGTAGGCAGCTTGGGTTTGTTCAACCACCCATTGTGAACATATTCATAACTATAATTCTGAGGTGCAGCACATGGCTGAACTAAGAAGGAAAAAAAATCACGTTTATGCAATCATTCTTGTAGCTTAATATCCAACATATTTAATTGAAAACCATTTGGTAAACTCTTATTCCAGATAATTTGTAGGCAAAAAAAAAACTGATGAGATTTCCAGTGCTGAGAAAAGAAGCACCAATTTTCTCTACTCTTTGGGAGCCTAGAATTTAAATGAGGTCCATACAGTGATTGTAGAACTTTAAAAATATGATTGAATGATTGAACTGTGCGATGTGTCAATAAAACAGTTGCAGAAAAAGAAGGCATGTAAAAATGCTGCTTTAAATTGTAGGTTTCTGGTTAGACCCTAAATTTGCAAGAGTAAGTTTCATAATTATATCCTTAGATTTTATTGCCAAGTGAATGTTGCAGGTGAAGGCAATTATTGATCTACAGAGTTTATGTTTTTATGACTAGGAAAATGATTTATGGAGCACAAATCATCCTCGATGCAAGTTTTATTCACACCCTTCATTGTTAGTTGAAACTTGTTGATCGCATTTGGGTAGCTATTCGCGACAACTGTAGTCCTTTACTTAGAAGTCAGTGCATTTCATTGTGGAGTGCAGTGTTTCCACTGAGATGCCTATAGCAGTCGGACTATTGTAGATATATTTACAAGAAAGTAGCAGTGCTTTTTAATCTAGGGGTTCCCGCTTCCTTGCTGGAATCCGTTGCCCTCACAATCTCTCTTACACACACGCACTCACACACCCTCGTTAAGCATCTCATAGCCGGTGTTTTCAATAGACTCAATGTTTCTTTTTAAAAAAAAAATCATTTTACTGGGGGCTCATACAACTCTTAACACCCTGCATACATACATCCATTGTGTCAAGCAGATTCATACACTCTCCCCTTTTTGTTTGAAAAATACATACAATTTGAGGTTATATAATAATCCAATCTATTTAGTACAGAATATTTCCCCTCCGGCATTAAAATAAAAATAAAATAGAGTTGTATTCTACAGCCAAACATCTTTCCAGGTCTATCATTTCTAATTAGGAAGTATGTAAAAATTTTTGCACGGAATTTGTTAAACCTTGATGTGTAATGACCCAAGTCTACTTCGCAGTCAGCCTGTATCCTTCTTTGTTTAATAGCCTATGGTATAAATTGAAGTTAATTATCAGGGCTGACAAGTAACTCTGTTCTCTGTCTGCTTGCAGAGCCTCTCCGAGGCAAAGATGGAGCTGAGAAGAAAAGATCAATCTCTGCGTCAGCTCAACAGACACCTTACACAGCTGGAGCAGGACAAGCGTCGGCTGGAGGAGAGCATTCACGATGCCGAGAGTGCCCTCCGCGTGGCAGCCAAGTGAGCATCTGGACCTTGGGGAGATCACTTAAAACAGACGAAAGATCAATTCGTACTTTCATGCTCTGGGCTTTAGCCCTGGATAATACAATGTTAGAAAACAAAAGTGCAGCTGTCTCTCTTTGAAATTCTCTGATACATCCTCAAAAAAAAACAAAAAAGAAAGAAAGAAAAAGAAAACTCTTAACTCAGCTGACTAAATGTATATTTTATCGAGGGCCCTAAGTAAAAGCTACATCGTCCTGCAGCCACTGATTGTCTGTGTTAGGGACCCTCTGTCGTACGTAGGGATGCGCCGTTGAACCCCGACTTTTATTAATGCGAAACGCCACATTCTTTATTCAGAAGTTTTTGCGGGCTGGCTTCTGTCACACATTCCTCATCCTGCTCACCGCCCCGTCTCCCACACTGCGCTCTGCATAGATTACCATATGCTAATGCTGCAGGTGACGTTTTCATTAGGACATGCTGCTATGGGATCGGCACATGTGTCACAGCGTCTCAGTGAATGCAAGAAGAACACATCACTGTGCTAATAGGAAAAAAACCTCTAAGTTTTCGATGTGAACGACTAGTTACATCCTTCAGTTCCATCCTGCAGAGTGTTTTTCCGTTAGCCAGGTAATCCAATTAACATTTGGGCAGTTTTCAGTTCCCCACATCGAAATCTACTGGCTACTTTAAGACAGACCTATGCACAATAGCATGGCTAAGAGAAAAATCAATGTATGCATTACAAAACACCTAATTTTCATGGTCCAAGTGCTTTTTAAATCTGGAATTCTGGATATACAAAAATTTACACATTCATCAAAAGTTGCCTTTTATTTTGAGAGAGAAATTCTCTTATCAAGTCTAGATATGGTGAGCTATGAATGTAGCCTGTGGACTAGATCCCAGAATGGGGAACCTGAAATCTGAAGAGACTTAGAGACCTTGGGAAATTGCTCACACAAAATGAAAAACTGAATTGACACAAGGCCAAAAGATCGCTGTGTTTGTACGCTCACGAATAGCTTACTCTCATTTTTTAATTGGGAAGCTATCTATCATTGCAGTAGTCTTGGTACGCACCGTGCCATCTTTTAAAATCGTCGTCGTCGTTGAAACGCAGTTTCCTCATGCCAGTCGAGGGGCATGGCCTACCTAATTTCCAGTGTATTTTATAGCTCTGAAAATTCTGACAGTAGTGAAACACAATTATAAAGCCTCTAGATTTGTAGTCTATGTCTTCAAAACATGCCTGTTTATTTGGTATTTAATAGCCCCTAATAAAATGATTAAAAAAAGAAAAGAAATTGACCATGCGCAGGTGTGCACATGGTCTTAAAAATCTAATGACAGCTAATTTGAGACGTGGAGACCTAATACGTTATTTACAGCTTCCAGCTTATAATTTGCCATTCGTTTTTTGTCTTCTGCATTTTCATTTAAACTTGTGGATTCACTATATTAAAGCCAAATTCAATATGCAAGACTGACAGACAATGCAACCTACACGGTCAAGAAGCTAGAAACTCGGTGTCTTTCTGGCCAAGGCAATCATGACTACACCCACAGCCTGGTCGACAGGAGCGTGTCCCTGTGATAGTGTGGCCATTCGTAACATGTGCAAGTCCTATCAGTAAGATTTTAAAAGTGTTTTTTCCCATTAGAAGTCAAAGTCATACAGGTATTAATTTTCTCAGCATGTTTTTCATGATCAATAATGTAAGCATGCTTTTCTTCCCCCTTTCCTTTTTCATTCTTTTTTTTGACTTTGAAAATATCCCCCCCTTTTTTTTTGCTTCCTCTAATTTAGGGCAGCAACAGATATGAGAACCAAATTAAATGTGGAAATAGACGAGGGGACTGCGTTCGCGCTCTCCCCTGGAGGGAAAAATGAGTGAATATAATCAAGTTTTACATTTTTAAAAGGGGAACAATGATGAGCAACTCCAATTTTTAAAATAAGGCTTCAGTTTTCCTAACACTCACTCTTTCCTTTATCTTTTCTAGAGACAAAGAATGTGTTGCTAATCACATGAGGACAGTAGAAAATGCGCTTCACAAGGTAGTGTAACTTTCCTTTACTATTAATCAACTTATGTTGTAACCGGTTCTGTTAAAGATAATAATAATTATCTTTATTGAAATCATAGGAATATATTTTATTCTTTAAACTTCTCTAAATGTAAATGAACAAAAATACACTCTTACTGCTTTTCATGACCAAAAATGTACATTAAGTAATGTAAATTATAAATGTTCCCCTCAGGACTCATGTATGTTCTTGATAAAAATATGAAAGTAGTGATTTCCCCAAACTGGTATAATTCACTTGGATTATTTGTGGTCTTTGCTGAATGAACCAGAGGTCATTTAGGCTTCTCATATATCTCATAATCATAAAATGTTTAACCACATTGTCTAACCTCCTGCCACTCTTAAACCCACTGTCCTGTGTATGTGTGTATGTGTGCATTTATTTTATGTGTGTATCTATCTATCTAAAAGGACTTCAGAAAGTTCATGGAAAAATTCTGTTACCTTTTTATTTCATCTTCCCATGAGCTTTTGAAGTGCTTCTCTCTCTCTCTCTCTCTCTCTCTCTCTGTGTGTGTGTGTGTATGTAGGGTGAAGAGAAGAATTTGTGCAAATGTGTTGTTGACTGTACTTACATACCTTAATTAGGCATTGGTGTTATTTAAATTTACCTTCCTCCTTTATAAAAATAAAATACAACAAGCAAATAAGAATAGATTAACATGGAAATTTATTGTATTAAAGTATTTTATTATCTTTCAAATTGTATTACTTCTGTATGACAAACTCAGACTTCTACTGTAATGATCAATAGCATCTTAAGATGATTCTGACATTAGTAAGAACAATATAACTCTGTATTGTTAGCTCTGTATTGTTAACTGTGTATATTTTTAACACTCCAGAATCAAGGATATGTTAATTTTTCATGACTTAAAAGTGGAGAGATATTATTAATATTTTTATCAGCATCTGATATGAAATTTGTTGGAAATGTAAACACCTTGTAGTTTTTAGATGTGCCTTATTTATCATTTTTCTCATGTGAGCTAATAATATTGAGAATAATTTTGTGATTTAAAAGTATTATATCGTTCTGTAATTTGCTTTTAACATACCCTGGGTACCAGCCATTTTTAGGATAAACATTATCAAACTGCTCCTTCATGTCAGAGCAATTAGAAGTATCTGGCCTCTGTGCCCTTTAGAGGAGCCCTGGTGATGTAGTGGCTATGAGTTGGGCTGTGATGGGCATGGTTGGCAGTTCGAAACCAGCAGCAGCTCCATAGGGGAAACACTGAACTCTCCACTCCCATAAACAGTTGCAGTCTTGGGAACCCACAGGGCTGGGTCACCGTGAGTCAGCGCTGACTCAATGGCAGTGAGTTTGGTTTGGGTTTTCTGGTGTTCTTTTAGTTGCTCCGATTCATGACCTCATGTATTCCACCAAAGCATTTGGAGAAAATCTTACATTTTGAGTGCTGCATTTATTTTTCAGCAATATTCATTAGAATGCATGAGTTATCTCTCCCTTCATTAAAATAATGTAACCTCTCAGGAGCTCTGATGGTGTAGTGTGTTTAGCATGGGGCTGCTAAGCACAACAAAGTCTAGCCAGTCAGTGTCCTTTAAGAAGTCACATCCGATCCATTATGCTCTGAGTCTGAAATTTAGGTTTGTAGGGAGACACACACACACACACACACAGAGAGAGAGAGAGAGAGAGAGAGAGAGAGAGAGAGAGAGAGAGAGAGAGAGAGAGAGAGAATTCTTTTACTTAACGAGACCTTGGATCGTTGTGAGCTGCCAGACATGCAGAAGAGACAGCTCCACGGGGCTCTCAAGGCTGCGACCATTGCGGGGTTGACTGCTAGGCCTGTCTTCTGTCGACAGTTTGGTTAGTAGCCAGTCAAGTGCGTAGCCACGAAGCCCCTCCTTGCTGTGACATAACCCTTTTAATCAGAGAGTGCTGGCTTCAGTCTATCGATTGCTCATCTCTCCAAACTGGAGTCAAAAGCAGCATGTTGGCTAGTGGCCGTCCTGAGGAATGAAGTCCAGATGCCAGGGGGAGCAGTCCTCCATATGCAGTCTGACGACTGTCACCTCTCCTTTCTTGATGGGAATGGTACTTGATGATACAGGCACTGTCACTCTAATACAGACTGACTGTAGCAGGGGGTTCTGCTTACATAGTGTTTTAGTTGCACTTCATCATTTGGTTTTAAGGAAATATGGAAATACGTCTGCGAGGCTGGTCCACAGCCAGGGCAGATTTATTTTATACCTTTTTTCCCCTTAAGGTTTAATAGCTGATTTTTTTTGCATTTATGTCTTCAGAAGATTTTACTTATACAGTGGTTCTAAAATAATCATTTATTTTTCAAGTCTGAAGTGAATTCAGGAAAGGTTACTTGGCCATTGGGGCTCATTCATCCTCCTGTCAAGAGTGGGCGGGGATGAGTTGGTTATTAGACAATGGTCTAGAGAATCCCTCTGAAGCTCTCAGGGGAGTGCAGGCCCATCTGTTTTCATGCTGGAGTTTGCAGGATGACTTTTCTGATTACTCTAGCCAAAATAACCCTAGCATCAAGGACAGAGAGACTTCACTCACGCACTCTGGACGTGGTATCAGGTGAGGCTAGATCCTGGAACAGGACATCTTGGTTTGTAAAGTGGAGGTCCGACAAAAAAGACCACCTTTGATGAGATGGAGTCACCCAGTGGCTTCCACAATGGGCTCAGATATAACGATTGTGTGGTTGGTGCAGAGCTGGGCAGTGATTCCTTCTGCTGTGCATAGGGTTGCTATGAGTTGAAACCAACTCAGCAGTGCTTAACCACCACCACCGCCACCATCTTCACCACCATCTTCACCACCATCATCACCACCAGCATCGCCGCCGCCGTCATCCCCACCCCTACCACCGCCATGGCCACCACCACTGTCACCATCACCACCACCGCCATGGCCACCACCACTGTCACCACCACCACCACCACCACTTCCACCTCCATCACCTCCACCACCACTGTCACCATCTTCACCACCACCTCCACCTCCACCTCCATCAGCTCCACCACCACTGTCACCATCACCACCACCACCTCCACCTCCATCACCTCCACCACCACCGCCACCACTACTGTCACCATCTTCACCACCACCTCCACCTCTATCACCTCCACCACCACCTCCACCACCACTGTCACCATCTTCACCACCAGCATCGCCGCCGCCACTACCATCACCACCACTGTCACCATCACCACCACCTCCACTACCACTGTCACCATCACCACCACCGCCATGGCCACCACCACTGTCACCACCACCACCACCACTTCCACCTCCATCACCTCCACCACCACTGTCACCATCACCACCACCACCTCCACCTCCATCACCTCCACCACCACCTCCACCACCACTGTCACCATCTTCACCACCATCATCACCACCAGCATCGCCGCCGCCACTACCATCACCACCACTGTCACCATCACCACCATCACCACCACCTCTACTACCACTGTCACCATCACCACCACCGTCACCACCACCACTGACACCATCACCACCACTGTCACCACCTCCACCACCATCACCACTGTCAACACCACCACCACCACCACCACCACTTCCACCACGACTGTCACCATCATCACCACCGTCACCACTGTCACCACCACAACCACCGTATTGGTCTTGCCAGTGGCATTTGACTTTCTTGGAGAAAATTCATGTAATGTGGATGAACATCCCAGGCAATTGTATGGTAGAGTGAAATTGATTGTGATTTCATTTAAATCCTTTAGCAAGGCTTACTGTAAATAGTCAAACAGCATGGCTGTTTTATTTTTTAGTTCAACTTGTGCTTTTTCGACCCACCAGCTGTTCAAAAACACAACTACTTTTCATCTATTGAGCTAAATGTGAATAATAACTTGTGAAAAAGTAATCAAATAGATTTATTCCTAAGTAAATATTATATTGCATCCATCTTAAAGAGGTTAAATTAAACATATTTTCAGACACAGTGATTACATTTTGTTGAAATTTACTAATTTTTAAACTAGACACATTAAATCCAGTTCTTAGAATCCTAAAACTGCTATGCAAAGAGTTTGACTAGCTATTATTTTTGAAATCTCATGTGGGAGTGATAAAACAAAACAAAGCAAAAATTACTCCCCCCACCCCACCCACCCCACAGACATCGAGTAAATCTCAACTAGTAGCGATCCTAGAGGACAGGGCAGAGCATTTTCATAGGGTTGGGGCTGTAAATCTTTACAGAATAAGCCCGTCTCCTCTGTCTCCCTTATAGCTGCTGGTGGTTTCAAACTACCGACCTTCCAGTTAGCAGCCCAACGCTAAGCCCACTGTGTCACCCGGGCCACTAGCATTTAACAAAAGAGGCCACCCTTTTCTATTTAAAAGCAATTAGTTCTTAATTTATATAGCAGACAACAGTCACTCAAAGACTGGATAGGACACTTGCAGGCAGTGGGCGCGCGCTAATGGGAGGACACGCCGGAAAACGAGGGGACAGTGACTGCACACTGGAGAACGTCACCAGGGCCCCTGGTTGGTCACTCAGAACCTGTTAATGTGCAAAATGGTGTTCAGTGTGCCCTCTCCACGGCAGCCAGAGAAGGTATTGTTTAAAAATGGGATGCAATACTCTTCTTGAAGTAGAGGTTTTATTGTATTTTAATTAGAGGTGTTTATATATGTGTGTGCATATATAATTTATGTTAGTTTTCACTGATGGTCAGAATTCACTCTTGGTAAGGGTTTAAGGTGATTTTGTGTCTAATCACAAGTTATGAGAGTTAAGAAAAATGAGAACATGAGAAGATAAAGCTGTCATCATCATTTTCCATAAGTATATATTATTATCCACACACTTCTATATGAAGTTGAATCCTGTTTTTTAGAGAGACCACAACTATTGTACTTTTGCTGTTGTTGTTGGTTTCATCATCCAAATCATTTTAGAGTTGTAACTCCATGGCTTTTAGTGCGCTCATCGTGTCAAGCAGCCGTTACCACTGTCTAATTCCAGAACATTCCATCACCCCAAAGAAGCCCGTTTCCATTAGCAGCACTTACTTACCATGTTTTCCCACACCTCCCGTACTTACCACCATTAATGTACTTTCTCTATGGGTTTTAAAATGCTGGATATTTCTTATACAGGGAATCATACAATACTTAATCCTTTTG
Source organism: Tenrec ecaudatus (assembly GCF_050624435.1). NCBI lineage: Eukaryota > Metazoa > Chordata > Mammalia > Afrosoricida > Tenrecidae > Tenrec > Tenrec ecaudatus. The sequence goes on from NC_134539.1 coordinate 16,135,593, forward strand.
TGTCTGGAATCTTTTATTAGCATCAAGTTTTTAAGGTTCATCATGTTGCAGCATGTATCTGTGCTTTATTCTTTTCTACAGCTGCGTAGTGAATGATTTGATATGAATATGCCATACTATGTTTATGCATTTGTAACCATTTTGGTGATTTCTACTTCATGATGATCATAAATATGTATTTTTTGAACGGAAAGAGTAAGTTTATTGAAGGTCAATACTTTGCAAAAGAAATTCAAAAGTCCCTTAGCTAGTCTAAAAGGCCTATAATAAATATATTTTCAATGAATATTTGTGTGCAATTTTTCACGTGGACAGTGCGTTCAGTTCTCTTGGGTTTATATATATATACTGAGGAATGGAATAATATAGACAAATGGAATTGCTGGGTCATATGGTAATGGCATGTTTCACTTTTGGAGAATCCACGAAACTCTTTTCCATAATTGCTCTATGACGTTTTATACAGTGTCTGAGAGCCCCAGGTTCCCCACAGCCTGGCCAAGCTCTTTTTCCACGGGTTTGACTAGGGCCTTTGGAGGGAAGGCAAAGTGGTATAGAATTGTGTGTTTGCTTTGACTCTTTAATGACTCATGATAGTGACCCCCATTTGTCTGTCACTTTGTCATACTGTGTGTGTGTGCGTTGCTATGATGTAAGGTCAGGTTACAGTTGAAGAAAATGAAAACAAATCCACGAGAGCCACGTGAAGTCCCTGAGTACATGCCACGTGAAGTCCCTGAGTACATAGCCACGTGAAGTCCCTGAGTACATAGCCACGTGAAGTCCCTGAGTACATAGCCACGTGAAGTCCCTGAGTACATAGCCACGTGAAGTCCCTGAGTACATGCCACTTGAATTTAGGAAACACCTGAGTTTGACACTCATTGAATACGGATGGCCAAAAAAACTGATGAGTTGTGTCATTACTTCAGAAAAATGTGAAAATACATACATGAAAAAAGCAAGAGGTTATTAAAAAGTCAAGAAAGAAGAGACTCTGAAACTTGCCTTTGAACATAGAATAACTAAAGCAACTGGAAGAAATGATGAAGTAAAGCGTTGAGTGTAAAATTTCCAAAGGCAGCCTAAGAAAACAAAGTAAAATATTACAATGAAATGTGGAAAGAACTAGAGATAGAAAGCAGAAAAGGAAGAACACACTCGTAATGCATCTCAAGCTGGAAAATGTCATGCCTCGATTTTCAGCATTGAAGGATTCTCTGAGAAAAATATTGACTGGTGCAGGAAGCATCAAAAGATGATGGCAGGAACACACAGTCACCGTAACAGAAAGAACTAGCCCACATGCAGCTATTTCAAGGGCTGGCATAGCATCCAGAGCCAGTGACATTGCAGGAGAAGCCCGGGCTCTAGCGCAGGCTTTAGTGAAAAGCAAACAGTAGGAACTGATGGTCTCCTACTCAAGATGCCTTAGCTCAGTGGTTCTCAACCTGTGGGTCGCGACCCCTTCACAAGGATTGCCTGATTCATGACAATAGCAAAATTACAGGGATGAAGATAATTTTATGGCTGGGGGTCACCACAACACGAGGAACTGTATGAAAGGGTCGCGGCCTCAGGAAGGTTGAGAACCACTGCTCTGCCTGATGCAGCACTGGAAGCATCACTCCTCTATGCTAAGAAATTTGGAAGGCAGCTACCTGGCCACCTGGCAGGAAGATATCTTTAGTTGTGCTCTTTCCAAAGAAAGGCCACCCAAACGAATGCAGAATAAGCAAGCCATATCATTAATATCACATGAAAGTAAAATTTTGCTCAAGGTGATTGAAAAACAGCTGCAGCAGTACATTGATGGGAGTTGCCAGAAATTCAAACCAGATTCAGAAGCGAACTTGGAATGAAGGGTATCATTCCCGGTGTCAGGTGGATCGTGGCTGAAAGCAGAGAATACCAGCAAGCTTGCTTTATTGACTATGCAATGGCGTTCAGTTGTGGAGATCCTCCCAACTACGGCTAGCATTGTGGAGAATGAGAGCTCCGGAACACAGAGATATGCTCCTGGGCCAGAAGGCTTGTCATATAAACTGAACACGGGGATAACTCACGGTTTAAAATCAGGAAAAACGTGCCCCTGGATTGGATCCTTCTCTAGACTTACTCAATCTGCATGCCCAGCATGCATAGAAGCTCGACTTTCTAGAGCAGAATGCACCAGGATTGGAGGAAGATGTACTAGCAACCTGAAATACTGGGATGACACCACAATCCTGCTTTCTGAAGGCGAAGCTGACCTGAAGCACTTGCTGAGGAAAATAAAACTACATCCTTTAGTGTGGAATGTAACTCCGTGTAAAGAAGACAAGAACCTCATGGCTGGACCAATAGACAGCATCATGACAAATGGAGAAAAGATCGGAGCTGTGAAGGATTTCATTTTACTTGGACCTGCCCCCTAAATGCTCATGGAAACAGCAATCAAGAACTCAAAGGTTGTAATGCATCGGGCACATCTGCTTCAAAAGCCCTCTTTAAAACGTCCCTGTGAACACTAAAATATGCTTGACCCAAGCCAGGGTATTTTCAATTGCCGCAAATGCATGTGAAAACTGGACAGTGAATCAGGAAGCCCAGGGAAGAATTGCTGCATTTCAATTATGGTGTTGACAAAGAATATTGAAAGTGCCACCGACTGCCAGAAAAACAAACAAATTGGACATGGAAGAAGTATAGCCAGATGCTCCTTAGGAGTAAGGATGGTGACACTGGTCTCTTAGACTTCGGATCTGCTATTGAGTGAAACCAGTCACTCTAAAGGACACCATCGGCAAAGAAGAAAAGGGCTCCTGATGAGCTGGGCTTACACAGGGGCTGCAACAGTGAGTGCAAATGTAACAACAGTTGTGAGAAGGACCCACCGGCTAGGCAGTGTTTCATTCTGTTGCAGACAGAACCTAACAGTAACACCAACAACCATGTTGTTGAGCCCTCATGTAGCTCAATCCTTCCGAGCCCTCTATCGGGTAGCACTGGACTGCTAAGTGCCAAGTTGGCAGTTCACACCCACAAAGCATTCCTTGGAGAATGCTGAGGCTGTCTGCGTTAGTAGAAATCTCAGCCTCCCGAAGTCTGTAAAGCACTGTATCCCGAGGTGCGTGAAACTGCTGCTCAAGGTGTGCTGGAACAACCCAGGGGGCCGGCGGAAGCAGATACTTTCTTTATCCAGGATTATGGGGTCCAGTTCAAAAGTGGTTAATTAGGAGTGGGGCGGTGAGTATTTTTCTTCTGAGAAGGGGTCCATAGGCCAAATAGACTTGGGGACCCCTGCTCCATAGGGTTTCTGTGAGTTGTAATCAATTCCGTGGCAGTGGGTTTGTTGTGTTTGGGGTTTTGGTTTAATGATGCAGAGAATTTTATGAATGGGCTTGTTTGCATATTGTTTTCATCGTCCCCCCCCCAAAAGAAATGCATACCTATGGTTTTCACCCATTTAAAGAATATTTGAGGGTTGACTTTTTGTTGTTGAGTTTGAGGTTTTTGAATTCTGGGTGAAAAAACAAACAAACCATTGTCAGCAAATTGGTTCCAACTCACAGTGACCTTATAGACTAGGGTAGAACTGCCCCATTGGATTCCCAAGGAAGTATTTTTTACAGAAGCAGACTGCCCCCATCTTTCTTCTGAATGAGTGGTGGGGTTGAGCCACTTACTTTTCAGGTAGCAGCCAAGTCCTTAGTCACTGAGCCACGAGGGTCCCCATAATTCTGGACTCAGTACTTCTGAGCTACATGCTTCGCAGCTACTTCCTCCCTCTCCAGGCTGGCTGTTCACTTTCTTCCTAATCTCCTTTGATGCACAAAAGTTTTGTTTTTTTAAGGAAAGATGTTAGTGAAGTTCACTTCTTCTATTGTTTCTTTCGTTACCTGTGCTTTTGATGTCATATTTAGATGTTTTAGAAATGTTATCAGGAGAGATCTGGTTATCACCATGACCTGGAAATGGACATCACACGTGGTTAACATAGAGCACCAGCAACATGTAGGAAGACTGCCAATGAGCTGGACTGATGGAGTGGCTGCAGCAGCGGGCTGAACGAGCAGTTGTGAAGATGGCGCGGACCAGGCGGGTTTTTTTGGTTGCACACAAGGTTGCTACGAATTGGAACCAACAACAGCAATGCTTTTTATACCCTGTCCAGCTGCCACACTGCCTGGTACCCAGCAGGCATGTAATGAATGCTTGTTGAATGAGTCGAATTTTTAGCAGTACATAGCCTCTAAACATACTAAATTTATCACTATATTCCTTATGAAAGTCTTGCTCATATTGTGGTCCCCTTTATTTACTATTCAATTGCTAGAAATGGAATCTGTATTTACTGAGTATAATTAAGAGCTCACCAAACTAAAATGAAATCCACTGCCATCATGTTGACTCCAACTCCTAGCTACCTTGTAGGGTCACCAAGGCTGCAGATTTTTATAGAAGCAGACAGCACGTCTTTTCCACAGGATCAGCTGGTGGGTTTGAACTGTCGGCAGAGTTACTGGGACCGTTAGCCACCCAAAGGCTTAGCCCACAGCGCCACCAGCGCTCCTTTAGCAGGCGCTAAAGCAGAACCTAAATGAATGATAAGGCTGTCACTGAGAAAGAGAAGGCCTCTAGCAGTGAACTACGTTGCAGACAGCGGTCAGTTTGGCATAGAGGGGAGGCGATTGCTTCTGAGAGTGGGGTTGTGGAATCGAAGATGTAGGCGATGGCAGGTGAACACAGCCACATAACGTAAACACGATTATGTATTTTTATCATAAAAATGGTTGATTGGACAGCTGCCGTTGCCGAGGCCAAGATGGCGACGAAATTCGCCACCTTCCTCAAGAATGCCTGGGCCAAGGAGCCGGTGCTGGTCGCGTCCTTCAGCATCGCTGGCCTCGCTGTCACCCTGCCCTGTGCAGCCCCTACATGAAGTACTCCAACATGATCAGCCAGGCCATGCCCTACAGCTACCCAGTGCCCCTCCGTGAAGACGGGAACATGCCGGATGTGCCGAGCCACCCTCCGGACCCACAGGGCCCCAGCCTGGAGTGGCTGAAGAAACTGTGAACGCCAGCGCAGCCGGGCCCAATAAAGACCTGGAAACCAAAAAAAAAAAAAAAAGGTTAACTGAAATAAAAACATTTCATGGTTATCTTTGATTTTTTTTAACTTTCCAGTGCACGGTAAGGCACAGTAAACCCCTATGATAAATGTTAATTTGTGAAACTGACAGTATGTCAAAAGTTGAAACACAATCTGTCTCCAACCCCCCCGCCCCCCAAATTTTAGTGGTGTATTAATAACGCTCTCAATGTTATTTATGATCTTCAACTCCTCTCTGGCCCTACTTTCTTGGGCCTGGTTCCCGAAGATCAGCTGTGCAGGACATACAGGTGTTAGCACAGCTGGCTTGCTGATGACAACTCTGTCCATATAGCTGTCTTGTGTGTCATCATTCATATTGCTCAGTGTCATTCTGACCTAGCTAAGCTAAAAACGGTACTCTAGCTCAAGAGGGATTTAAAAACCTTGACAAAGTAAAGATAAGACCCTGCCGAATGTCATGCACATGTGCTTAACTCTCTCTCTGTCTTTTCTTTCTTTCTTTTTTTTTTAGCTCAGACCCATGTAAATAACTAATTTTGGCCACATCGAGTTTGAAATAATTTACTCCAGGAAAGAAAATATCTCTGTAGAACTATAAAAAATTAGTAAAATTATCTCCATTCTCTATTTATCTCTATTCTCAAGCCTGGGTGTATCCCCCACCCCTTTTCTTTCTCTGTGTTTGTGTAGATAGCTCAAGGTCACGGTAATCTGTTAGTGGGGTGCCTTCTCCGGTGGGGAACCTACACTGTAGATCTGTCATGCTGTCTAGCGTCTTTATCAGATGCCCATGATCAAATCACCCTGTTGCGAGCTCAGTAATGTAATTTGAGGGGTCGGTTTTTCAGGCCCTTAATTGGGACGTAACCTTCTTGGTAATTTGATTCAGGAGATCAGTGTGTTTTCCAGTTCCATGATGGGGATGTAACTGTGATGTACACGCTGCTGGTGGTGGTGGGTTTTACACTCTTTTGTGGTGACAGCAGCTGGCAGACGTTGGAGGGGTGTGGCTCTGCTCTGGGTGGTGGTGGTGGTTGTTAGGTGCCACCGAGTTGGCTCCAACTCATAGTGACCCTGTCTACGCCCAGCAGAGCAAGACCATCCTCGCAACTGCTCCTGCGCCTGAGTCCATTGTTGCCGCCACTGGGTTGTAGATGACGTCAACTGACTTGCCCACGCAAACAGGCTAATTGCTTACCCCCTTCTCTTCTGACGAGGAGCTCCTGTCCCTGCTCTGGGGTGTGCTTCAGCTGAGAGGGGGCCAAGGGCTCAGTCCAGCAGGCTTGGAGCACAACATGCATCCTGTGACATTTTCACCTGGGGAGTTTCCCCTTGGGAGGTTAGCTATCGTGTGAGGGTGATTGGTGCATAGGTAACATGCGTCGTAGCATAATTGTGTGAGTGTGTGTGTGTGTGTATGTGTATGTGTATGTGTGAGAGAGAGAAGAAGAAAGGAAGAGGAAGAGGAAGAAGAAAGAGGAAGACAGGGAGAATGAATAAAAATGAGAATACCCAGGAGTGAAACTGTTAAGGGAAATTAGGTTGTTGAAATAACAGTTTCCAGAGTTTATCATAAAACTACTTTATGGAACCTGTACATGTTTCCTATCATTGCCAGACAGGGGCAAAGACAGGGAGTGGGAGGGGTGTTTCTTTTAGTTCAGGAAATGGGAGAATCTCCCAAACCATAAACAATCTCACAATTATTGACTATTCATACATAGTTATTAGGAGACACGATTGCTTGCTGCTGTGAGCTCCGGGCCCAGTGACCCCAGACCAGCTATTTCATGAGGTGGTGGCAGTTAGCAAGTGAGGCACTGCAGTGAGTTATTTGGAAAGCATAAAGTGTGTTTGAATGTGCTTTTGAAAATACTACCTTAAAAGTACCTTCCAAGAAAAAAAAAGTACCTTCTAAAGCACTACCTTTTAAAAGGTACTTTAACAAATAAAGTACTTTAAAACAGGCTACCAGTATTTTTTGTAATACCAATGATACCATACTTTATCCATCCATTTCATTAATTAAATAGTAAAAGGTAAAAGGAGGTGGCAAATACCTGTTTAGATGTGTCGCGCAGGTTCTTGAAAGGTCCCTGGTGGTGCAGTGGTTAGCTCTTAGCTGCTAACAGAAAGGTCAGCAGTTTGCACCGAGCAGCCACCACACGGGAGAAAGACGTGGCAGCCTGCTTCCCTGAAGAGTAAAGCTGTGAAAACCTGGTGGTCTCTTCCACTGTGGCCCATCGTCCCACTATTAGTTGGCATTGACTCATAGTGCCAACGGGGTGTCTGGATCAGATTCTTGCATGTTATTTCCCTTACACTGGCACATTCTGATCCTCGCTTCAATCACTGGGCTTTACTCACCAGAGTCCAGGAAATGCTTACCTACCTGTTTAAAATTATGCTTACTTTCTCCTGCCCTGTGAAATGTGTGACTTTGGAATGGCATGCTTATTTGTTCCCATACTGAATGCATACTGGTTTTCTCGATGAACGTAGTTATGCAGGCTAGCTCCCTTCTCTCCATTCCCCTTGCTGCCCAGGATCCACCCACATGCTCTCTTGATTCAGGGTTGGACTGAGCGGTAGGTTAGGCCTGGTGAAATGGTATGCTAGGCTGTGAGAAACGGGAAAACACATCAGGAGATGTTGTTATTTGGTCCCATGGAGTCAGGCCCGACTCACAGTGTCCTATGCATGACAGAATGAAACCCTGCTGGGCCTTAGGCCATCCTCACAAGTGTTGAGTCCCTTGTTGCACACACTGTGCCAATCCATCTTCTTGAAGATCTTCTCTTTTCCATT